>NC_081418.1:40440800-40809550 GCF_949786415.1 Peromyscus eremicus | reverse complement strand
CCCCTGGCTGCTTTACATTGGGGTATTTTTTTATCACAGCAACAGAAAGGAAATTGAAACACAGCCCAAGCAAGCATCAAGAAGGGCAGTTCTATCCCAAGCATCATGCTGCTCTCCAGCCCCACGGGGGACTTAGGCGATTCGCTTTGTAGAGAGAAACTACAGCCAGTGACTCGTGATACAAAAATCCAGTCTAGGCAGTTGCACACCCAGGCCTGAGAATCATGCCTCTCCCGAGCAGCTATCCATCTGCAGCTCTCACTGACTCATTATTCCTCAACCAAAGGCTCGGAGGTTTCCTGCTGAATCAGAAGAGTGAAGCGAGAAGGCAAGTGTGCTTGGAGACCAGCCTCCGCTCCTGCCCATGTAAAGCTTCCCTTTGCACCAAACAGTCTGCCCTTCCAGTGAAAGCCCTGCCCTGTCTCACGGGACCTGTGTGTGTTGTACGCATGCATGTTTGTCAGGTGTGAGCTTGCCCATGCATGCGTTTGTGTGTGGAAGCCAAGGGTCAATGTCACTGTCTTCCTCTGTTGATGTCCACTATTTAAAAAATGTTTGTTTGTTTGTTTTGAGACAGGGTCTTACTATGTAGTTCTGCCTGTCCTGGAACTCACTCTGTAGACCAGGCTGGCCTAGAACACACAGAGATCCACCTGCCTCTGCCTCCCGAGTACTGGATTTAAAGGTGTGTATCACTACGTCCAGTTTAAATTTTTATTTTATTATTTGTTGTTGTGTGTATGGGAAGTCTGTGTGCATGTATGTCTGTGCACCACATGTATGCAGTGTCCACAGAATCCAGAAAAAAGTGTCTGATCTCCTGAGACTGGAGTTACAGACAGTTGTTAACTGTACCAAAGAGGAGCCCGTGCTTTTAACCACTGAGCCATCTCTCCGGCCCCCACCATCTTCTTATGAAAGAAAAAGAGCAGTTGTTGCTCTTGTAGAAGACCTGGCAATCACATGGCAATTCATAACCTTCTTTAACTCCAGTTCCAGGGGATCTGACACCCTCTTCTGACCTCCACAGGCATTGGGCACACACATGGCACACAGATATACATGCAGGTAAAACATTCACATGTGTAAAACAAAGTTAGTAGAACTTTTAAAAAATATTAAAAATTTTAATTAAAAAATAATTAAAAATAAGAAAAAGGCACTCATGAGGAAGGAAGTGGGCTAGTGAGTTGAGAAGACGGTCACACAAAAACCTCCACCAAAATCACTGAGACATTTCTCACTGAACCCGGAGCTTACGGTTTTTCATTGGGCTAGCCCAGCTGTCCCTGGGCTCCAGCTCTCTTCCTCCACCCCTCGTCCTGTCACTGGGATTGCAGGCACGCGTCGCACTTGCCCTCTGTGTGAATGCCGATGATCCAAACTCAGATGCTCACACATATCATGCCATCTCCAACTGAGACATCTGTCTCCCCATCCCCCCACCTATCTGTGTACATATGTGTTTGGGGGGGTATGTGTGCATGTGTCCACAGGTCAGTGTCATTCCTTAAGTGTTGTCCACCTTGGTTTTTAATCAGAGCATCTCACTAAACCTGGAGCTTACTAGTTTAGGCGAAGCTGGGTGGCCAGCAAACCCCAAGGATCCACTCATCTCTTCCTCCCAGTGCTGGGATTACCCATGTGTACCACTATACCTATTTTTTTTTAACACGGGTTCTGGGGTTTACCCTCAGGTTTCCCCCAGTGCATGTTTGGAATATGAGCACTCAGAAGGAGGAGGCAAGTAGATCCAGAGTCCAGGGCAGCCTTGACTGCATAGTGGCTTCATGGTCAGCCTGGGCTATAAAAGATTTTGTTTAAAACAAAATGAAAGAGAATTCCAATGAATTTCACTGCAATGGCTTCTCGGGTCCTCCCCATCTTGAGTTTAGCACCAGGTGGCCTCCACCTTGGCCTGCCTTCTACCCCACTCATCCCTCATTCCCATCTGCATTGATTGCTTACCTCTTCAGGATGATGCTCGGGGCTGTGGATGGTCTGTTCCATGTCTGGCTCTGCCCCTGAAGCCATTTGACTCTGGCCATAAGGAGGATGTTCGGAAGGGGTAGGCAAGGCACGGAGGAGGTCACCCCAAGGGCCATGGTGTTGGAGGCTCTGTAGATTTTTTTCCAGTTTCTGCCCCTTTTGACCTGTAACGCAGCCCCCAGGCCCAGCCTGAGCATTTGGTAAAAGCAGCAGGACGTTTTTAGCCAAGTTTCTTCACTCAGCACTAATGTTTGTTTTTCATAGCTCTGGCTGGCCTAGAACTCACTGTGTAGACCAGGACCTGAGAGATCTGCCTGCTCTGCCTCCTGAGTGCTGGGGTTAAAGGACTGTGCCACCACACTATGACAGCCACTTAGCTCTTTGTGGGAGGAAGGCTATGCTGTGTTGTGGAGTGTTTAGCCGTGTCCTTGGCCTCTGTCCCCTAGACGCCCATAGCAAACTGCTACCCAAATTCTGACAACGGAAAATGCTGCCTCAGACATTGCCAAATGTTCCTTGGAAATGAGGGCTTAACCACTGCTTTTTGGCAAGCATTTTAACCTGTATTGGTTTGAAAACTCTAGTGGGGTTTGTGGGTGCCTTTAAAATTACTCTTTAGCTATTTAAACAAGACAAAATGAAACAAAACAGGGTTTTACTCTATAGTCCAGGCTAGACTCATTCTCACGGGCATCCTCCTGTCTCAGCCTCCTGAGTGCTGCTGGGATTACAGATGTGAGCTACCATGTGGATTTCTCTAACAGGATTTAAAGGACCTACTATTAACACAAGAGCAAGAAAATAACCTTGGAGTTTCTTAGCATTTACTTCGTGTCTGTGGATCCTCCCTTGACAGCTTCCTGGCTTTGCTTTGAAAACAGTCATCCACATGGTCCTTCCATTTATTCTAGGTTCTGTCTGGTCCAAGGGGAGCCCAGGCAAGGAGAGAAAAACACACCAAGTGCCGCCTAGACCATGTACTTGGCTTGCTGTGTTTAAATGGATTTGTCCAGGTCCCATGCACAATGGCACCTCCCCACCAGCGAGCAGAGACTGGACTCTGGACCCACGTTTCTCTGAGTCCTGACGTCCTATTCTTTGCCAATCAGTAATTCTGTTCCTAGTCCTCAAAGGTCATCTCCTTTCACTGCCTTAACTTGGCATCAGGTGACAGACCTGAAAATGACATAAATTAGGGGTTCCAATGCCTAATCCTCCACTCAGCAAAGGATGCCTGACCTTTCTTGTTGGGCGTACACTTACAGGAGAAACCCTAGTCAGCCTCGTGTCTCAGGCCCTTGAGCTTTCCTGCCTCAGTTTATCTCCCACCACAGTTCTAGGGATAACTCTTTTGGTCACATCTTAGGAATAGACTTAGAAGAATCAAGGAGTGCTGTTCTGAGTCACCCAAGAGTACCTGGACAAAGTTGCTTTCAAACACCACGGAGTTAGGAAACAGGTTGAATTCTGGAGAATGGACCATCTGGCAGAGTAGTCCTTCCTCCACACCCAGGCCCACTCCAGGGTTCGGCTCCCTATCCACAGGCAAGAGGCCCCTGAATTTTCCCCAGGCATTCAAGGAAGGGAAGGTTGTATAAGATCTTATAACTTTTACAGTCTTCTTCGAATTCCACCAAGACGTTCTAGGTGGAACTGATGTCATCATGTCTGCACATGCTTAGGGGCCCTCTGCACAGTTGTCCTGGGATCTGTTTCTTCCCTTCTGACCATGGGCAGCTGGCCAAGGCCTAGGGGGCAGCCAGTCAGCTCACAATGATGAATGGATGACATCATGAAAAACCACAGCAGGCCTGCAAGAAAGGGAAGTAGTCGGGGGAGCCTCCCATTTCCTCCTGAGCCAGTGTAGTTCACTTATGCACTGACATGCCAAGTCCCTCTCTGGGGCCGCCTACCTGGAACAGTCACAGAACTTGCTGGGAAAGCCTGAGGCAGACAGGAAGCAAGGGCTGGTAGGAGGCTCCCACTACTGCCCAGAAGGAAGGTATTTCCTGACTCTCAGCCCGTGTGTATGTGTGTGTGTGTGTGTGTGTGTGTGTGTGTGTGTGTGTGTGTGTGTGTTTTACTGGGATTGAACCCAGGGCCCCATACATGCTGTACAAGTGCCCTGCCACTCAGCTATGTTCCCAGTTCACACAGAACTTGAACTTGCCATATTTCTGTCTCAGCCTCCTGAGTTGCCTGCAGCATGAAGTTCAAGCTCCACTACTTCCATTACATTTGATTGATTGATTGATTGATTGATTGATTGACTGGTGTATGTGTGTGCACACATAGAGTGCCACAGCACGTGTGAAAGTCAGAGAACAACTTATGGGAATCAATTCCCTCCTTCCACCCTACAGGGTCTGGGGATAAAACTCAGGCCATTAGGCTTGGTGATGAGGTACATACCTTTACCTACTGAAGCATCTCATCTCACCACTGAGCCATCTTGCTGGCCAGTCCCTGACTCTCTCAGTTCAAATTATCCTAAACAATGTGAAGAGCTGATATCTATTCAAAACTAGTTTCCAGAGCCTCATATGATATAATCCCCTCCACACACCCTGGTTTAGCATGACATCAGCCTCTCACATTCTGGCTTAAAATGACGTGAATCTCCCACACCCTGGTTTAGCATGATGTGAGCTCCCACCCCTGCACCCTGACTTACGTGCAAGAACCATTTCTGCTTCTAGAAGAGCTGCTGGCACCTGTTCTCTGCCTGCTATGGCTGGCTGGTTGCAGCTGCAGGATTTTTCCCTTAAGAAGTCAAAACTGAAGGAGCAGGAGAAGTAATTAGTTTCTTAAGACAAGGCTGACCAGCTTGTGGGGGGAGGGTGCGGGGCAGCACCACATCCTTGTCTCGGTGATAATGTACCTCCCCAAGAGCCAGAGGAAGAGGAAAAAAATCCAAATTCTGGGCATGGGATAGGTCAAAGAACTAAGCAGCCTGACAACCATTCAAAGTCAATTTAAGGAGAAATAGTATTCTAACTTGGAAAAAATTCTAGGATTTGGTAATGTTGAGGTCAAATGTGATAAACTCAGAAAAATGGTTTGGCAACCAGATATACAAAGGATGGGCCTAGATATGAGTCCTTTATTTCATCATAAAGTCAGAGAGAGTCTGAGGGTTATGAGGCTTTCCCAGTCTGGTTCCAACAGCCCTCTTCTCTGGCCATGAGGCTACGCCCGCCCAACCACCTGTTATAGCTCCCTGGGTAGCACTGAGATGTCCAACTCACATTCTTCATTTTCTTTTGCTTACTACATAGGGGAAAAATGTGCCCCGAGGTAAGATTCTCTAAGGATGGGGTCATAGACCACACCCTGTGGTTTGCATTTCCTTGGAAACCAAAAACATGGTACAAAAGTGATGGCTGTTAATAAGCTGTGCTCCCTTTTCACGGTTAGCACTTAACCACAACACAGCCTGTGAGCTAGATACAGGGCTGGGCAAACATAACCACTGAGACATCCCAAAGTCAACTGGGAAGTTGCCTTTGCTCTTTTCCATCTAGGGACACTAAGCTGGCTTCCATGGTGTTCCTCTACCTCAGTGGAGGGAGGCTTTAGCACTGGTCTAGAAAGTTAATTATGAAAACACTTTTGGCTCTAAAGATGCTAAGCAATTGTATAAATGGTGTTTCAAGGTGTCTATCTTCTCCTCCTTGTCCCCACTAGCCTTCTAACACCAGTGTATCTTCCACTTCTTTCTGCTAAACACAACATTGTTTACAATTATGAAAAAGAAGGAAGAGAGACAAAAGAGATAATCTCAAGACTAGAAAAGTTCTTCTAGATTTACTTAGTATGTCTATTTGATGTCCATTTCTGTGGTATGTAATTATTGACATTTACTCAGACATAGGCCATCTGGAATAGAGTACATTGTGTGGCTTCCCTTGCAGCTAGGTAAGGCAATCTGACTATTCTACTGAAAGACACATAAGCTCAAGTGATATTTCTGTGAGGAATTATTTTAGGGAGAAAGCACCCCTCTTCCCTATCCCTATCTCCCTTCCTACTACCCCTGCGCCCCCCCCCCCATGCTGGACTAAAACTTCTGTTCCAGTTCTGAACTGTGAATTTCTTTTTTGGTGAGGATGGGTTTGAGGCAGGGTTTCTCTGTGTAATTTTGGTGTCTGTTCTGTATCTCACTCTGTAGACCAGGCTGGCCTGGAACTCACAGAGATCTGCCTGGCTCTGCCTCCCGAGTGCTGGGATTAAAGGCGTGCGCCACCACTGCCCGGCATGAATTTCTATTTATGAGAAAAAACAAATGAGGAATTTTTTTACATATACTTACTATTTTGTATGTGGGTGTGTATGTGGGGTGGTGTGTATGTGTATATGTAGCACACATGTGGAGGTTGGAGGGAGTCTGCTCTCTTCCGCCACCGTGTGGGGTCCAGGGATTGGGACTACAGCAAGCACCAGAACATGTCTCTCCTGAACCACCTCCACCAAATTTGGAATTTTTTAATTAGATTGAATCAAACCTAAAACTGGCTGGTGCTACTAGCATAAAACTCCTGTTCACTCTTCAGGAATAATTTTTTTTTCTTTCTTTTTTTTTTTTTAAGATTTTATTTATTATGTGTACAGTGTTCTGTCTGCATATACACCTGCAGGCCAGAAGAGGGCGCCAGATCTCATTACAGATGGTTGGGAGCCACCATGTGGTTGCTGGGAATTGAACTCAGGACCTCTGGAAGAACAACAGCCAGTGCTCTTAACCGCTGAGCCATCTCTCCAGCCCTTCAGGAATAATTTTACAGCAAATGATACTGCTATTTACCAATCATTCTAGGTGATAAGGAAAATAAAGTTAATTTTCAGGACTTAGCATGACAAACTGTGGCTTCTGAGGAGTGTAACTGTTTACTTCAACACTAGAAAACTCTGCTTCTGTGTTCCTCGTGTGTAAAGTGGTACTAGTATTACCATAATCACTTTTTTTTTCCCCCGAGACAAGGTTTCTCTATATAACAGTCATGGCCGTCCTGGAACTAGCTCTGTAGACCAGGCTGGTCTGGAATTCAGAGAGATCTGCCTGCCTTTGCCTCCTGAGTGCTGGGATTAAAGGCATGCATCACCACCACTATTCTTTGAATATTTGATGGCGGTAACTGCGATGACTTCTGGAGAGACATGTTCTGATGCTTGCTTAAAGTAACCCGAATTTCTGGGGGTCAGTCAGTGCTGGATCTAGGCTTTGTGCAGTTTAGGGCATGCTATTTAAAGATTTCCCTTCCTTCCTTCCTTCCTTCCTTCCTTCCTTCCTTCCTTCCTTCCTTCCTTCCTTGTTCTTTTCAAGTCAGAGTCTCACTATGTAGCTCTGGCTGTCCTGGAACTTATTTCTTAGACCAGGCTGGCCTCAAACTCACAAAGATCTATCTGTCTCACCTAAGGGTACATTACCATTTCCCTAAACAACTAAAATTATTGTTGCATCTGGCTTATCATAAATCAGTGTCCAACCCAAGAGCTGACCTTTCCCTTTAGTTTATTTTTATCTAGTAAAGTTTCTTTCTTAGGATACTAAACAGTGAGCTGTACTGCAGAATGCTCCACTTTCTGGGTTTGCCTTGTTGCTTCCTCGTGCTGATGTTTAGGTTAGTTCTCCAGCCACTAACCTGTTATGAAATAGAAGTTACAGCTAAAGAGATTTTTAAATTTAAAACAAACATTTCATTTAAAATTAAAAATGGTCTCCATTTCTTAGTAAAGATCTACAGTGGGATCTGTACAAAGAACTGCTCTCCCCTCCTCGACTAATGCCAACAGGAACATATACATTAAATGACTGTATATCAGAAGAGAAGTGATTTCAGAAAACGGGAGAAAATATTTGACGAGAATCTTCTCTGTACTTCAATGGACATGAAACATAATGTGAAAAAAGAATAATGGAACCAGAATAAGATGGGAAGAGAAAAGGAAGAAACAGAAGAAAGAAAAACACTTAAATGCTCGAAGCCACATCAGAAGCTGCAGCTGATGTGACAGAAAAATGAGTCATCGATATGGGTGACAGACTTGCCAACATCCCACGGAAGGCCACAGAGCGGGTGACTCTTCACAGTGACAGAAGGACACAGTGGCGGGAGGGACATCGCCTAGTGTGACAGTTATGTCAACTCGGCATGGCTAGCGCTCCTTTGAAGGGAAAAATGAATGGAATTGAACAAAAGTAGACAAAAATAGGACCACCACCAACAACAACAAAGTTACTTCTGAAACTAAACAAAACCCACTCGCTATGGCAACACAACAGGACTTACCATATTTCAAGGAGACTGGGTAAATACACTAGAGAGGCAAGAATGGCTTGTAAGAGACTCTACGTTACTGGAATAAAAAGAGAAGCATCCTACTGTAAATATCCAGAGGGATGAAGCTGACAGTCTACTGAGCTAACAAGACAGGATGGCCTCAGATTTCTCAGAACTTTTAGATGACACAAGACAATGGAACAGTAGAGAAAGAATGCTGAGGAGAAAGAATGTGGTCCCAGAATTCTAGAGACAGCCTGAGGTTCATTCAATTGTAATGGCAGCAAAAATAATCTCAAAACGTTAGACACACGGGGCTGTAGAGAGATAGCTCAGCCGTTAAGAACACGGGCTGCTCTTCCAGAGGTCCTGACAACCATCTGTAATGAGATCTGGTGCCCTCTTCTGGCCTGCAGGCATACATGCAAGACAGAACACTGAATACATAATAAATAATAAATCTCTAAAAAACAACAAAAACTAAATGTACACAATAAATAAGTACACATTTAAAAAGAAAGACAAGCATTGCGATCGCAATGTCCTGAGTACGTATGTGAAAGAGTCCCATGACACTGAGTTCTATGTTCTTATACCTCTGGTCCTTGAACGGCATCTAGGGGAGGCATGGGTGTGATGTTTATTCTCTGTCCAGGGCAATGTGCTTGAACACTTTAAGAGGGCAATAAAGTCCCACTTAGGATACACTGTATCATTCTGTGTTAACAGAAGACAAGACACCTTCAGATACACTGGCAATTATTAATATCCCAGAGCAGTGTTTTGTTTGAGCATGGTTCAAAATTTTATTTTAGTGATATTTAATAAAAACCAATTATCTGTATCTGTGGCAAGACAAAGAAGTGGATTTATTTATTCTAAGTTAGGTAGGAATCAAAGACAGTCAAAACGAGGAAAGTCCTCTCTGAGATTATCTCTAGATTTCTACATTTGGGATTGTTTTCATTCAAGTAATTCAAGTGATTACTCCAGTAAGTTAGTGACCTTAACCTTAAGAGTCCTAAATGCTTACTTTATTTATATTTTACTACACTTACTTGTGTGTGTGTGTGTGTGTGTGTGTGTACCGAAGTGTACATGTCAGAGGACAACTTGCCATAGTCAGTTCTCCAGTACTCTCCTTCCACCATGTGAGTCCCAGGGATTAAACTCAGGACCTCAGACTTGACAAGTACCTTCACACACACACACACACACACACACACACACACACACACACACACTGAGCCATCTCTTCAGCCCCTAAACACATTATATGCTGAAGCCTTTGTTGGTCCATATTTTCAAGCCCTGCTTTTGAATTTCTCCAGCCCGGCCCCTGTGGTTTGTCTCCGCAAATCAACGTTGCCTAAGGTTCTTAGTGGTCCCTTGTGAACCTTGGCGGGTGGAGGACATGGATCAAAAGTACACTTTTCTCTGCATTCGGTGTTACCAGCTGCTCACTCCCCTTGTCACCGTCTCAGCGCCAGGGTAGTCTTTGTTAACCCTCTGCTATTTTTCTAGAGACTTCCAAGGACAATGGTGAAGCCCCAATCTAATTTCTGTCAGAGTTAACAGAGTTAAGTGGGTGTATCTTTTTTTGTTTGTTTTGTTTTGTTTTGTTTTTTCGAGACAGGGTTTCTCTGTTCAGGCTAGCCTCGAACTCACAGAGATCCGCCTGGCTCTGCCTCCCGAGTGCTGGGATTAAAGGCATGTGCCACCACCGCCTGGCAAGTGGGTGTATCTTGATGTTACTCCTTCAGGGTATTTTCTCGTCTCTGAATTCTACCTCAGAACCTTAAGAGGCATCCTTACTTTGTTCCAGAGATGGTTTTGGCAAATGCCATGTCCTGGAGGCCGTTAATCAATTCTAGATGACACTGTTTTGTTACCTTTCCCTTTCAGATGCTGTGTTCCTTGGCCTTTAGATGCTTTACCAATCCCTTGTGTGCTGTTATTTTCAGCTAAGAAACAGTTTCTGGGAAATCAGTTTCTAGGAGAAGCCAGGACAAGAACGTTCCCTCATTTGCAGGAAGACAGTGCTGGGGATAGCCAGAGCTGGTAATGGTGGAAATGCATCTGCCTAACTACCTTTAATTGGGTTTCTGGTAGGAACTAGGCACCAGGGGATACACAAACGATTGAACGAGCCGCATATGGTTGGCAGATGGATGCCTGCACAGCATCCCTTGCCTGGGAACAGCATGGCTTCAATTAGACACCGGAAGGGACCTGCCAACCCAAGACAGAGGGGGTTTGTTGGAAGGCCGCTAAGGGCTCTCAACTCCAACTGGGTTAAGGAAACTAAGAGAATAGAGGAACAATAACCTGAAGAGAAAGGATGATGGTGAGGACGTTATCTTCAGGAAGGTGGTCGACAACCTTGCTCGTGATATAACATCAGAAAGAGAGCACCAGGTAGCCAGGTCCACATCATGGAGGTGGAGGGTCAGGAGAGGGGGTGGTTACTGGGCAGGGGGTGGGAGTGGAAACATTCTAGAGAAATCTTATATGACCATGGGGCAGAACTGAGTCACTCTCCACTACCCCTCTGGTCTCCTACCTGGCCTGACTGTTGGCCAAACTACATGGAGACCAGAGGTGATGAGCTCTTCTGTGTAGTCCACACAGATCTGCCAGGGAACAGGTAGAAACTTGAGATCTCAAGTCCAGATCGTCCATCTTTGGGAAGTGGTGTTAATCCTCACCTTCCCTCCCTTCTCCACACACTCGCCCTTCACCAATCCTCCAAGCAGATGTTGGTAACTTCGGTTAAATCTTTAACCGCTGTTTGCAGTATTTTACAAATAGTTGCAAATATAACACATCCATGAAGTATACTTTCTTTTTCTAATTTTTTTCTCCTCAGAGTTTTTCATTTTCTTGTTTTTAATCCTAATTTTTTACATCAGCTCCACCCTATAGTGCGCCTCTGGAGCACTCAGATCCATCGGTCAAGCGCCCTCTGCTGAGGACTGTCGGCTAGCGTCTGAGCTATCCCTTCTCCCGAATCCTGGGTGCTCCTTCACTCAGTTCCTACATGGAACTTGTTAGTCACAGCCCTGCCATTTTGTAAAGCTCCTCCATGTTGGTTGAACAGTGACAATTACCAAAATTACAGTAATTTGTTTTTCAGAACTAAAGTAACTTGTTCTTCTGGATTCTTGCCCTCCTCACCCTGCACTGCCGCACCAGAGACAGCCTGACAGCAAGCACACGAGGACTATTCATCCATCACGGGACAGAGCCGCCTCCTGCCTCTGAACCTTATAGGAAAGGACTTCTGCTATGCCTCACAGGCCTGAACTCCCCTCAGAACTCCCAACAGGCTGTCTGGCTATGTGTTAATACCTTTCCTAATAAACCTATTGCTCAGTGTCCCCCACTCCAAACCTGAAACCTTTCAGAACCAACCCGCTCCTGAGTCTGTTTCCTCCTTCCCTCCTTCCTCTTCTAATGCTTCCTCCCCAACCCCTCTCCTTCCTTCTCTGTGACTCTTGGGATGGTATCAGACCATGTACATGCTTAGACAAGCTCTCTACCACTGAGCTAGCTCAGTCCTCCACCTTACTCTTATTGCTCTTTTATTTTTTTGTCCCTTCCCTGAATCAATGTCTGAGGTAGGTGGGAGAGCTGGCCCTGTGGTCATAAATGTGGGAGAGCCATCCCTGACCCCCACCAGCTGCAACATTCAGGAGAGCAGGCCCTGTACCCCACCAAGGCAGTACAATAGAGCCAATCCTGTTTGCGTAGGTGTGGGTGAGCTAGCCCTGAAATTGTGAGCATGGGAAAGCTGTCCCCATTACCCATTTGTCTTGTGGTGGCATGCATGAGGGAGAGTTACCCTCCCTCCTCCCCCACCCATCAATGACTGGGGCAGGTGGGAGAGCTGGCCCCATGGTCATAAAAGTGAGAGAGCTGTCCCTGTTAGTGCAGGTGTGGGTGAGCCAGCTCTGAAGTTGTAAGCATGGGAGAGCTGTCCCCATTTCACATCTGGCAGACCAATCCTACAGTTGCCCAGGCTCAGATCCAGGGTTATGACTTGGCCCACCCATCATCCACCCCACCTATGATCTGCTGGAGCACATGAGGGGACCTGACCCGAAGACTCAAGGCTCCAGGATCTCCACAACACAGAGCAAGAACAGGATATCAGGAAGAGTCCTATTGAGGGCTATTTGTTTTTGCTCTTTTTTGGGGGCCCACCACCCAGCTCCCAAAATAAATCACACACAGAGGCTTATTCTTAATTATAAATGCATGGCCTTAGCTTGGCTTGTTGCTAGCCAGCTTTTCTTAAAATTATTCTGTCTATCTTTTGCCTCTGGGCTTTTCCCCTCTCTTATTTCTGTAAATCTTACTCTTACTCAGTGGCTTGCTGTGTAGCTGGCCCCTGGAGTCCTCCTCCTTCTCTGCCTACCAGCCCCACCCATCCTTTCTCCTGCCTTGCTATTGGCTGTTCAGTTCTTTATTAGATCATCAGGTGTTTTAGACAGGCACAGTAACACAGCTTCACAGAGTTAAACAAATGCAACATAAACAGAAGTAACACACCTTAAAATAATATTCTACAACAGAGGGATTAGCATCAGTAGTGTAGTAGAAACCAGAGGCCTCAAACCAGACCAATGACTCGTTACAGTGAACACTTGTAAGTAAAGATATATGGACAAAGGGTTAGGGTGTGACTCACTGTGTGACATTGAGGATTCCACAATGAGATTTTAAGTTTTTTCCCTTTTTTAAAAAAAAAATTTCCCCCTTTTTTTCTCTTAAATTTTGTTTTATTGGGGGTTAGTTTCAGGGACAAAGGTCAGATGCAAAGGGATGGGGAAATGAATGGGAACAAGATACATGATGTAAAAGACACATAGAATAAATAATTTTTTTTGTGCTGCTTGGATCTTGAACACAGGACCTCATGCATGATAGACAAGTGCTCTACCACTGAACTACAATCCCCAGCCCCCTTTTTCTTTTTAAGTTGATTATATCAGATCTTTTGTCACAACATAAAGCTTACTACCACAAGTTACATAAAAATGCCCACTACTTGCAGATCTGAAGTTGAGATATAAGGGTGGTAGCGATTTTACCGGGGGTGGTGGTCAGTGGGGTCCACTGTTGAAAGTTAGAGGCAAACCTGGCTGTGATGGTGGATATACCAGGAAGCTGCTACTTGGGAGGCGGAAATAGGAAGACTATGAGTTTAAGGCCAGCCTTGGACATACAGACTCCATCTCAAAACAACAAACAAACAAACAAACAACAGAGCCAACTGCTAGTTTTGGCTCCTCTTTTCTAGGTCATCTGTTCTTAACCTGTGGGTCGTGACCTCTTTGGGGGTCGAATGATCCTTTCACAGTTATCCAAGACCATCGGAAAACATAGATATTATTTGATTGATAACAGCAGCGAAATTACAATTCTGAAGTAGCAATGAAAATAATTTTATGGTTGGCAGTCACCACAACATGAGGAACTGTATTAAAAGGGTCGAAGCACTAGGGAGGTTGAGAACTACTGCTTTAGAGGAATGTGGTACTTCTGGCCAAGTGTTTGGAGAAGATCATCTTCACCAGTAAGCCAAGCATGCCTTCCACACAGTAAAGGCAGAGAGCAGCAGCACCCAAATAAAATGGAGCCCTTGCTCAGCCAACAGAAGAGGACATATACTACACAAGCAAAACTGTAGGTGGAGTTTCCTGTGCTGGTGGCCACTCCCAAATAATCACTCAAACTCAATATTGTTTTTTGGTTTTTTTTTTTTTTGTTTGTTTGTTTTTTGGTTTTTCGAGACAGGGTTTCTCTGTGTAGCTTTGTGCCTTTTCCTGGAACTCACTTGGTAGCCCAGGCTGGCCTCGAACTCACAGAGATCTGCCTGGCTCTGCCTCCCGAGTGCTGGGATTAAAGGCGTGCGCCACCAACGCCCGGCTCAATATTAATTGTAAATGCTTGACCAATAGCTCAGGCTTGTTACTAGTTAACTCTTATATTTAAATTAACCCATATTTCTTATCTATGCTTTGCCGTGTGGCTAGGTATCTTTTCTCAGTACAGCATGCCCATCTTGCTTCCCTCTGCATCTGTTGGCATCTCCTCTGACTCTGCCCTTCCTCTTCCCAGCATTCTCCCTCTGTCAGGCTGTCTCTTCCAATCTCTTCCTGCCCAGCTATCAGCCAATCAGCTTTTTATTAACAATGAGAGCAATACATATTTACAGTGTACAAAGATTGTTCCATAGCGCAGAACCATCAGGGACTTGGGATTTGGAGTTGAAAGACCTCCCTAAAAGAAAACAAACAAACAAACAAAAAAATGCAAATAGGAGCTGGAGAGATGGCTCAGTGGTTGAAAGCATTGTCTGCTCTTCCAAAGGACCAGGGTTCAATTCCCAGCACCCACATGGCAGCTTGCAAAACTGTCTGTAACTCAAGTTCCAGTGAATCTGACTGCCTCATACAGACATACAGGCCAAGTACCAACACACATAAAAATTAAATGAATGAATGAATGAATGAATGAATGAATAAATAAATAAATAAATAAATAAATAAATAAATAATAAATTTAAAAATTACTTAAGCCAGGTGGTAGTGGCACTCACCTTTAATCTCAGCATTTGGGAGGCAGAGGCAGGTGGATCTCTTTGATTTCTAGGCTAGCCTGGGCTACAGAGAGAATTCCAGGACAGTCAGGGCTACACAGAGAAACTCTGTCTTAAAAAAGCAAAACAAGGGCTGGAGAGATGGCTCAGAGGTTAAGAGCACTGACTGTTCTTCCAGAGGTCCTGAGTTCAATTCCCAGCAACCACATGGTGGCTCACAACCACCTGTAATGAGATCTGGTGCCCTCTTCTGGCGGGCAGACATACATACAAACAGAACACTGTATACATACATAAATAAATCTTTTAAAAAAACAAAACAGCAACAACAACAAAAACTTATAACAAAAAGGCTAATAATTAAAGATCTATACACAGGTAATCTTAATGTGCTGTTGCATACTTGTATGTAACTTTTTTTGTTTGTTTTTTGTTTTTTGTTTTTCGAGACAGGGTTTCTCTGTGTAGCTTTGCGCCTTTCCTGGAACTCACTTGGTAGCCCAGGCTGGCCTCGAACTCACAGAGATCCACCTGGCTCTGCCTCCCGAGTGCTGGGATTAAAGGCATGCGCCACCACCGCCCGGCGCATACTTGTATGTAACTTAAAATCAATTCTTGTTATCTTCTTTCTAAACTAAAGAGACAAGAGCAAGTCTCCAAAACATTTTAGATTAGGAGAGATTTTTATATGATTTTTATCCTAAAAAATTTCAAATTAAAAACACGCTTAATAGATAAAATATATTTGAAAAATAAGGCTTATAGATTCTGAAGGTCTACTCAGATTAACAATAACTGACTTAAAGATATACGTCTAGCCTCTTTGTCTTAGCTAACTTTGTTAAACTTTAACTATTTAAATAAACTGAGTCATACAAGAAACGATAATATTCTGTAATGGTACACTATAAAAGAATAAAAAAATCAGGTTTCCAATCTCTCTGTACTGTATTCATGGTTTTATAAAATTTCCAGTCTCTCTGTGTGCTGCATTGATGATTTAAAGTTTTATTTTGATACTAAAAGTTTCAATTAAAAAAATGTAATTTTTTCTTCTTTTTTTTTTTTCCCCGGAGCTGAGGAATGAACCCAGGGCTTTGTGCTTGCTAGGCAAGTGCTCTACCACTAAAAATTGTAATTTTTAAGGCTAAAACTTAACAAGGATAAAACTGTAAAATCCTTATCTTATTAAAGCTGTTTATGCCTTATAAACTATTAAAGATAATTAGGACATGCAAGTTAATGTTCAGTCACCTTATAAATAATCATTTTTTTTTTTTTTTTTTTTTTTTGGTTTTTCGAGACAGGGTTTCTCTGTGTAGCTTTGCGCCTTTCCTGGAACTCACTGGAGAGATGGCTCAGCCGTTAAAGGCTAGGCTCACAACCAAAAATATAAATAATCATTTTTAATGTGCTCAAAACTATGCTTGTAATCATGCTAAGTACAAATGAAATTCATTTTTATGGACAAGCTTTATTTAGCCTTCTATGTGTGTTTTCAAGGTTAAGCCTACAGCAAGTAACTAAAAACAAAGTTTATTTAAAATTAAATATACTTAATAAATTAAATGTTGGCCGTTGTACTGGCTGGCTTTGTGTGTCAACTTGACCTAAGTTAGAGTCGTCAGAGAGGAAGGAGCCTCAGTTGAGGAAATGCCTCCATGGGATCCAGCTGTAAGGCACTTTCTCAATTAGTGATCAGTGGAGGAGGGCCCAGTCCATGGTAAGTACTGCCATCCCTGGGCTGGTGGTCCTGGGTTCTATAAGAAAGCAGGCTGAGCAAGACATGGGAAGCAAGCCAGTGAGCAGCACCCCTCCATGGCCTCTGCATCAGCTCCTGCCTCCAGGTACCAGTCCTGCTTGAGTCCCTGTCCTGATTTCCTTCAGTGATAAACAGCAGTGTGGAAGTATAAACCAAATAAACCCTTTCCTCTCCAGCTTGCAATCAAAACCATAGCTAATATAGCTCTCAAACTCCTCAGAGTTCTACTGAATATGGCATTTAAGATGTTTATTTTATTTTTTAAAAAGTTTCCCATGATAGACAAAACTGCTAACTCCTAGAGGCAGCCCTTTTCTCCTCCAAAGAAGACGATGGGGCACAGACCTATAGTAACTCTAACCACTGGGCAAAAAGGTCTCATGCCTTGCCCACTGCCCGGCCCTGCTCACACTGTGGACAAGGTCACTGGAGAATTAACTGTCCCTCTGTGACACCAAGGTAGGCCAGTCTCTCAAGTTTTTCATACATAAAAAAGGTCTTTCAGATCTGGTACTAGAAGCTGAAGGCTAGTCTACCCTGTATGGCAATGAAAGACTTAATGTTGTCTTGTGTGACTGCCTGGGAAAGACCAAAGACCTCTGCCCTCGAGACCAGCATGGAGGAGCCTAGCAGCCATTTGGATTATACTTCATGCTCAATTTACCCTTCTCAGATCTCCGATTTGAGTTTAACGGTAGCAATAACTGCTCCTCAGTGATCAACCACCTATGTCTTATGGTAAATAATTAGATAAAAAATGAAATTTATAGCCAAGTGGTGGTGATCAGGTCTTTAATCCCAGCACAGGGAGGCAGCCTGGTCTACAGAGTGAGTTCCAAGACAGCCAGGGCTACACAGAGAAACCCTGCCTCAAAAAAAAAAAAAAAAAAAAAAAAAAAAGCCGGGCGGTGGTGGCGCACGCCTTTAATCCCAGCACTCGGGAGGCAGAGCCAGGCGGATCTCTGTGAGTTCGAGGCCAGCCTGGGCTACCAAGTGAGTTCCAGGAAAGGCGCAAAGCTACACAGAGAAACCCTGTCTCGAAAAACCAGAAAAAAAAAAGAAAAAGAAAAAAGATATTTAAAGGTTATGAGGGTCTAGAAAAACAATTTATGATGCAAGTTGTAAAGGTTTAAATAAATTATGACATTTAAGAAAGTAATAAGTATATAAAGATCTGAGGATATGAAAGTGTAAGTTGTGAGGATCTGAGAAATTTAAGGTATGTAAATGCAAATCATAAGAGTCTAAAAGAATGATTCAAGATGTATATAAAACAATTTAAAAATGTTTCAAATTTCTTTCCCTCTTGCTACACGTTATAGTAAGATTTCAAAAGTTTAGAACTTGACATTAATAGAGTTAAGATTTTCCCATAAACTCCTTAACTTTACCTTCTGTTTCTAGTGTATATTTGTCCCAGCAGATTTTCAATCAACTAAAGATTGCAAACTGCTCCAATCATACCAGACTCAAAACTCAAAAGGTGGGGCTTCCAAACTAGCAAACATGGACTTGCTGAAAGCTGCTCGAATCCCAGCTTTGGACCAGCATTGCAGACACTCCAAAGCTACCTGCACTTCGCTGGCCCGACGGCCCACCAAAACCTGGTGGCAAAGCAGACGTACCCTGTCCTCTCCCGGCCCAAGCCTGACAACAAGGTCCTATTTCATCTGAGAAGCAGTTGCAGAAGAGAAGACATCACCCCTTATCATTAACAAAAGGCTGGAATGTTAGGTCCAAAGGAAACTAGATCCCTCTATCAAAACAACCATTTCCCTACCACTGTCAAAGGACAAATGGTTGTCTATGGTGCTTATTAGCATACCAAAGCTCATGCTGGCCTCCCTGCTCCTTCAGTCTTACAAATACCTGTTAAAAATCTGAGAATTACAAAAAGGGTTACTCAGGATGGGGTTTAGGATCTGATTTAGTGGCTTACTTCATAGTTACCAAATTTTACCTGGATAAAGCAACTGCTTCTTTTCTCTGTCTTGATGTTTTATCTATCCTAATTCTCATTTGTAAATATCAATGTTTGGTTGGAACCTCCAGCTCACTCCTGCAGGGTCTGAGAAGCCCATTCTGGTCTGTCTCTAAACCCTGCCCTCTCAGAGAATCTCCAACACAGAAATGGTACCCAAAAGCCCAGTTCCTCATTCTTGGTGACTATTGCAGCTTCCTCCCCTGGAAGTTGCCAGCCGCCCAAGTCCCTGCCTAAGCATTCAGCTTTTGACCACACTTGGGCACAAACCCAGCTTGTGGCAGACATGTCATCACCCCTGGCCTACAACCTATACAATCTCCCTGCTTTCCTTTGTGGGTGTGGCTTCTCAAGCCTTGATCTCTGGTACTGGAGAACCCACCTACCCAGGAGTTGCTTTACTTAAATAAACCTGTTGTTATACTTTTTCAATTTGGCTTGATCTGGCTTACTGCATCAGTGGAGAGACCTATTATTGGGGGACAGAATACCTATTAAACACTATATATACCAGGAGCCCTAAAACTAAATTCCCTGTCTTATTCTCCTAGAGTTGATGGGGGATATAATGACTAAAATCCTCTCATGTTACTTCTGGATGTTACCATAGACCCTTGTTTCATGAACTGGCTATGTGTGTGTGTGTGTGTGTGTGTGTGTGTGTGTGTGTGTGTATTCAACACAATTAAGATATCAACCTTTAGCCCTACATAAGCGTGAACCAGTGATTTGATTCATATTATCTAGAGCCAGTGGGGAATGTGATGGCTAAAGAAACTCCATTTTACGCTAGGTACCCACTAGCTGTTTGTCTCTGACTCCAGTTCCTGCAAGATAAGTTCTTAGTTACCCTGATTCAGTGGTCCCCACCCAGACACGTACAGCTGGGACTACTTGTTATGGAATGACTAACTGCTTTTTTGCTTCTGTAACTTGCTTACACAGATACCCAAAGATTGTTTTGAGTTGCTTTTAACCACTTAACTTGGAAGAACAGGCTAGATTAGCAACTAATCAACAAGTCTTTTAATTATAATTGGATTGAATCTATGGTCTTTTCCCAGAGGTCACAAACTCCATAACAGTTCTGCAAACCAACCCACATCTTTCCAATGAATTCTTTTCGCTTGAGTGAAAGTTAACTTCTCTTTTGAGTATCTAATTGATTCTAAAATGTCATCTGTTCTTAGAGTTCATAGTTCCTCTAAGGAGACAGACATGGAAGAAAAAACTACAATATGGTTAGGAATGCTACAATCCAATGCAATTGTGGACCACACTAGCCACAGAGAGCTCCATAAGTAAGTATCAGTATCTTGGGAGGTATAGGAAATGAACATGGATGGAGTGAACATGTATGAAGTGCCTAGGCTGTGTTTAAAAACAATGCAAATTTAGAAGCCCACGAGAAACTTGGTATGATGGATACAAAGGATTCCAGAGGAACTGTGGCAAATAGAGAGCCTGTGGTTATTAGCAGGGCGCCAGTCATTTAACGTCAAAGAGTTTCATTTTATGAAGAAGGAAGCTCTGGCAGGTATGTACATAATGCTTCAAAAAGGTTGCTCTGTTAGACATGTGTAAGAGGAATGGATAGGGAAAAGATCACAGGCTCATCCAAAGGGTGGCTGTGGCCAGGCATGTAGCACATGCCTGTAATCCCAGAACCTGGGAAGCAGCAACAGTTTGAGGCCAGATTTGTCTATATAGCAAGTTTCAAGACAACCAGCATTACACAGAGAGAACTCGTCAAAAACAAGCATACATACAAATGTTGTAAGCTTTGGAATTAGACAGACTGAGTTAAAAGGCTGGCTACTTACTCCCTGTGTGACCTCAAATAATCTCTCTGTGACTTCATCATTCACAAAATGTGCTAATGAATCTCTGCCTCCTAGTGGGTTGTGCTGTAGACTGAGTGAGAGAGAACTTTGTAAAACCATAGCAGAGTAATTACATATAGTGAGTATCCAATGATGTTAATGTTATGTTATGGTGATATTAGAGTTTGACCAATGGGATTACCACAACAGGTCAAGTGAGAACTGAAAGAAACATAAACCCAGGCAATAGAAGTGGGGATGGAAGCTGGGTGTGGTAGCTCATACTTGTAATCCTAGCACTGGGGAAGTGGAGACAGGAGAATTGCTGTGAGTTCAAGGATACCCTGGGCTACAGAGTAAGACATTAAGTGAAGATAGGCATTCTTTAAGTGTTTATAAACATAGGATGCCATATGATTTATCCCCACAAGGACAATTTTGAGAGTTAAATATATATTATATATTAACAATGATACTAGAAGAGGCAGACATTGGGAAGTATGGTCAGTATTCATTATTAGTCTCACCTGGGTTCAGCTTCTAAATGTCCTTCACCAGCACCCGCAATGCCCAGCTTATTTGGTAGCAAAAATGCCTGCCCCAGCTTACTTTGTATTGCTGTGATAAATGCCCTGACCAAAAGCAATTTGGGAAGAACAGAGTTTATTTCAGCTTTACAGTCTATACACTTTATAGTCTATCACCAACGGACGCCAAGGCAGGAACGGAAGCAGAGGCTTGGTTCTGGAGAAATGCTACTTCCTGGCTTGCTCCGTATGGCTCGCTCAGCCTGCTTTCTTATACAACCTGCTCAAGGGTGGCACCACCCACGGTGGGCTGGGCCCTCCCACACCCATCATTAATCAATAAAATGCCCCACAGAGAAAAAAAAATGCACCATAGGCCAATCTGATGGAGGCATTTTTCTCATTTGTGGTTCTGTTGTCCCATGTGACTCTAGCTTGGGTCAAGCTGACAAGAAACTAACCTGAACCATGTTCAAAGGAAATTTGGTGTGCTTGTTCCCCATGGAGGGAGGAAGAAAGCCACAGGCACTCGACAGCCTCTCAGCATCTTCCATAATCCAATCCTGCCAGGATCTACTCCTCAGACTAACCAAGCCTTCCTGGAAGGGGACAGCCATGTCCCTCCTCCTGCCATCACACATGATGTGAGATACAAGAAGGCAGGTCCTCCAACTTTTATTTAGGAACTGAGTGGCATAAATGTCATGTCAACATTAATGGCCTTCCCTTATCTTTAAAACAGAGTCCAGTAGCTGCACCAAGCTGTCTCCAAGGACAGGAAACTTCTCCTTCTCTCTTATCCTTTCTGATGAGCTCAACACCACACACCAAACAAGGCACCAAACAGAGGTGTCATTAAATACGTATTTGTTTTTCTGTTGGCTTAGCAGCTGCATATGAACCTACTGATATTTTAACTATTGTCTGCGGGCCCCATAGCCCTGCATTCAGCACCCCAACTGCCACTCAGGCGAGCAGGGGTCTGCTATGACCGCCATATGTAGGTTTAAACTGTCTCTATCATTTTATTTACCAAGAAGGACTTGGAAGTCAGATATCGGAGTGAAAACCTGTTAGATTAGAGAAGCCGAAAAGCAACCAGCTGACCTTGCTCTTTGGCTAGCGACACCTCAAGAGACGAATCTCTGCCCTCGTCCCGGAACCAAAAGGAAGCTCAAACCCTAGTCCCCGCCCTTTCCTTCCTGTGCATCTTCTCTATCCAAACCGCTGGCTTCTCTATGGTCAATTCTAGTCCGCTAGTCGCTGGCTCCGCCCCCTGATTCCAGGTAAACTTTATTGGCCTCTGGAGTGCCACAGTGCGATCAAAATATCCCACAACACTTATTGGATATTATGGTGGTATATTCTGGGTAAATATTCCTAATGGTCGAGGAGGTGAGAACAGTTTTGATTATCCCCTACACAATTAAGGATATTTGCTCAGAAACCTGCAAGACACAAGATCTCCCAGCTTGCTTTCACTAGGTCCCAGGAGTGAACAGTCAGGGCAGTTCCAATTTCTTTGATGAGGAGTCACCACCACCCTTACCAGAAGCCATGTCTCCGTTAGTAACCCACTTGTTCATGGCCAAGGGCGTGAGGTCGGGCTTCTACCCTAACACAGGGAGTTGAGAGATGAACCCTCGATTTCTTACTTGAGACGGATGAGGTTATCTCCTAGCTGGTTGCCATCATGCTCAGGATTTCTGTATACCAAAGTCCCGTCTCTGTGTCCCACACTATCTCCTTGATAACGGAAGTTAGAGTTCTCTCCAGGGGCCGTTTCCTTTACACTGGATGTATCGGCTTGGCTTAGATGCTTCAGGCTTTCAATTGAGCAGGAGATAGCTTCCTTCCCATTTATTTTTCTGAGGAGTGACCGTTGATTTCCAGCCAGCTCTTAGCCAGCTACCCAGATCTCCCCACCCCCAACACAACCTACGACAATGAGGACTCGATTGGAGATTTATTGGTGGAAGTTGAGGAGCGTCCTGGCGTAAGCACCACCTCGTCTCTCCCATGGTTACTTGGCCCACTGTGGGAAACAGCATTATACGAGGCAGAGCAAACGCATAGAAGACAGGGCTGACACCGGTCTGGCTAGGTGTTAAGGTCCCAAAAAGTTCTCTCCTAGGGAGCTGGCTACAGGAACCTGCAGGAAGTTCTCATTTGGGTCCTCTTGTTCCCAGAGGCTGTGGGTCAAAGTCGCTCTCATGGGCATATTAATTGAAGATGCCACCAGTGGGGGTGTCTTGCATCTCTTGGGTTTGTCTGTTACTGTGGCAGCATCAGTGTGTCTGTGGGAGTCCAGGGAGTCCCAGGTCATAGGAAGCAACAGAAAAGAAAGAAAACATTGTTAGACTCCACAATGGCTCAGCAGTGAAGAGCACTCTTCCAGAGCACCTATATGGCATCTTACAATTGTCTATGACTCCAATTCTAGGGGATCTGATGTCCTCTTCTGGTCTCCACAGGCACTACAGGCAAAACATCCATACACATTAAAAAAAAATCTGCTCACATTTTAAACTATTTTTTTAAAGTCTGGAGAGAGATTCAGTGGTTAAGAGCACATATTTCTCTGCCAGAGGCCAGCCCGAGTTACACAGTGAAACATGATCTCAGAGAAAAAGAAAACAAATGAAACAAACCATGCAGGGCCCGGTGGTGCACGGCTTTAGTCCAGCACTGAAGAGGCAGAGGCAGGCAGCTCTTTGTGAGTTCAAGGCTCACCTGGTCTACATAGTGAGTCCCAAGCTAGCCAAGAGCTAAACAGTGAGACACTGTCTCAAAACCAAAACCAATGAACAAAAATCCAAAACATCGGTCTGTTAATGCACTCCTGTAATCCCGTACTTGCAGAGTGGAGACAGGAGGCGTCAGTAGTTCACGGTCATCTCCTGTCTTAAAAACAAAACAAAACAGAGCAAACAAACAAACAAACAAACAAAAAAACCTCCAAACAACCAAACAACCCATGAAAGCTCCTAAGGGGAAAAATCTACTTAAATCATTAGGAAATGGAAAGAGAAGGTGATGACCCCACTTCCTACTAAGAAAAACAATGAAATATTTTTATTATTTTATGCGTATGGGTGTTTTGTTTTCATGTATGTCTGTTCACCACTTGTGTGCCTGGTGCCTGAGGAGGCCAGAAGAGTGTGCTGGATCCCTTGAAACTAGAGTTACAGACAGTTGTGAGTTGCCATGTGTGTGCTGGGAATTGAGGGCAGCCAGTGATTTTAACGGATGAGCCATCATTCCAGCTCCAAAGAAAGGAATTTTTTTTTTTTGGAAGCTGAGGCAGGAGGATTACAGCAAGTTCAAGTCTATTCAGAGCTATAGAGTAAAGTAAAACAAAACAAGCAAACAAAACAAAGGAGGCAGGAATGGGGGTGTGGCTCAGTGGATAGTCTTCAACTGCCGTGCCTGAAGCCCTGGGCTCCAACCCCAGCCCTTGGGAGGTGGTGGCAGAAGGCTCAGGAGTTTGAGGTCACCCTTGGCTTTATAGTGAATTCGAGGCCATCCAGGGTGACAGGAAGCTCATGAGGGAGGGAAGGGAAGAGCAGAGGAGAAGGAGAGGGGCCACGTTGAAAATTATCAAGAAGGAATGATCAGGCAGCAGACACTTTAACTTCAAAAGTGAGGCTGTTTTTGCAATCTGCAAGGACCAGCTTTTCTTTCCTAAAAGGGTGCCATGTTCTGTAGGGATTGTCCAGAGAAGCAGCTTTTAGATCGAGACCACAAAAAAAACTCCTCCCACTGGAAGAAAAATCACAAAGAAATAAAAAAAAAACAAATTATGTGTTGATGGCAACATACGAGTAATACTTGCTCTGCACATGGGGTTCAGTCTGTGGCTGCTTGTAGGGGTATTAGTTGAAACTTGGAGCTAGGAGGAGTCTTTGGTCACTGGCCATCCAGAGGCTCAGCCAAGAGGCCTTTGTGAGCTGGGATTAGCGAGTCAGTAGCTAACTGACTTATTTACTAACTCACATTTCTTGGAATTAACTTCCTATTTTTTCATTCCTTTTATTGTGTATCTGCCATTTGGAAACAATGGAGTTTATCTATGGAATGAACATCCAGATGTCTGAATGCCACAGGACCTGTTTTCAAACAAGCTTGCAACCAAGTTTAGGGACAAAGTTGTGTGGCTGGCTATCTAGATAAAAAGGACCAGGGCTGTCATAGGGTGTCATAGGCCCCATGAGTCCAGGCTAGGGCGAGGGATGCTGGGGCGAGGGATACTGGGGCGAGGGATGCTGGAGCTGACAACACAGGACCCACCTGTCTCCTTTGAGCTTGTATCTTTCTGAGAGTCCTAAGAGACTGCCGCTGGCCCGCTCAGCTGCCAGCAGCATTATGGTCTCGCTGGCCTGGGAGGATGAGGGCAAGCTGCATTCAGGCTGTGTGGGGGAAATGTAAATCAGAGGGCTCTGCTGTTAACGGAGCATCTGTGCTCTTCCTGGCAGGGCCCTGAAGGAATCTGCGGGACCGACTTCAGTTTCACAGAGCAGGCCTAAGGACCTGTTCTGTAAGCATTAAGTCACAATATTGCCGGGCCAGTCATGGGGGCCTCTAGCAACAGGACAGCTTCTCTGATGTGCTGTGGAGGCTATGCTCTCCAGAGGGTGAGATAAGGACCTTAGAGCAGCTGATATCTAAAAGTGGTGATTACCCAAACACACGCCTTAATGAAAGTGGGAAAAGCTTTCATCTTTAAGAGCTCACATTTGGAGCAATCATCTACCAAGCTCTCCACCTGTGCTTCTGCACCAGGCAGGTCCGGGAAGACCTCATGCCTTGAGGGAGCTCAGTGTAGTGTTGTGAACTTGCAATCCCAGCACTTGGGAGGCTAAGGCAGGAGATGAGCAGAAAGTACGAGAGCAACCTGGGCTACATCATGAATTCCAGCCCAGCCTAAGCAACAGAGGAAGACCTGTCTCAACAATGGTGCACTCACACTATACAAGTAAATAAATAATAAGTAAATATAAAAAGACAATAGCTCAGCGACAGAGCAGGTAGAACACTTGTCTAGCATCGAGCACACTGGAGACCCTGCTTCTACCCACAACAAGAGGGGAAGCTGTGGGAGCTGAGGCAGGAAGATCTTGAGTTTGAGGCCAGCCAGAGCTATGTCGTGGGATCCTATCTTTACAAAAATGTAAAAAGACTAAGTCTATAAATACACATGTAAACTATGTTCAAATTTACTGAAATTACCTCTCATATTATGAATCATTCAGTTGTATCCCACTGTGGTAAGGAAATGATGTCTAAATGAGGAGACATGCCCATGATAGAACATAATTTTTTAAAATACCAACAACATTGTATTCAGTAACATACATACTTGTCCCTAAGATCAATGGGAATTGGTTCCAGGCTCCACCATCCAATATCAAAATCCACTGTGCTCAAGTCCCTTATTCAAAAGGCATAGCTTTTGCACATGCCTCGCGTAACACAATGCTATACACACAGCTGCTCTACTGTGTTGTTCAGGGAACAACAACAAGGGAACAATACTTTTCCCTGACTATTTCTGATCCAAGGTGTTGAGTGGATCCATGGACCTGCATATATGAAAGGCCAGGTGTCCGTTTGCTTATGTGAACATCCTGTGTGTATGAGTATGTACATGGAAATACACTTCTCTGTTTATTTCTCTGCAGACGTTGGGGGGCGTCCCCACTTACTGTTGTTTCAATGGAGGAGCTGGGTATCTTGGGCACCAGGCAGTGAGTGAACTGGATCCTTGGGTCTTTGGTGGTGATAGACAGACCTTTCTGCAAAATTTTCACCAAGCGGATCCAGAACTGAAACACAGCCTGTGGATGTTTCTCGTGGAGCCTCAGGTAGTAAATCTTTTCTGTCACTGTCCTCACCCGAAGGATGCGCTGGGTCCGGTCGTAGATTTGTAGCTCCACATACTTCAGGGGAAGGATCCTGGGCACAATCAGGAAACGTGGGTGTTGGTGCCTCCTGCTGGAGGGTGCTGGCAGGAGGCAGCTCCTGTTCTGAGAGTGGGCGCTGATTCCCCTCTGATTGTGTGCAGGGTTTTTGTTCCTTAGTAAAGGCTGGCACAGCAGTGTCTGCCTAAATGCCAACACTTGATCCCAACACAGAACAAGGAACACAGGCTACACGACTTTGGCTCAAAAAATTAAATAATCTGCCCACATCAATCACCACTAGTGTTATTGGTGCATAATATCTCAATTCTCATAAAACTCTTTGATGAGGGAAAGAAATATTATTAATTATATATTTCAGATTTTTGTAACGGGAGCTTGGAGAAGTTTGGTGAGTGAACGGGGAGGTGACTCAGTAGATAAAAGTACTTGTGCGGGCATGAGGACTGAGTTTGAATCCCCAGCACTCACGTTTAAAAGGAAAAAGGTCAGGCGTTGTCACATGGGTCTACAACCTCCGGGTTGGGTGCTGAAACAGGTAGATTCTGAGAGCTCCCTGCCAGCCAGCCTAGCCAGTGAGTGACAGCTTCAGTGAGAGAGCATCTCATGGGACTATGGCAGAATATGACAGAGCAGGACATCCAACACATCCTCTGGCCTTGCACTCTGACACGAACACACACATGCTTGCACATATCCAACATCACACACACACACACACACACACACACACACACACACACACACACACGCTCTCGCACGCACATGCACATCAGGCTAGGCACAGTGGTCACCCTAGCACTTGGGAGGCTACGGCAGGAGGATAGGCATTTAAAGCCACCCTCAGCTACCCAGCGGGAGGCAAGCATTAACTACAGGAGAACATGTCTCCAAAAACAAAACTCAAATTAAAAAGCTCAAGGTTTGCTCAAGTTGAAATCTCCATAAGTGGGAATTAGAACAAAGATTTCTTAACTCATTTCTAAGCTTTTCCCTCCATCTTTGATTCCTTGAATCGAAGAGTCAGAAAGGTGGATGTCTCGCATATATTGAGGCTTTATGTTTTTCTATTCTTTCCTTTGATCCTCCATCTCCATCTCCCAAGTTCTGGGATGAAAGTTTGTATCATGATGCTCAGTTTAGGCAGTGCTGGGTGTCAAACCTAGAGCTTTGTGTGTGCCAGGCCTACACTCTACCGTTTTTCTTTTTCTTTTCTTTTCTTAAAGATTTTTTTTTATTATGTATACAGTGTTCTGTCTGCATGTGTGCCTGTAGGCCAGAAGAGGGCACCAGATCTCATTACAGATGGTTGGAGCCACCATGTGAATTGAACTCAGGACCTCTGGAAGAGCAGTCAGTGCTTTTAACCACTGAGCCATCTCTCCAGCCCCCTCTTTTTCTTTTCTTTAAGATTTATTATTTGTGTGTGTATGTGTACATATGTGTGTGTGTGCACGCATGCACATGTGTGTGAACGCCACATTAAAAAGTGTGTGTCAGAGTTACAGGTGGTTGTAAGCTGCCTGATGTAGGTGCTGGGAACTGAATTCAGGACTTCAGGAAGAGCAGCAAGTCTCTTACCCATGGAGTCATCTCTCCCAATGCCCCACACCCTTTTTTGAGACAGGCTCACCATGCTGGGATTTGCAATATCTTTTTCTCAATCTCAATATCTCATAGTCCTATTTGATTTTAATATCTCCATCTTTGGGCTGGCGAAATGGCCCCAAGGGTGTAAAAGTGCTTGTGGTTAACTCTAATGACATGAATTCAATCCCCAGAACCCACATAGTAGAGGGAGAGAAGCAACTCCTAAAAGTTAGAGAGAGAGAGAGAGAGAGAGAGAGAGAGAGAGAGAGAGAGGAGAAAAAAGAAAAACAAAGCAAACATTTCATTAGTTCTTGTCTTTAAAAAGAAAATCTCCATCTTCTCTTCGAAAATCCCCCACATCTACACCGACTAAATACAAGGAAGCCAAGGCTGGCATTCTATGAATTCTAGGATAGCCTGGTCTATATAATGAGTTCCAGGGAAGCCAGGCTTACGTAGGGAGACTCTATCTCAAAACAAAAACAAAGACAAAAACAAAAACAAAACCACCAAACCTGAAAAATAAAAATACAGTGAAGCCAAGATCCTCAGACGCTGGGCTGGCGGCAGGAACCGTGCGGCACCCTGCTCTGAAGCACCATACTTGTTGCCACACGACACTAAGCAAACATGCCTTAAGTGAGGGGATGGACGGCTCTGCAGAGCTTATGAAGACTGCCCTTTCTTCCAGTCTGAAGCCCGCCTGCACAGTACGCAGACCCTGTCAATCATCCCACAGCCCGGCTCTGCCCTCCAGCCTTTACCTGCTGAGAGTGATGACAGGGGCACCAGGGTCGCTACTGGTGGAACGCGGACCGTGAGGCCAGGTGAGGTTGGCCATCAGGAGGACATTGGGGAGTGGCAGGGAGGGCACTGAAGAGGTTACCCCAAGGATCACAGTGGCAGATCTTTCATAGGCATCCATCCAGTGTCCTTGTTTAGTGACCTGGAAACCAACCCCAGACACGTGGGTCAGAAAGAGATAGAGACAAGGGATGGAAGCATACAGACAGCAGAGAGGGTCACCTCAGCTTGGTGAGCTGGACCATTGCCTGCTACTGGTCCCTTTCGTTGGTCTTCCAGACATAGTTTGTGGACAACAACAACCCCGTGTGGTACTGCTTTGTGTAGAGAAACACATCTAGCTTTGAAAAGGCACCCTAGTCACTTGGGAATTGAGGCAGGAAAATCAAGACTTCAAGGTCGTTCCTGGTTTCATATGGCGTTAGAGGGCAGCCTGGGCTACATGAGACAGGTCTCAAAACAACAAACAAACAAAAACCCAGAAAGATGTTTCGTAAGAAAAAGCTGAGTGGCATTGGGGATTTTACACTTCCCTTCCTGGGACAGAGAAACCAGCACAGCTTTCTAAGGGCCTGGAAGGGAAGCCAGTTCTACAAGAAGAGAGCAGAGTGGGAAAGATCCAGGAATCTCCAGTGCAGGGAGGCTGGAGAGCTTCCCTCAGATAAGAGCAGGCAGCGTGTTGCAGGGTCTCAAACTTCAGAAGGACCTCTTCTGCTTCCCGAAGTACTCGGGGGGCACTGGCAGGGCGGGAGCAGTGGATGCCCAGCACTCGGGCATTGTCTCATCTCACACCAGAAAAGCATGGAAGCTGTGACCATTAAGGAGCCATAGATAACATGTAGAGATGCTTGTGTTCCCAAGACCAGCGGCCTTCTCCTAGTGTTCTAGACAGCTCTGACAACTATGCATCCCACATGGGGACCGGGGACAAGGGGGGGGACCCCAAGGAGGACTGAAATTGATTCCTACCAGCCTAAGTAATGCTTCAAGAAAAATAAATGAATTCTGGCCAGGCAGTGATGGCACACGCCTTTAATCCCAGTGCCTGGGAGGCAGAGGCAGGTGGATCTCCGTGAGTTCTAGGCCAGCTTGGTCTACAAAGCAAGTTCCAGGACAGCCAGGGCTATGCAGAGAAACCCTGTCTCGAAAAACAAAAACAAACAAACAAACAAATCTGATTTGGGGGAGAGAAAAGAAATGAAATTTTTTTATGGCTCACGCTATGAAATAGAATCTGCAGTTCCCACAAAACAGAGGACAGTATTCACTGCCAGGAAGTGCTCACTAAATGCTGGGAACTAGTCCTGTTTGGGGATGTTTGGGGATGGCCAGAGGGTGGCAGTGGACAGAGGAGACAGGAAGAAATGGAACCAACCGAGGAGTGAATCATTTTAAGTAAAGGTGAGTCTCTCTTGGGTCACGTCGAGCCCATCCAGAGACTCTCAGTAGCCTCAGCGCGAGATCACAGAACAAAATAGGAGGACAAATCCGCTGCCAAGACACCACACATAAAGAGGGACGACTAGAAAGGTCTGGATCCCACACTCCTGCTCCCTCACCCCAGGCTTCCTAGCTCATCTCCAGGAACATAGGCGTCTACCTGGGGCAGCACAGGAAAATGGAGTATCAGGAACCCTGAACATAGTTTCCCCAAACTGAGACCATGCTGGGCAGTAGCTCATTGCTGTGAGAGCCTCAGATTTGATTCCCAGACCCACCTGGAAAGGTACCCACCTTCTCCTCCACAGTTCCCCGGCTTTTTTCTACTTCATTTTGGTGGGTTCCTGACATCAGATCCTTGATTCCACCCAGTCTTTCCACCTTCAGCTGGGTACTTTAAGCCCTTCTGCCAGCTCTTTTTCTTACCAAAACCTCAGCAATACCCACAAAGAGTGGCTAAGGAACCCCTGCTGTCTGGCACACCGTTTTCAACTGCCAGAGTCCAGAAAGAATGCCCTGGGTGTCTGTGATCATGCATCGCTGATCCAAATGGTCTTAGATAGAGCTTGCTTAGACAGTTACCATTGACAATGGTTGAATGGAGCTCCTTGTACACCATGAGGCTCCTTTCAGGAATAAAGAAGCAGCTCGGCCATTAAGAATGTTTATTGTTCTTTCAGGGAACCTGGAGCTCAGTTTCCAGCCTCCCAGTCAGGCAGTTTACAAGCACCTGCAACTCTGGCTCCAGGGGATCTGAAGTCCTCTCCTGACCTCCCAGGGCACTGCTCTCATGTGTACAGATACACACAATTAAAAATTAAATAAATCTTTAAAAAAAAAACTTTTAAAAAGATGCTTAAGTTGGGTGTAGTGACACACACCTTTAATGCCAGCACTCAGGAGACAGAGGCTGGAGGATCTCTATGAGTTTGAGGCCAGCCTGGTCTACATAGCTTTAGGCCAGCCAAGGCTACACAGTGAAATGCTCTCTCGAAACAAATGAAAAGCAGCAACAACAAACCCCCAAACAAACAACCAACCTTCTTTTTTGTACCAGAGCACTACTTAACTCTTTGCATAGTCTGCAGGGAATTCCCTCACACTACAGGCACAAAGGGAAGTGACCTTGGGACCTAGACCCTCTGGTTTACTCTGGCTTTGGCGCCTCCTCCACCCACCCTCTGCCCCCAGGACTGTCGGTGTCCATCTTCTCACTAACCCGTGAGAACAGGCCGTGGGAAGGGGAAGACTCTCACCCCTGAGATGCACGACCATACCTGGATAAAGGTGCTTTCAAACACCACTGAGTCAGAGAACAAGTTGAACTCTGGAGAATGAATTAGTTGACAGAGAAGGCCATCTTCTACTCCAAGTTCCACTCCAGGGCCCGGGTCCCTGACGGCAGGAGGGAGGCCCCTGATTTTACTCATTGGTTCTTAAAAAGGATGGGCTGGGGAACATCTCTGGGGCTCCACACAGACCCAGCCCAACTCCAAGGTGGTGGTGGGGCCTCTGCTCCCCCGACCTCCCCAGCTCCAGTTCCCTGCTTGCTTATGGTTGACCATGTCCACCAGAGCCCCGAGGGCCTGTCGGCTCACAATGGCAGGAATGACATCAAGGAATGTGATGGCTGGCTAACAACAGGGAAAGGGAGAAGGGGGCCGGAACAGGGTGTACAGGACCGTGCGGTGACTGCAAACCAGCAGAAAAATCCCAGGTTCTAAACATTCGCCCTTACCCCAAGCAGGAGGAGAATGATCTTCCTAAGAGTTTGCCAGGCCCCCCAATGAAGGTCTCTGGGAAAATCGCAGGCTTTGATCCTCTCTCCTCACTGGAAGCTACACACAAGAACTCTTTGTAAGTTCAAAGTGTTTACCTGAAGTCAGGCTTTGGGGACCTGCAGGAGGGCTCAGCAGGTAAGAGGGTTTGCCGCCAAGCCTGAGGATCAGCATTTGATCCCTGAGAGCCACAAGATGGAAGGAGAGAACTGGCTCTGTCACGTTGTCCTCTGATCTCCATGTGCACAGTTTCATGCAGGTGTCCACACACACACACACACACACACACACACACGTAATAAAAATAACTAAATGTGATTAAAAAATAAAGTCGGGCTCTGACCTGCCCAAGAGAATGGAAGGGTAGGAGAAAGGGAATTAATTTCCTCTACTCCTTCTTATGGGGAAAGTGAGATTTAAAATAATAATAATAATAACCAGGTTGTTATTTAGTTATAAAGAGTGAACAAAGGAAGAGGCAATGGCTTGGCAGTGTGTCCATTGAAGCCAGCTCAAAATGGCCACCGAAAGAGCTGGGTGGGAAGCGTGCCCCTGTGGTGTCAAGTACTTGGGAGGCTGAGGCAGGAGGATTGGTTGAACCCAGGAGTTTGAGGCCAGCTTAGATCTCGTTTAGAAAAGCTTAATGAAAAAATACAGACCATTTCATGATTCTGTCAGGGCCATACTACTCTCTTTTTTTTTTCCAACCATGCTGCTGTGAACCCTAGAAAAACTTTTTTTTGGGGGGGAGGAGACTTCAAAATACTTATAAATGAACACTTTTTTTCTTTTCATCATATTAGTGAAACAGAGTCTCACTAGGTAGCCCTGGCTGCCCTGGAACTGAGTAGATCAGGCTGGCCTTGAACTCACAGAAAGCCACCTACTGACCTCTGCCTCCCGAGTGCTTGGACTAAAGGCATATATGTGCCACTGCATCTGGCCAATAAACACACTTTAAAAATAACGCGTCATCAAAGAAATTGTAAAATGTCTGGACTGGGTGTGTTAGGAATTTAGTAAAATAAAAACAACTTGTCAAAAAGTACGAGTTTTAGCCATGGACTACAGAGTGGTGGTTCACTCCTGTGATCTCAGCACCTAGGAAGCTCAGACAGGAGGATTGCCGTGGGTTTGTGGCCAGCCTGGGTTACTCATTTGAGGGTAACCTGTACTACACAGTGAGGTTATGTCTCAAAACAAAACCAAAAAGCACAGGCAGCCCTTAGTGTACCTGAGCTCCATTCAGCCAAGGGAACATGCTCTGAAAAGCCAGTGTTACAGGAACTTAGGGGAGGGGGGTGCTATGTTAGAGACCCAGAGAAGGTCACGGCACCTCGCTTCAGCCCTTCTCTTTCTTCTTGCTCTCTGGCCTGGCACACTTATCCTCTCCCCTTTCTCTCCTATAATAAACTACCTCCTTTCTTGCAACAGAAAGAAAGAGAAGAGAAGGAACCACTGCTAGTCATGAATAGACACACAATTCTTTCTTAACCACAAAAAGAGAAATGTACTATGTTCCTGGATTCAGCATCAAGATGCATATAATACACACGCGCACACCACATAAATTTTTATATTGCCATAAAGCTAAAGAGACCATCCTATTTGTAGTACATCTTTTCATCACTAAGGTGAGATTTGTTCATGCAACAAATATTTAGTGAGCACCTACTACGTGCTAGACAGTATTCTGGATGCTTGGGATACATTAATTAACAAAACAAAAGCTGTTGTTTCAGTACCGAGGACTACACTCAGAGCCTTGCACTTGCTAGGCCAGTGTTCAACCACGGAGACAGACTCTCACTATTTATTTACTTCTGTTTTTGTTTGTTTGAGATAGAGTCTCACTGTGTAGCCCTGGCTGTCCTGGAATTCACTACGTAGACCAGGCTGGCTTTGAACTCACAGAGATCTGCCTGCCTCTGCTGAGTGCTGGGATTAAAGATGAGCACTATCATTTCTGGCCCTAAAAGCTTTTTGCAATGGAATTCAGACAGAAATAAAAAACTATAGAGTGTTCTGGAATGTTCTATAGAAATAAAAGAATGAATTGGAAAGAACCAAAAAATGCTGGTGGGGGTTGGAATGGGCTTATTGCCTCATTAAACAGGGTGGGCAGTTTTTAAAAAGCATGTTTTCTGTTGGAGCACATATGCACCATGGCATGCTTGTAGATGTCGGAAGACAATTTGGGGGTTCTGTGGTGGTATTGTGTTCCCCAAAATATTGTATACCCTAATAAATTTATCTTGGGTCAGAGAACAGACAGCCACTAGATACAGAGGCTAGAAAATGGTGGCACTCACACCTTTAATCCTAGCATTCCAGAGACAGAAATCCCTCTGGATCTCTGTGAGTTCAAGGCCACATTAGAAACAGCCAGGCATGGTGACTCACGCCTTTAATCCCAAGAAGTGAGCCTTTAATCCCAGGGAGTGATGGCAAAAACAGAAAGGTATATAAGGCGTGGAGACCAGAAACTAGAAGCATTTGGGCTGGTTAAGCTTTTAGCTGGTTAAGCTTCAGGCTTCCAAGCAGCACAGTTCAGCTGAGAGCCATTGGGATGAGGACACAGAAGTGTCCAGTCTGAGGAAACAAGACCAGCTGAGAAGCTGGCCAGGTGAGGTAGCTGTGGCTTGTTCTGGTTCTCTGATCTTCCAGTTCAACCCCAATACCTGGCTCAGGTTTGATTATATTAATAAGAACTTTTAAGATTCCTGCTACAGGGTTCTCCCCTTCTTCCCTGTAGTTCCTGGGGATTGCACACAAGTCTGCCAGGCTCTGCAGTGGTACCTTTACCCTCAGAATCATTTTGCCAGCCCCCTTCTGGAGATTTCTGAAATCAGTGGCACCTTCATTGCAAGGAAAACGCCTATGACCCAACTTCAGACATCCCTCCCCCCCCTTTCTCCTTTTCTTCTGTTCATTTCTGTGGTTTTGAGTGTGTGGTAAGTGAGTGTGTCTGTGTGTGTTTCCTTGTATGAGGTGTAGCTGTGCACATGGCGTCTGTGGAGCTCAGAGGACAGTTCTTGGGTGTTGGTCCTTACCCTTTTACCTTGAGACCAGGTCTCTTCGAACTGTGTACCCCAGGTCAGGCAGGCCAGCTAGCTTCTTTCAGTTCTCCTGGGCCTTGGGATCGCAGAAGCACCTACTACTGTTTTGGCTTGTATATGTGTTTGGGATCAGAATTCGGGTGGTCAGACTTGCTGGGTAAAGAACCTTTACCCACTGAGCCACTCCCCAGCCCCCAGGACTTATCTGGACTGTCTGTTCATGGGCCAGCCTTATGCTATTCTAAATGTTGAAGTTTTATGGACCTGATCAGGTTAATTTGAAAATATTTTTTCTCCCTCCCACCCCCGCCATTCTATTGAATATGGCACAATATTCCCTTCTTCCCTTCCAATGGCAATAGTTCAGACCTCCAGTTAACAGATTTAAAACTCAGTGGTTGGAGTTTTCTACACGTACTGTGCCTTGGCTCATTGCCATATCTTTGCTCACATGTTCCTACCACTGAGATGTTCTTCCCAAACTCAGGGGCCCCCAAATCTCTTCATTTTAGCTGGTCCCTACTACTCAAGAATCAGAGGCAAGGGGATCGAAATGCATGGCCTGCATGAGCTACACAAACAAGACTGCATTGTGAGATGGTCCTCTGACCATACAAGGCATGTGCATGTCCACACCCCATACAAGAACACACACACACACACACACACACACACACACACACACACACGATACACTCACTTATCACACACATGAAACTACAGGGAAAAAAAATCAGGAAGTGGCTCTTCATTAACACCCACCTCCAATTAGCTTCCTGTGTCTCTGTCCTATATAAATATTTCTGTCACAGAGTTATTGTATGAGATTTTTTTAAAACCTGTTTTCCCCTCTAACATCTTATGCCTCATTAGAGGAGGTCAGTGAGGATGAGGTCAGAATTCCATAGGTTGTGTGTGCAATGTGTTGGTCCAGCTAGGCTGCTACACTGCAGTAGCAACGCTGCCCTTACGTCCCTCTCCCCCAATCTCTACAGCTTCACACAGTAAACGCTGTTTTCCCTTTCTCCAGGGGTCAGTTGAGGCTTTTCTCTGCGGCATCTTCACTACAGGGCATAAACCAACGGAGAAGTTCCATACATATCAATTCTAGTTCCCGAAGCACGGCGGAGGGCGTGGGGTGGGGAGCTTCCTCTATGGAAGTCAGTCTTTACATGTAGAACACGCGTACTGCTGCTACTCAGAACTCATTGAGCAGAATTAGTTATATGGCCTCATTCAACCACAAGGGGTCAGGAGTGAGCTTCCAGCCAGGAAAGGTCGCAGTCACCTGTAATCCCAGTGAAGAGGCTGAGGCGAGATTTCTGTAAGTTTGAGTCCACTCTGGACCACGCAGTGAGACTCTGTTTCAAAACAAACAAACAAACAAAGAAAGAAATGCAGGAATATTTGGAGACTACAATGACTACCACTCCTGGCCTTCCTGGTAGATAATTACTCAACTCATATCTCTCCTACAGGTAGGACACCCTTACTACACCTTCCCTCAAAGGAAAAAAATAAAATAAAATTTCTCTACCAGTGTGGCTGACATATATATATATATATATATATATATATATATATATATATATATATATATATATATATATCATGCTTCCACACAGCAGTCCGGCAGATGAGGAATGGGGGTGGGCCACAGCAGCCTGATGATTGTGGAATATCAACCAGCAGTAGTGTGGGCCCCTTCCCCTGGAGGAAGGGGTGCACTGTCCAGGCAACTGTTTCCTTTTGGGAACTCAGGTCTTGCTACATTATAACCTAATATGTCCTTGACTGATGAAAAAATTGGAATTAGCTGGGCATGGTGGTACATACCTGTAATCCCACCAATTAGGAGACTAAGGCAAGGAGGGTTGCCAAGAGTTCAAAGTCAGTACTGACTATATAGCGAAACCCTGTCTCTAAATTAGTGTGCATGGGTGCACACAACCAAAGCCAACTAACACTGATATGTGTGACATTAGCTTACATGGAGAGCAGGCATGCACCACCATGCTTGGTTTCCAGTTACAGTTTTTTACTTGTACATTTGTTTATTTATGGGTGGGGGGCACATTTGTGAACGGCAAAGAACAACTTACAGGAGTTGGCTCTCACCTTCCATCACGTGAGTCCTGGGGATCCAATTCAGGTCATCAAGCTAGGCAGCAAGTGCTTTACCCACTGAGCCAGCTTGCCAGACCTCCAATTACTTTTTTTTTAAATTTTTCGAGACAGGGTTTCTCTGTGTAGCTTTGTGCCTTTCCTGGAACTCACTTGGTAGCCCAGGCTGGCCTCGAACTCACAGAGATCTGCCTGGCTCTGCCTCCTGAGTGGGATTAAAGACGTGCACCACCACCGCCCAGCTTTACATTTTTTTTTCCCCTGTGACTGAGTTTCTCTGTGTAGCTTTGGAGCCTGTCTTGGAACTCACTCTGTAGCCCAGGCTGGCCTCCAATTCAGAGATCCGACTACCTCCACCACCACCACCACCACCACCACCACCACCACCACCACCACCCAGGGTGACAACAGATCTTAAACCTCAACAACTGAATCAAAGTTTGAGGCCAGCCTGAGCTACAAAGCAAGACCCAATAAATAAATCTTTGGCTAAGAAATCTTTGACACTGGGCAGTGGTGGTGGTGGTGGTGGTGGCGGCGGCGGCGGCGGCGGCGGCGGCGGCGGCGGCGCACGCCTGTAAACCCAGCACTTGGGAGGCAGAGGCAGATGGATCTCTGTGAGTTCAAGGCCAGCCTGGTCTATAGAGCTAGTCCAGGACAGGCACCAAAGCTACAGAGAAACCCTGTCTGGAGAAAAAAAAAAAAGAAAGAAAGAAAGAAAGAAAAAGAAAATCTTTGGCTAAGAATGTACCTAGAATGGGGAGTTTGGCAATACACTGATACCAAACAGCAATACACAAAATGAATCCCTAAACAGGGTTTATCAGCCAGTTTCATTAAGAGCACCAAGAAAGTAGAACTGGTTGAACAGGAGGCTGTGTTCCATTCCTTTCTTTTGGCCAAAATCAAATTCCTAAAACAATGAACACAGAGATGAGAATAAATGGATAACATAGCCTGAGGCAAAGTGAACACTTTGATACGCAGTGCAGGGAATGGAGTGTTGGAATGGGGGTAAGGAACCCTCTTTACTAGTCATGATGGCACACACCATTAATCCCAGCACCTGAGGCAGATGGGGCTCTGTGAAGGAGGCCAGTCTGGGTCACTTGTCGAGCTAGAGAGTTCTAGGCTAGACAGGGCTATGTCGTGAGACTGTTCCGAAACAAAACAAAACACGCTCTTCCACTGATGAATAAAGGTGAAGCTGCCAGAGCCGGGTGAGGGCAGAAACAATCACCTACAATGTAGCTATAATCCCAGATCCTCGAGGCTAGGGTGGAAGGGTCCTAAGTTCAAGGCCAGCCTGGGTCACTTATCAGCTACATTTAGTGGTAAAATTAAACAACCACATGGGTGGATAAGACAATGCAGAGACAGAACAGCAAGGCCTGCAGGAACACTTGTCTCTTATAGACTCGAGGAAGGGCTGGGAGAGGGTGTTGTCCTCGGAGAATGAATGAACAACTCTGCCTTGGAGACAAGTCTCTCACATAAAATGGCATACTATCTCCAAAGGACCCAAGTACATCCTAGCATACACTTACCTCTGAATTACCTATAGTACCCAATAGAATAGAAATACTATAGTTGCTCTATTTTTTTTTTTTTGTTTTGTTTAGGGAGAAATGAAAAGAAAAATGTCTTATCTTGGACAAAAATATTTCATCATGGACATAATTAAAACAAAAACAAAACTATTTTCGGGGCTGGAGAGATGGCTCAATGATTAAGGGCACTGACTACTCTTCCAGTGGACCTAGGTTCAAATCCCAGAACCCACATGCAAGTCACTATCTGTAACTCCAAGATTTGACACTCATACAGACACATCTGCAGGCAAAACACTAACGCATATAAAATAAAAGTTAATAAAAAATATTTCCACTGTACAGTTTCAGTGGTACAGTGCTTACCTAGTATGGGCAAAGCCCTAAATTCAATCCTGAGCACTAATAATCAAAAGCTCAACCTACAACTGGCTGAATCCATGGAGGCAGCTATGAAGGGCCAATTGTGATAGTCTTGCCTATGCTCATATAACTGGCTGATACAGGGCAAGCCTGAAAAGCCCTGTCCCCAAGTCTATGTTTAAACAATTTTTATTGTTTGAGCTCAGTCTTGCTATGCAGTCTTGGAACTTTTGGCAATCCTCCTGCCTCAGCTTCCTAAGTGTTGAGGATCATAGGCATATACTACCATGTTCAATTCCTAAACAAAGCTTTGAGAACTGTCTTGCTCCTGAGTTTGAAAATACTAAGTTTAGGTATAAGCAGGTGAATCAGGAGGTCAAGGCAAGCCTCAGCTACACGAGACAATCTCAAAAATAAAAATGGCTAGGTGTGGTGGCACACACCTTTAATCCCAGCACCAGGGAGGCAGAGGCAGGCATCTCTGAGGACAGAGAGAGAGAGAGAGAGAGAGAGAGAGAGAGAGAGAGAGAGAGAGAGAGTGTTTACTCAAAGATATAGGATTTAAACTTTTCCTTACTACTTTCAGGGGCAGACATGTCAACATGACACATAGTGGAAATATATATAGTCTCATTTATTGTATTAGAAAAATTCATTTAAGCCACACAGTGGCTGGATCTCCCACACCCTGAGCAGGTCTGATCATCCCACAACCCTCTTTAGACATTATACATAAACGCATGTGCACTACATTGGAGGAAGAACTTAATGTACAACTGAGACCTGGACACTGGATATTCCAACCTCTTTCTCCTTATTGCCAACCCATAACCCCTTAACTGCTGTCCAAACAGCTCTCATGGAAGAGACTCGGTATCAAACCAACCAGAAGTTACGTACGTCCAAGAGTCCTTTATCTCCCAACAGCTGAAGCTGGTATACCTCCGAGATCTCAGGGCCACACTGCAGGACAGCAAAGCATATGGCAAACATCGGAAGAATGAGATTCCATCCCACAGCCAGACAACCCACTCACACCTCTACATTAAATACACCCTTTTCCAGGGTATGGAACATCCAAAAAAAAGGCCCTTCCAGGCCTACTAACAGTTCTTTGGAGACACCGATGGTGCCTCTTTGGAAATGGAGCACTTGGTTGAACATGCTGATGTTAGTGTGCCAAAGTACAGCTGATTTCTGGATGGAGGTTTTATTGTACGCCTCTAGATGCATGGTCTGGTAGGCCTTTGGGAGGCTCTGTGTTGTCCAGCTGACCTCTGGTGACCCAGGGGCTCCCAAGCAATGGGCTCTCCAATAAGCCCTCCACTGACTCCATCAGTCTAACGAAGACGGAGAGCAGCGTCAGTATGACCCCCAGCAGATAGAGGTTCACCATATACTTCATGGCTGCTATGTCCAGCTCCTTTGCAGGGAAGTAGAGCTGCTTTCTGCTTCTAGACCCTGTGAAGAAAGCGGAAAAAGAGTCTATAATCTAGTCTCTGGGGATGTGTATGCATCCTTCAGCTCTGATTTTCCTGGGAGAAGAGAAGCCCTGCCAGCCAGGCAGCCAGGGCCACTGCAGGTCTGCTCACAGCATCATCCTCAAGTATGTTTGCACTGCAAACACCACGGCGGAAGAACAAATCATACGCTGGAATCATTTCCAGAGCACTGTTTACAACTGTTTGTCTTAACTCTTCTCACTCTTTCCAGAATCCTGCTCTGTTGCCCAGGCTAGCCTCATACTTCAAGCAATCCTCTTGTCTGTGCCTCTCAAATGCTGGGATTTCAGAGACATTCCACATATCCAGCTACTTTTACTTCTCCTGAAGACCATTCCTACCAAGAGCAATGGACAGACCCCATGTTGCCGTGACAGTACTTCCCTTTACATAAGGAAATATAGGAAAAATCATGCTGGAGAGACATGGGGCTCAGCTGTTAGCACTGGCTGATCTTGCAGAGGACTGGAGTTTGATTTCCAGCACCCAGATGGCAGCTCACAATCATATGTAACTCCAGTCCCCAGGGAATCTGATACCGTCTCTGGCCTCTACTGGCACCACACACCCATGATGCATAGCAAGCATGCAGCCAAAACGTGAGGCACAATACATACACACACACACACACACACACACACACACACACACACACACACACACAATGAAAATGCTAGATGGGGCTGGTGGTGCATGCCTAGGCTGGGCAACTTAGTGAGACCCTGATTCTAAAGGTGTAAAAAGAGGTTTGAACCAGGCCATGGTGGCCCACGCCTTTAATCCCAGCATCGGCAGTCAGATCTCTAAAGCCAGCCTGGTCTACAGAGCAAGTTCTAAGACATCCAGGGCTACAGAGAAACCCTGTCTCGGGGATAAAAAAAAAAAAAAAAAAAAAAAAAAGAGGCTGAAAATATAACTCAGTGGTATAGAGAGCTCGCCTAGCATGCTGCAGCACCACAAGAATAAAAAGAACATGCTCGGGCTGGAGAGATGGCTCAGAGGTTAAGAGCACTGGCTGTTCTTCCAGAGGTCCTGAGTTCAATTCCCAGCAACCACATGGTGGCTCACAACCATCTGTAATGAGATCTGGTTCCCTCTTCTGGCCTGCAGGGATACATGCAGGCAGAATACTGTATACATAATAAATAAATAAATCTTTAAAAAAAAAAAAAAAAAAAAAAAAAAAAAAAGAACATGCTCTAGATAAGACAACCTGTATATTAGTCTACTGTATCACACATTTGAGTATAAACGTCTTGAAAGTCAATATAAATACAAATGATAAGGGTGGCAAAGGCCTGTAATCCCAGCTATGAAGGAGGCTGAGGCAGAAGGAAAGCATGTTTAAGGGCGGCCTGAGCTACAGAGAGAGTTTAGAAGCTACTTTGGGGGACTTGGTGAAGCCTTGTCTCAAATTAAAAAGGGCTGGCCCAGTGGTAATCTTAGCATATACAAAATTCTAGGTTCAGTCCCTAGTACCTCAAAACAAAAAGCAGTAACCACAGAATAACTGAAAGTTAAATCAAGTTAATTTGTCCAAGCATCCTTGAATGCTTTCAAATAGTTCAGGCATTCTGGAAAAAACTTAGGGCCACGCGGTCGTCCCACAAGACAAGAACCCAGCCTTCAGGGGGACAGTTACTACACAACACTCTAATAGATACATTAGAAAGGGGAAGATGAGGGTGCTTTGGGCACGCTTGGTGGGCGAGCATCGGCGGCCCATGGGGTTCATAGATCGGCAGAGAGCCGACGGAGGCTCTGGAGGAACAGCCCTGAAAGGAGGCGCAGGCAGCCTGACGGACCACAGGGCGAGGGATCCAGGATTGGAGCCTCCAGCTTGGAGGATCCTGGACCAGTTACCTCAGGAGGAAGAGTCGGGAGACGGCTGCTCGCTGTCACAGCAGGTCGTGCAGGCCTAAGGAGGAAGATCCGCAGAGTCGCAGCGTGGAAACTCCACGCAGGCACCGCTCGGGATACAAATAAGGAGCGGAGAGAAACCGACGTCTCGAGGCCCCGCCCACTGCGGGCGAGGCCCCGCCCCCGGAGACCGCGCACGCGTACCGGAGCCGCACGCACGCTTCCCCACGCACGCTTCCCCGGTGCACGTCCGCTCTTCGCCCTGCCCCCGCGTCAGCCGGACCGGTCACCGCCGAGTTCGGAGGGAGTCGCGGCGAGCACGCGGCTCACGGTTGACTCACTGCTGTCCGGAAGGGGTCTAGCGTGAGGATCAACCCTGCCGGCCTTCTTCTAAGACAACCAGGGCGCCAAAAGGCGCCTTTACCCCACCCTCCCCGTCGCCATGCTTGAAGTGACACCACTCGGGACGGGTAGTGGGTGAAGGCCCCGGCAGGGGTTCCTTTTTTTGAGCAGGTTCTTACTGTGTAGCCCGGGCTGGCTTCGAACCCTCCCGAGTGAAAGTGAAATATTCTCCTAGCGTTGGCCTTGGCTCTTAACGAACAGTGTTTTGGACAAATCACCTTGCTCTCAGTGGCTCCGGTCCCCAGTGAGGGTATTGGCTCCTAGATACTTTTTGTTTTCTTTCATTTAAAATAAACTACTTGCTTTTAAAGGTGCCTTCAGCGTGAACTAGAGAGGGAGAAGGTCTTGGTCCAGGCTTCATACCTGGGAATTGATCTGCCTTACTAGTCACCCTCCAGCTCCAACCAAGACAATGCAGACGTGTTGTCCCAGAAAGGGGAATCTCAGAAAAGATTCCTGGGGAGATCGAGAGTGGGAAAGGCCCCCCTAGAACTACGGATAGTTCTAACACTGAATATCCACACGTGGAAGGTTGTGGGTGGCTCCTGTGCCTTCTCGGGGTGAAGAGTGGACTGTGGTCGGAGGCAGGGATCGGGGGTCCCGCGATCTCTAGGATCGCTGAGTCAGTGTACCAGGCCAAGAACCAAGTCTGTGGGGCAGAAGCCCTCCCCTCTAAGCTAAACAGTTGAAGGGGAAGCAAACTCGCGCCGTGACCTTTCCCCTACTTTCCAGGATGTCTAGTCTGTTGCGGAGGGGGCGGGGATGCCCGGAAGAAGAGAGACGTGCTGGCCGGCTGACAGAGGTCCATGGAATCAACTGAGCAACCCACATCAATTGTGGTTCATCATTTACAGTGTCTGTGCCCCTTTACCCTGAATTCTACCTCTGGGAATTATCCCTCAGGTAATCCCATCTGTGGAGAAAAGAGTTATCACAGTACTGTGCCCAGTTGGGAAGGACTAAGAAAGCCCACCAATAAAAGCTGGTTATATAAATCATAGGGCATTCATACAGGGATTGCCATAAGCCAGGAAAAGAAAAGGCAGTCTGTACATACGTTCACAGTCTCCACAGTAGGTTGTTAAGAAAAGGTAAGTATAGGACCGAGCTGGCGATGTAGAGTGCTTACTTTATCCGTAAAGGTAAAGGTCTCCACGTAAACCATCCACAGTCCCAACATTTGGGAGGTGGGTGCAGGGGGAACAGTACAAATTCAAGGTCTTCCAGTACCTAGTGAGTTGGGCTACAAGCAACACTGTCTCAAAACTACAGGGCTTTAATCCCAGCCCTTGGGCCGGGGCAGGCTGACCTCTAAATTCGAAGCCCGCCTGGTCTATAGAGCAGATGACTTTTCGGGATAGCAGGGCTACACACAGAAACCCTGTCTCGAAAAACTAAAATAAATAAATAAAGCAAAACAAAAACCACTGGTATGTGCCATAATGTCGATGAACGTGGAAACATGCTAATTGAAAGGAAGCAGACTGGAAGCTGGAGAAGTAGCTGAGCAGTTAAGAGCACTGAGCTCTTCAGCGAACCCAGGCTCAGTCCCCGACATCCACAGAGTGGCTCACAACCAGCAGTGTCTGTCCTCACCAGGCACTGCACACATGTGGTACACAGTCATACACATGCAGGTGAAACATTCACACCCATAAAATGATTTAAAAGACACGCTTATGATTCCATTTGGGTGACATGTCAGAATAGACAAATCCAAAAATCTAAAGAGATAACAAATTAGTGGTCACCACACTAAAAGGAGGGAGGTTTCTGATAAAAGGTCTTGCTATATAAAATATACATTAGGCTAGCCTGGAGAGCTCCCTCCTCTGGCCCCTGAGTGTTGGGGGGCACTATAGCCAGCATGAGGTTTCTTTCTCTGGTGGGTGATGAAATGTTCAGAAATTAGTGGTGATAGTTGCACAAATCTGTGAATGCACTCAAAACCACTGAATTATGTGCTTCATTTAAAAGCTGAAATTTAGACTGGGAATGTAGCTTTGTTGGTAGAGTGCCTAGCACGCTCAAGTCCTAGGTTCAATCCCCAGCATTGCATAAATTGAGTGTGATGGCGCATGCCTGTAATTCCAACACTTAGGAGGTGGAGGGTCAATTTTTCAGGGTCATTTTTCAGATACATAATAAATTTGAAAGAAGCTTGGGAGATATAGGAACTTGTTACACACATCAGAAACTGAACTTCGTTGCATGGATTATGTCTGAATAAAGTCAGATTTTTAACTTTTGAGTCAGGGTCTTGCTGGCTTTAAACTCTCCACCTCTTCCTCAGTCTCCCAAATGTTGTGATTATAGGTGTAGGCCACCCATGCCCGACAAGAACATCATTTGTCTTTAAAAGAGGTTAAGGACGTCTTCAGATAAACAGACACAGAGAGCCACCACAGGCCTTTAGAAAGGAAACTTCTGACGTGTTTAAGAAGAAAAGTAAGGTCAGAAGGAAATGAGCCTGCCAAAAGAAAGTGGTCAAATGTTTAGAAAACACATGGGTCTATCTCAATAAATTAGAGTCAAAACTATTTCTAATAATAATCATTAGTGTGGGAAAGTAAAAATAAGATGAACTAAGAAAACCCTGGTAAACATTTACGATGGGAACAGGAGCCTGGGTGTGATGTTGAATATCTACACACTAGCATTGGCAAGGTGAGGCCGGAGGGTCAGTAGGATGTCAGTTTCAACTGTATAATGAGCTCAAAGCCAGCCTAGGCTATCGGAGCCTTCTGTCTTGGTTAATCCTGATGATCAGCTTGATGGAATTTAGAATCACCATGGAAACAGCTCCTGGGAAAGTCTGTGAGGGTATTTCTGGATTAAGTTAACCATAGTGAAGGTCCTGGACTGAAAGAAAGAACCGAGCACCAGCATCCATGCAATGCTACCAGCTGCCCCGGGGCTGCTGCTCGCCTTTCCCATCCCGCCCTGATGGACTGATAACCTCAAATTCTACACCAAGATAAGCCCTTCCAAGTTGCCTTTGTCAGGATACTTTATTATAGTAATAGGAAAGTAACTACCGCACTCTATTTCACAGTGGCTTTTGTCAGGCTGCTTTATTGTTACAGTAAGTAGGAAAGTAACTACCGTGTGGTATTTCACAGTGGGTGTGGGGGAGGCCCGGGGGAACAGATAAAGTTGAGCCAGTCTTTTATTTGGGAGGAAAGTAGCCATTCACTTTAGATATTTTTGTGTCTTCAAATTAAAATACTTGCCAAGCTCAGTGACTTTTAATTCCAGCATTTGGGTGGCAGAGGCAGGCCAACCTCTGTGAGTTTGAGGCCAGCCTGGTCTACATAGCGAGTTCCAGGATAGTCAAAAACTACATAGAGACCCTGTCTCCAACAAGAAAGAAAAAAAAAAAAAAAACACACAAAGGCTAGATCTCCTTCTTGCTCCCTATCCTGAAATTTTCAGTCTTCATACCATCAAGTAGGACAGTAAAGTTTCAGCTGAGCACACCCCTGTTGCTCTTGCAACCTCAGAGGCTGAGGCAGTCTGTCTCGTGAAGCTGGATGTGAAGCTAGCTGTGGCGAGTCACATGTTAATCCCACCACTTATGAGGCTGAGAGAGCAAGGAGAGTTTGGGGCCTACTCCAGCTACTTAGCCAGAACTGGAATGGGCAGGGGCCAGGGAAGGAAGGAAAAAAGGAAGAAAATAAAAGTGGAGGAAAACCCCGGAAACTAAACAAAACAATCCCCCCAGCAGTTTCTGCCCAGAAAAGGAGTGTGTGACCCAGAATGTAAGGTCTTCTGCTCACTGCTGGATCCTCAGTGGCAGACATGTTCAATCAATACTGGATAAGGGAGTGGATGGATGATGGGTTCACTCACTTCGGCATCCTCAATGTCATTTCTCACAGTAGCCTTCCTAAACAGCCCTTACGTGTCAGTACCAGAATCCTTCTCCATCTCCCCTTCTTGGCTTCACTTTGTCTTCATAATGCCCAACACCATCATCTCACATTCATTTGTCAATTATTTTCTCCCACAAGATTGTAGCTCTGTGAGAATGAGGATTTGGATTGCTCTGAAAATTGCTCCATACCTAAACCAGAACAATGCCAGGCATATAGCAGGCGCTTATATATTTGCTGAATGAATCATTTTGTATAAATGAGATAGTTTCATAAATTTGGAAATAAAAGAACAGTTGTGAAATACTGTCAGTGTTTGTTTTGTTTTGGCGTGGATCTTGTTGTTGCTATACGGTTTTTATTTCATTTTACATACCAGCCAGTTTCCCCTCCCTCCTTTCTTCCCATTCCGTCCCTCAACCTCCCTTCTACTCCCCCCCCCCCCCCCCCCCCCCCCCCCGTCTATTCCTCCTTCCTCTCCATTCAGATGGGGTAAGGTCTCCCATGGGAATCTACAAAGCATGGCATATCAAGTTGAAGCAGGACCAAGCTCCTGCCCCCTGCATCAAGGTTGAACCAAGGAATTCCACCATAAGGAATAGATTCCAAAGATCATGCATCAGTGACAGGTCCTGGTCTCACTGCTAGGGCCTCCACAAAAGACTAAGCTACACAACTGTCACCCAGATGCAGAGAGCCTAGGTTGGTCCCATGCTGGCTCCCTAGCTGTCCGTGCAGAGTCCCTGAGCTCTGGTCAGCTGTCTCTGTGGGTTTCCCCATCTTGATCTTGACACCCCCTTGCTCTTATAATCCCTCCACCCTCTCTACAACTGGACTCCCAGAGCTCGGCCCCATGCTTGACTATGGATCTCTGTATCTGCTTCCGTCAGGTACTGGATGAAGGCTCTTTGATGACAGGGTAGTCACCAATCTGATTACAGGGGAAGGCCAGTTCAGGCACCCTCTCCACTATTGCTAGGAGTCTTAGCTGGGGTCATGCTATTACGGTTTTTGTTGTTGTTGTTTATGTTTTTAAAGACAGAGTCTCACTCTACAGTCCAGACCAGCCTGAAACTCACCATATAGTGTAGCCTGGCCTTGAATTCATATCAATCCTGCATCAGCCTCCCAAGCCCTGGAGTTGTAGGTGAGAACCAGTACACCCAGCTTTATTGGTATTTGTTATACATCTTAACAGTGTTCCTCTCTGGGTCATAAGATGACAATTTATCTTCTAAGTTTTTCCCCACTGGTACTTGTTACAGCTATAATCTCAGAAAAAAATGAAGTTTACTAGTATTTTGTAACTTTGCTGCCTGAGCTCTTTATCCACCCCCCCAACCCCCCACCTCGTGATGTTCTGGGTATTGGACCAAGGTCTTGTACATGCTGGGCAAACATTCTACCACTGCGCTCCACCCTTATGCCTGCCTTAGTCTTGACCTAGTTTTTCCATCTAAACTCATGTGTTGCTTTCCCTTCACTGCATGAGATGTTAGCAGGAGTGAGAGGAAGGGCCGTGACAGGGTGTGGAGAACCAGGGGAAAGAGGATCCAGAGGAATCACTGAAAGATTGGCCCCCAACACAAGCAGTGACTTCTCCAGCCTATCTGGGTCAGTAGCCTCAATCCAGAATCTGGTTCTTTTGCAACTAAGCACAAGGCTGAGGCAAGACACTTTTCCAGGCCTCAGTTCCCTCATCAGGGCAGCGTGCTGTGGAGTCAGGGGTACCTCCTGGCATAACAGGCCCCCTGCTCCCCAGGTCCATTGGGGATTTTGGTGAACAGTGCAGTGTAGGAGGGAGTCTAGGGTTTAAAACCACACCGGGATCTGGTGAAATGGCTCCAGCAGATAACGTGACGTCACAAAGCCTGATGACCTGTATTCGGTCCTTGGGACATACATGGTGGAAGGAGAGAACTGTATCCCTAAAAGTTGCCTTCTGACCCCCACATGCTCACTGTGGCACACACGTGGCCCTGCACACAAACATGTATGCACACGTAATAAAGAAATAAAAATGTAATTTAGTAAACCGCACTACTCACCCTAGTACACAGGAGGTCAAGGCAGGAGGATCTTGCATTGAAGACGGTTTGGGCTACATAGTTAGATATTGTTGGGGGGAAAACTGAGATTGAAAAAGAAAGGATCTGTTTGTTTGATTCCTTTTGTGTTATGTGTGTGTAAGCACATGTGTTTGAGCAAGTCCCAGGAGTTGGCATTGTGGGGTTTGTGGGAGCCCACAGAGGCTTCCTAGTGAGAACTTACTTAGGGTCAGAGAATCTGGGATTGCTTTACCCAGCAGGGCTGAGTAAGGAGATGATTTGACTTTGGGCGTGTTTACTAGGTGTTTGGAAGGGTCTACACTTGGCTGTACGGTGTGCTTTGATCTAGCAAGGGGAAGGTCTTTCGCCTCTCTGCTTGGCATATTATAAAAAACCCTTTTCAATAAAGGATGAGCTGTTGGGTATTGACCCAGGCCCTCCCAAAGCTATCCTGTGTTTCTGTCTTTCTTCTTGTCAGCTAGGTCTCTCTTTCTAGCTACCATTTTCTCATTCCTCTCTCCTCCACCTAAGAACCCTTCAAAAGGTAGGAGTAGGTCAGAGCTGGACTCCCACAGACTCCCACAAGGGTTTTTGTTTGTTTGTTTTTGACAGGATCTCACTGTGTATCTTGGCTGGGCTGGAACTCACTGTGTAATCAGGTTGACCCAACTCTTAGACACCTGTCTGCCTCTGCCTCTTGAATACTGAGGTTAAAGGTGTGTGCCACCATGCCTGGCAAACCTGAGGTGTCTTTTTCAATTGCTGTCTGTCCAGTTTATGTTTTATTTTATGTGCATTGATGTTTTACCTGCATGTGTGTCTGTACACCACATGTGTGCCTGTTGACCTCAGAGGCCGGAAGGGGACATGAGTTCCTCCAGCACTGGAGCTGCAGATGGAGGGAATAAGAATCAAACCTGTCCTCTGGAAGAGCAGCAGTTCTCAGCTGCTGAACCATCTCACCAACCCAGAACTTCATCTTCTGTCTTTGCAAAGACAATCTCATACAGCTCAGGTCAACCTCAAATTCAACATGCAGCTATTGTAGGAATTTAGCAGAATCATTCTACAGGGTAGACATTAGAACGAACAGCTGTTTTTTAGAAGTACTTTGACCTTGAAGAATCCTTGTAGAAGACAGTGATTGTTTTGCTGAAGGGGCTTTGCAGCCATCCCATGACTTTGGTCACAAGACACCTCAGGCACCCCTGAGGCTCTTGTGTCATTGTGTATTGTACATGATACATAATAAAGGACTAGAGTCACGGAGGCATGTGATGCTCTCCTTCACTAAGACGTGTAAATTAAGATTAGGAACCTTGGTATGAGGAAATAAATACTTTGTGTAACTTTCAATAAATACGCCTTTGTTGGCTGTTTGGGGTTCAGTCCACCAGAAGAGGCTGGACCTTCCTGCTGCCACATAGGCCTTAAAAATTTCATCTTGGGAGTGCCTTCTTTCTTCATCCGGCCTGCACTACATGATGCATCCCGACATGTAACTGAGGCTGGCTTTGAACTCCTAATCTTCCTGCCTCCATCTCCTAAATGCTGGGATTACAGGTGTGGACCACTATGCCTGGCTGACTTCAAAAACTTCATAGCAGTAAAATTAAAGTTTAATAATTAATCAGCATCTATAAAATCTTACTTGTCAATTAGACAATTGAAATTCAAAGTTGAACATGGTGGTGCACACTGTAATCCCAGCATTTAGGATTCAGAGGCAAGCCTGCTGTGAGTTGAAGTTCAAGGCAGCCTACTGGATCTTGTCTAAAAAGCAAACAAAACAAAGAAAAGAAAGCAAGCAATTCAACATAGTAACAACTTCTTCCAACCGCCTCCTCCTCTCTCTCCTTTTCCTCCCAAGACAGGGGAAGCCCTGTGTAGCCCAGGCTGACTTCAAGGTTACTATGTGGCTGAGGCTGTCCTTGAACTCAGGGTCCTCCTGCTTCCACTCCGGAACGCCCAGATCACAGGCATTAGCCACTATGCCAGCGTTTTTAGTTGTTTGGTTTTTGAAATAGGGTCTTCCGCCGGGCGGTGGTGGCGCATGCCTTTAATCCCAGCACTCGGGAGGCAGAGGCAGGCGGATCTCTGTGAGTTCGAGGCCAGCCTGGGCTACCAAGTGAGTTCCAGAAAAGGAGCAAAGCTACACAGAGAAACCCTGTCTCGAAAAACAAAAAAAAAAAAAAAAAAAAAAAAAAGAAAGAAAGAAAGAAATAGGGTCTTCCTCTGTAGCCCAAGCTGGCCTGGAACTGTGTGGTCCACACTGGCTTTGGACTTCTGCTCCAGCTTCCTGGGAGCTGAGATTACAGGAATGTGCCACCATACTCAGCTGTGCCGAAGGCTGGAAAGTGAGAATGGATGGATTCAAGTTTGTAGTCTCCTGGGTTCCTGGTGTTCTACTTGGAAAGGTGCTGTCACCTCTTGGTATCACTGGGAAGCTGGTTTCAGGACACTGCAGCTCCCAGAAACTGCAGGTTCTCAAGGCCCTTATGTAAAATGCCGCGGGGTTTGCATATGACGTTTGCTTACTTGTCCTCCTGAATACTTTCATTTAGATTAATTATGAGACCTGTCCTCGCATAGATTACACCCGTATCATATAATGCAATGAAAATACTATGTAGTAATGGTAGCTATACTGTATTGTTTTTAGGGAATCATGGGGGGGAGGTGTTGAGAAGAAGCCAATAAATGTTCACAAAGAATAATAGTGGGCGTGGGGTGGGAGGAAGCCCATACATGTTCACTACAGAAAATTTCTTTGCATTTTCAGTCCGAAGTTGCTTGAACCAAGGCTACAGAAGATTGATGATATTATAAAAAGAAGAAAAAGAAATCAATGGATGTTTGAAAACCACAGATTAATGAACAGCTTAGGAGAAATTCAGGAGGGGTCCCGTTTCTTCATCTCAGTGGAGGAGCTCCTCTGTGTAGGTACTGAGCATCAAAGGCATCTGGGCAGATACAAGAGGGCTCACTGTGAGCCGCCTCACGGCACACCCAGTCAGCAACCACAGGTGAACGCATGTGTAGACCTCTCATATGCTTCTTGCCCCGAATCTCCAAAGTCAGAACTGGAGCTTTCCTCTCGTCATTTTGTCTTGGCACCCACAGTGAGCTCTGAGCACGGGGGAGCCCAGGAATCTGCCAGTGGGCCAGGCCTGGAGTGAGCTACACTGCTTGGCAAGTGGGTGTGGAACTGCTGGAGAATGTGAGCATCTCGCTGTCAAAGCCGGGAGGTGGAAGACGTGGGTAGAAGTATTGGGGTGCAGTGGGATTTCCTGTTTTCTGTGCTATTTTCATTCATAATTACCACACTATGTCCTCTTCACACACATATGTCCTGCATTGACACACGCTTGAACTTGACTACATTCTCTCTTTTCCTAGTTGGCTGGCAGCGCTCTCCCAGAAAGATGCCCAGACATTTCTCCTGCCAGCTGGCTGACTCTGTGACTCTGCTCCAAGTTGGCGAGTGGAGAGTGGAGGGTTGTCCTGCTACCCCTTGGCCCAGCCAAGAAGGACAGAAGCTGCTGCCGGGAGAGGCACAAAGAGGAAAGAAGGGCCAGAGAGATGGCTCAGCCAGTCACGTGCTTACTCCACAAGCTTGGTGAACCGAATTCAATCCCCAGAACTCACACAAATGTGGAAGGAGAGAACCAACTCGAAAATTGTCCTCTGACCTCCATACCCACAGTGTAGCACGCCCCCACCCACACCATATACTATAACTATAACTATAACTATACATATATAGGTTTTTTGAGACAGAGTTTCTCTGTGTAGCTTTGGTGCCTGTCCTGAAACTCACTCTGTAGACCAGGCGGGCCTCGAACTCACAGAGATCTGCCTGCCTCTGCCTCCTGAGTGCTGGGATTAAAGGCGTGCGCCGCCGCCGCCGCCGCCGCCGCCGCCGCCGCCGCCGCCGCCGCCGCCGCCACCACCACCACCGCCACCACCCGGCAACAATATTTATTTATTTATTTATTTTTTTTTTTTTTTTTTTTGGTTTTTCGAGACAGGGTTTCTCTGTGTAGCTTTGCGCCTCTCCTGGAACTCACTTGGTAGCCCAGGCTGGCCTCGAACTCACAGAGATCCGCCTGGCTCTGCCTCCCGAGTGCTGGGATTAAAGGCGTGCGCCACCACCGCCCGGCAATATTTTTTAAATTAAAGGACAGGTTGGGAGTTTAGCTCAGTGCACAAGTGCAAGGCCCTGGATTGGGTCCTCAGCTGGGGGTGTGTGGGAAGAACACCTCAACTATTTTCCCCCTTTCCTGACTGACCTCCCTTTATTTTTGGCTTGGTAGAGGACTCTCTGTAGACATTTCCTAACTGATAGCCTCAATGAAAGTGCCGTAGCCTTCCTAAGTGCTATCTCTCCGTTCCCCTTCCCCGGAACCTGAACGGCAGACAGTGCTGTGTGACGTTTCCGGCTCTTAGTTCTCCCTGTCTCCCATCGTGATCCTTCTGTGTCACTTGGTCACGTCATTCAGTGTTTATGTCTCTGAGCTGATGAGCATATTTTGTCTACAGAGCCTTTTTACTGCTCTTAAAAGTTATCACCGAGCCAGAGAATGGACAACAGGGGTGGAGTGACTTGCTCAGCGAGTGTGAAGGTCTGGGTTCCATCTCCAGCACTGAGGAAGAGTCGGGGAGGAAGAGAAGGGGAAAGGCAAGGGAAAAAGAAGAGAAGGATTGCTCTGAGAGGTTTGAAATTTATTATTACTACTAGTAGTAATTATTATTTTACACAGTAATTATCATTTCACATGTATCCCTGGCTGGCCTGGAATTCACTGGGTAGACCAGACTGGTCTTGAGCTCACAGAGACCTACCTGCCTCTGCCTCTTGAAAGCTGGAATTAAAGGTGTGCACCACCACACCCAGCTAGGATTTTAGAATATATTATCTCAGTCCGTTCTGCAGATGATCAATTTCTTCTCACTTTACTGATGGACAGAAGGCATGAAATCCCAAATTTCACCATTTTTAATTATGTGTATGATTCAATGGTTTAGATGTCACAGATTTGTTCAGCTGTTGCTACTTTCAGACCATTTCACGTTCCTCAAAAGAAACCTCACACTTGTTAATGTCACTCCCTATGTCCCTCTTCCCCGGCCTCTGACAACCAGCAATCTACTGAGTCTTTTCAGATATTTCGATTTGCACATCCTGACAAGTTGCAACCTTTTACCTAGACTAAACCTGCCCTTCCCACCTAAGTCACCAAATTCTAACTCAGCCACCCCTCAGCCTGCAGCATTGAACAAACCAAGTCTCTTCAAAGCCTGGAGATTCCCAGCTTGAAAATCCGGCTGAGCAGAATTGTAGACTAACACTCCATTTGGCTGATTAAATTACATCAGTATGTGGTTTTATGCAGAGGAATTTTCTTCTTCTAACTTCTGGAATAAACTCACACTTCTCTGCAGAGGCTAGCCTGGGCTACATAACTCCAGGTCGGTCTGGGCGACAGAGTGAGAGTAAGTAGGAGAGTAAGACTCAGTCTCAAACAAAACAAAACAACAATAAAAGGCAGCTTTTTAGAAACTCAGGAAGGGAGCCCTTTCTGAAATAATGAACTTCTGTTTGATAGACAATGGCTCCGTCCAGCCCAGGAGACTCTGAGTTTGTATGTTAGGACAGGTGTGTGTATACTGCAAACCTTTGTACCGTCATGGTTCAGAGCTGTTGACATTCTCATTGTCTTTGTGACTTCTTGTGTCCTGGAATGTCTGGGCTAGGTCAGATGGCTTTCACAGCTCAATAGCATATGACTGTTGGTGGTTTTTGCACCTGAGACCAAGTGTAACCCATCACTGCGGTAGATTTAGGTCCTGGGCTGGGGTATAGCTCAGTAGCAGTCTTCACCTCATGTGTTCAAGGCCCTGGGTTTCCTGAACCCCTCTAGTCTTTTCTCAGCCAGACAAGAAAGGGAGTCCCCATTTTCCTCATTCCCAAACTCCAATGCACCTTCCCACAAAAGGGGTGCACTGTGAAAAGTCATGAATGTCTCCTGGGGATGAGACTTAATTTATGAGGCCCTTTAGAGAAAAGACAGAAATTCAAAGTCTTTCCAATATCTAGCAACAAGTCAAGGAAGCAGTAGCCAAGTGCAATAACAACCCCACAGGAGCTAGTCCCCAGAGTCACACCACCCGATTGACCAAGGAGGAATATTTTTAGGTGCCAGACAGGACAGAAAAACTGTCAATATCATCAGAGCCCAAGGCTTGTACTCAGTCTTGCTCTTGAGCTGGGCCGCCTTGACCTGCTATGGTCAGACAGACAAGGGGCCTGCTCTGGAGAGAAGGTTACTTTCCTGGCCCAGTCTCTCCCCTGGACTTTGTCCTCCCCAGGACTTACTGCCCACCCCTTTCCCAGTAAAAGCACATTGCTGCTCTCAAAGCAGGGGGGTGCCCTGTATGAGCTTCCTGATCTTTCTGTCTTATTCCTCAAGTGGGGACGTGTGACTGTCCCATCAAGCTGGGCAGCTGTCCCTCCCCTGGCCTCCTCCTCCTCATCCAAAACAGGCTTAATCCAGTTCTGCAGCTGAGCTCTCTTGACACAGGACAGATGGAAGTACAGAAAGCCAGCAATTTTGGAGGAGAAATTTGGGATATGAGGTGAGAAATGGGGGGGCATTCATTTTGGCCTTACTTTCCAACATTTCCCCTGATCTTTTTTTTTTTTCTTTGACATAGGCTGGCCTTGAGTCTTTTGTTTGTTTGTTTGTTGTTGTTGTTGTTGTTGTTGTTGTTTTCCGAGACAGGGTTTCTCTGTGTAGCTTTGCGCCTGTCCTGGATCTCACTTGGTAGACCAGGCTGGACTCAAACTCACAAAGATTTGCCTGACTCTGCCTCCCGAGTGCTGGAATTAAAGGCGTGCGCCACCACCACCCGGCTGTCTTTGATTTCTTGCTCCTACTTTCCAAGTATTGGGATTACAGACAAGACCAGTATGCTCACCCAAAATCCTAATCTTTTATTTACGTTTGGGAGGGGGATGGATTTTTTTTTTTTTTTTTTTTTTTTTTTTTGTCTGAGTCTGAGTCTCATATAGCCCTGACTGGCCTCAAACCCACTTTGTATCCCAGGATAACCTTGCGTTTCTGATCCTCTGCCCCCAGCCCTTAAATGCTGGGATTACAGGCATGAGCCACCATGCCCAACTTAATGAAGTGGGGGGATGGGACTCATCCCTCCCCTTCCAGCTCTTTCTTGTCTTTACTTTCGTTTCCCTGGCAGTCCTTTCCCTGAGATCCACCCTTTCCACTGGGTAGTCTTTGCAAGGACCCTGCCTCTTGAGTTAATTATCTAAAAAGAACATCCAAGCCTGGCATGGGCATGGTGATACCTGCTGTAGTCCTAGCATTGAGGCAGGGAGATCTCAAGTTCAAGGCCAGTCTGGCCTACATGGGAAGATCCTGTCACAAACAAACAAGCAAATGAAGCAGTCTTGGCTGGCCTGACGCTTGACTAACCATCTTAATGATTTTATCCTGCAGAGCGTGGGATACATGCCAGAGTCATCTGGTGACCAATGGTGGTTACAGCCGTGATGGCAGAAGCTTTGTCAAGTTGGATCAGTACAACTGAGGGAGACATCTGGAGCCTGAACTACTTACCCTGTAGGACTCAGCTTCCTTCCATCTTCCCAGATGTTTACAGATCCAGAGGCTTGACACCACTACCCTTAGGCGATAAAGCTGTGTATCTTATCATTCAAATTGATACATGACTCACTCATACATAATACAGGTGTTTTTAAAAAACTGTTACATATTGTTAGAACTAGTAAGACATGCAAAATTGGCACATTATTTAAATTTTTATTTATTTTTTATTTTATGTATATGACTATCTTGCCTGTATGTGTGTATGTGCACCATGTCCATGCCTAGTGCCCTTGAAGGTCAGAAGAAGATATCAGATCATCTGGAACTAGAGTTATGGGTGGTTATGAGCCACCAGTTGGGTGCTGGGAACCAAACCTGGGTCCTGGGCCCTCTCTAAGACCAACAAGTGCTCTTAACAGCTGAGCCATGTTTCTAGCCACAGACACAGACACAGACACACACAGACACACACACACACGCACACACCCATTTGTTAACTGCCATTTATTCCATTGAGAAGTCAACCTGCCAGACATGTGCTGATTGGTCAGTGTTTGTTTGGTTTTTCTTGTATCCAAAAGTCCACTTGGGGATTCAAAAGATGATGGCAGATAGCAGGGGTGTGGAGCTGTAGAATCAGAACTGGGACAACTAGTTAGGGGATCGCAAAGGTGTGAGTCACCAACTTTTACCGCCTGCTACCATCACCATCCCCACAAGAAGATAGCCATTAGCAGTACTGAATTTCTCAGTGTATCGGTGTGCTGTGGAAAGTAGGGGTTTCTAAACAGCCTGACCTGGGTGAAGCTCAGCTCCATATTTACTGACTGGGTGACCCTTCCTGAGACTCAGTTTCTTTTCAGTTTTCTCTAAATGAGGATGACAGTGTCACTCTGGAAATGGCTGTCTTGTTTTACAATTTTCTTCTCTCTCTCTCTCTCTCTCTTTCTCTCTCTCTCTCTCTCTCTCTCTCTCTCTCTCTCTGTTTTTTTGTTTTTTGTTTTTTGTTTTTGAGACAGGGTTTCTCTGTGTAGCCCTGGCTGTCCTGGAACTCACTCCGTAGACTAGGTTGGCCTCGAACTCACAGAGATCTGCCTTCTTCTGCTTCCCAAGTGCTGGGATTAAAGGCATGCACCACCACTGCCCGGTTTAAGATTTTCTTTAAAGACGAGGTCTCTCTATGTGGTCCTGGCTGGCCTGGAACTTGCTGAGTGGACCAAGCTGGCCTTGAACTCACAAAACTCACAGAGAGCCTCCTGCCTCTGCATCTGGTGGGGCTGGGATTAGAGTCATGCACTACTACATCTGGCCAGGGTTGTTTTTTTGTTTGTGTTGTTGTTGTTTTGTTTTGTTTATAAACAAGGTTTTGCTCTATAGCTCCAGCTGGCCTCCAGCTTCCAGCAATCTCAGACTTTCAAGCTGGGATTACAGGTATGTGCCACCATGCCTAACTATAAAGTCACTTTATTTATTTACTTTGAACAGAGCAAATGTAGATTGTTTTAAGGGAAGGTGAGAAGGAACTTGGAAGAGTGGAAGAGGCTCAAAAGTCTAAAATCACTTTAAATCAATAACAAAATTAATTGATTTTATTTTATGTGTATGAATATTTTGCCTGCACGTGTGCATACGTCGCATGTGTGTGCCTGGTGCTGAAGGATGTCAGAAGAGGGCATTGGGTTCCCTGGGACTGAAATTAAGGATGGTTGTGAGCCACCATGTGGGTGCTGGAATCCAAACCCAGCCCTCTGCACGAGCAAACTACTCTTAACCAGGCCCATCTGTGGAAATCTTAAGATTACAAGGCTGGCTGTGTTACTATGCTCTGTTAGCCCAGCACTTTGGTGCTAGAGGCTGGAGAATCAGAATTCAAGAATAGATCACCTACAAATTAAGTCTGAGCCCAGCCTGTACATGAGACCCTGTTCCTGGTGGTAGGGTACAGGCCAGACATATGGCTTATGCACTCATATACCCACATGTGGCTAGAGTTTTCCTGCCTGGCCCATGGTTAGGACAAATCTCTGACACCCGCCAGTCCCATAGCCGCTCAGACCCAACCAAGTAAACACAGAGACTTATATTGCTTACAAACTGTATGGCCGTGGCAGGCTTCTTGCTAACTGTTCTTATATCTTAAATTAATCCATTTCTATAAATCTATACCTTGCCACATGGCTCGTGGCTTACCAGCATCTTCACATGCTGCTTGTCATGGTGGCCACTGGCAGTGACTCCCTCCGCCTTCCCGTTCTCTCAGTTCTCCTCTCTGTTAGTCCCGCCTATACTTCCTGCCTGGCCACTGGCCAATCAGTGCTTTATTTATTGACCAGTCATAGCAACAGATTTGACATACAGACCATCCCACAGCACCCACAGCCATATAAAAATGTCTTGGATACAAAGGGTCAAGAGAGAAAAAGAATAGTGTGGTGATATATTGTGTCCCCCAATATATTGTGCATCTTAATAAACTTATCTGGGGTCAGAGGAAAGAACAGCCGCTAGATAGACATAGAGGTCAGAAAATGGTGTCACACACACCTTTAATCCTGTCACTTGGGAGGCAGAGATCCATCTGGATCTCTGAGTTCAAAGCCACACTGGAAACAGCCAGGCATGGTGACACATGCCTTTAATCCCAGGAAGTGATGGCAGGAAGCAGAAAGGTATATAAGGCGTGAAAACCAGTAACTAGAGCCTGGTTAAGCTTTTAGGCTTTTAACAGCAGTTCAGCTGAGATTCATTTGAATGAGGACTCAGAGGCTTCCAGTCTGAGGAAACAGGATCAGCTGAGGAATTGGTGAGGTGAGGAAGCTGTGGCTTGTTCTGCTTCTCTGATCTTCCAGCATTCACCCCAATACCTGGCTTCAGGTTTGATTTTATTAATAAGAACTTTTAAGATCTGTGCTACAAAAGAGTGAGTTGGAAGAACAGGTGGCATTAATGATCACCACATGACATCCTCTAGGGGCTTGTAGGGGCCGAGTCTTCCCTGGGAAGGCTGAAGTGACCTCAAGCTCTGTTCCAAAGGACCAGGGGAAACAGAAGCCCACAAGGGAAGCTTTGTATCAGCATTCTCTTTTTTTTCCCCCGGTTTTTTGAGACATGGTTTCTCTGTGTAGCTTTGCGCCTTTTCCTGGAACTCTCTTGGTAGCCCAGGCTGGCCTCGAACTCACAGAGATCTGCCTGACTCTGCCTCACAAGTGCTGGGATTAAAGGCATGCGCCACCACCACCAGGCCATGTATCAGCATTCTCAAGGAGTAATTCGGGACAGGCCATGTTCCTGGGTCTTTCAGGGACCAAGTTTCCTGTTTTCACAAAAACTCCTTTAATTACTTTAATTAGCCCTCATCCATGAATCCATGTTTGGAGTTTTCCCACTTTGTTTATTTTAATTTTTTCCAATTCTAGGCAATCACTTTACCTTTAAGCTACATCCCCAGTCCCCATGTTCTGATTTTATCTTTGGGAAAATATTTAACCATCAGAGAGAGAGAGACTCAGATTAACACATGAGACCAGTAGTGTACACTCATTATATAATGATATATGAGAGAGACTCAGATTAACACATGAGACCAGTAGTATACACTCATTCAGTGCAGCATCTGCTGGGTGCTTGGGCTTTGCCACAGTTGATGATGAAATCAGAAGGTGATGCCTTTTCTTTAGGATTTCTCTGTATAGCTTTGGCTGTCCTGGATCTCGCTCTGTAGACCAGGCTGGCCCCGGACTCACAGAGATCCACCTGCATCTGCCTCCTGAGTGCTGAGATTAAAGGTGTGTGCCACCACACCTGGCTCTTTTCAGCTTTTTTTTATTGTATTTTATATTTTTTGAGATAAAAATCCCATGTAGTCCAGGCTAGCCTTGATCCTGCTATGTAGCTAAACATGATTTTGAACTCCTGGTCCTCTTGCCTTTCCAATCCTGGGAATTCAGGCTTGGGGCACCATTCCTTCAAGGTTTTCTATTTCTAAGCAACTGAAACTTAATTTATATAGCTCTGAGGGAAATGAAATCACTTGGCTTTGCAGTTAGCCTGGGAATCCTGGAGTGTTTGGGTCACATTAAGATTTTTAAAACATTGAAGATATGGGCCGAAGCAATGAATGACTCATCCGCTAAGAGCACTGCTCTTGAAGAGGACCTGAGTTCAACTCCCAGCATCCATGTACATCCTCACAACTTCCAGTAACACCAGCTCAGGGGCTCTGACACCATCCTCTAGCCTCCATGGGCACATGCGCATGTGCACACACACACACACACACACACACACACACACACACACACACACAAGCACGCACTTAAAGATAAAGTACATCTTTTAAAAATAGTAGAATGAAAAAATATTGAAGGTAGCCTTCGAGATCTTTATTGTGTATCTAAGGTTGGTTCCCTGATTCTGATGGATGATAGCACACAGCATGTACGTGAGCTCCCACACACATCACAGCACAAGAACTAAAGGCGTCCGACCTTCAGACCCAGAAGCAATTAGAAAAAGTGTGGACAAGGATGTTGAGAAGCTGGAATCCTCCTACATTGCTGGCGGAATGCAAATGATGCAATTACTTTGGGGAAATGTTTGCTAGTTCCTCCGAAAGTTAAACACACCATATAACCCCTAAACTATGCACTGTTTTCTTATAGGTCATTTATTGTCTAAATTACATCTTAGTAATAACCTTAGCATCATTCCTGTGTTTCAGAAATGAACTTCCCATCCCTGCAGAAAATCTATTTTAATTTTTTATTTTCTTTCCTTTTTTTCTTTCTTCCTTCCTTCCTTCCTTCCTTCCTTCCTTCCTTCCTTCCTTCCTCCCTCCCTCCCTCCCTCCTTCCCTCCCTCCTTCCCTCCCTCCCTTCCTCCTCCCCCCTTTTTCTTTCTTTTTTTTGGTTTCTCCATTGCAAAGGAACCACTTGCAACAATCCCGATACATCCTACGAAGGGAAGGGGACATTTACAGATACTCACCTGCTCAGATGCACACAACTATCCTTTAAAAATTCCTGTGGAAAGGTTGGTTGAGACAGAGTCTTGTTTGTTTGAATTCGTTTTTAAATTGTTTTACTATTTTATTTATTGTAGATTTACTTATTTCATTTTATATGCAGCATGAGTGTTTTGTTTGTATGTTTTTGTGAGCACCACACACCTGTCTGGTGCCCACCAAGATCAGAAGAGGGCGTCAGATTCCTTGGAGCTGGAGATGTGATGCTTGTGAAGTGGGCCACATGCAAGAGCAGCAGTGCTCTTAACCTGGGACATCTCTCTAGCCCTGTTTTTGTTGTCTAAAAACAAACAAGCAAATAAACAACAACAAAACACGAGTCTTACTATGTAGCCTGGTGAGCTGGTTAGGTTTTTTTGTCAACTTGTCACCAGCTACCCTCACCCGGTAAGAGCGAACATCAGCTGAAAACATGCTTCACGGGGAGGTGCTTACCATCAGATTGCCTGCAGTGAGTCTATGGGTCATTTTCTCGATTAAAGGTTTGTGTGGGAGGGTCCAGTGCACTGTGGGTAGTGGCACCCCTCGGCAGGTGGTCCTGTGTGGCGTCAGGAAACAGGTTGAGCAAGCTGTGGGGCAGCATTTCTCCCCCGCCTCTACTTCATCCCCCGCCTCCAGATTTCCGTATGGAGTGCCTGTCCCGACTTTCCTTCACGATGGTTGCATAGGCCCTGTCTCCTCCAAAAGGCTTTTTGTCTTGTTGTTCATCACAGCGGCAGAAAGCGAACTAAAACACCAGGCTAGAAATGCTACATCACATGCTTATGAGCCATCCTCCTGCCTCTGGCTCCCAAGTGCTGAGACTTTGTCTTGAGGCAGGGTTTCATGTAGCCTGGACTGACTCTAAACTCAAGGTTAATTATCCCTTTGTTGGCCTCTTGAGTGGATTACAGCTGTGTGCTGCTATGCCCGAGGTCTCTTTCGTGTGTTTATTTTCATTGTTGATTGTTTATTTAGAAATAGGTTTTTGTTTGTTTGTTTGTTTGTTTGTTTTAAAGATAGGGTCTCACTATGTAGCTCTGGCTGTTCTGGAACTCTCAGGCTGTCTTGAACTTAAAGAGATCTGCCTGCTTCTCCTCCAGAGTGCTGAGATTAAAGGCTAGCACCACCACTCCAAGTTTGTTTTGTTTGTTTTTGTTCTTGTTGTTTCAAAATGGAGTTTCTCTGTGTAGCCTTGTCTGTCCTGGAACTAGCTCTGTAGACCAGCTGGCTTTGAACTCACAGAGATCTGCCTGCCTCTGCCTCCCGAGTGCTGGGATTAAAGGTGTGGGCGCCACCACTGCCTGGCCTTGTTTTTTTTTGAGAGAGAAGATTTTACAAACCAGGTTGGCAGGGTACTCTAGGTTTTCTTATTTCTACCTCTTGATTGCTGTAAGAATGGGCATGCGATCCTGGCTGTTTTTATTTTGTTTTTTTAAAATTGTGTATGTAAGGGGGCGAGGGAGGAAGAGAGAGAGAGAGACAGACAGACAGACAGACAGAGGAAAATGGTGTGTCATGGAGTGCTTGTGGAGGTCAGAAGGTTGCCTGGCTTTGCCAGCTTTTCTTAACTTAAATTATCCCATAATAAAAGCCTCTGGGCTTTCAGCTTTATCCTACATACCTTTCTTTACTTCTTACTCCGTGGCTTGCTGGCTGGCTGCCCCCTGAAGTCCTCCCCCTTCTCTCACTCCTAGATCTCTCCTCCCAGATTTCTCCTCCTATTTATTCTCTCTGCCTGCCAGCCCCACCTATCCTTTCTCCTGCCTTGCCATTCAGCTCTTTATTAGACCATCACTTGTTTTAGACAGGCACAGCAACATATCTTCACAGAGTCAAACAAATGCAGCATAAAAGAATGCAACACATCTTTGCATCATTAAACAAATGTTCCACAGCATAAACAAATGTAACACATCTTAAAATAATATTCCACAACAATTTATTTTAAACTTAATTATTTTATGTGTATGAGTGTTTTGCCTGAATTTATGCTAGCGAACCAGATGAGTGCCTGGTGTCCAAGGAGGCCAGAAGAGGGTATCAGATCCCCTGGGACTGGAGTTACAGACAGTTGTGAGCCATCATGAGGGTGCTGGGAATTAAACTTCTGGAAGAGCAGCCATGCTTTTAATTGCTGAGTCATTTCTTCAGCCTGTTTTTTTTTTTTTTTTTTTTTGGTTTTTTGAGACAGAGTTTCTCTGTGTAGCTTTGAAGCCTGTCCTGGAACTGGCTCTGTAACCCAGGCTGGCCTCAAACTCGCAGAGATCTGCCTCGCTCTGCCTCCCGAGTGCTGGGATTAAAGGCGTGAACCACCACCGACCAGCGAGCCTGTTTAATTAAATTAACTAATGTTTTTAAGACAGGGTCTCTTTCTACAGTCCTAGCTATTCTGGAGCTTGCTATATCAATCAGGCTGGCCTCATACTCACAAGGATTCTCTTCCTTCTGTCTCCTGAATGCTGGGAATAAAGGCATGCACCCCTATGCTTGCCCCTTGGATTTTATTTTATGTGTACATGTGTGTGTATGACGGGGAGGTGGGTGGGGTTTGGGAGTGTTGTGCAGGTGAGTGCTGTGACTATAGAGGCCAGAAAAGGGCATCAGATTAACCAGAGTTGGAGTTACAGGTGCTTGTGAACCTCTCAAAGTGTGTGTGCTGGGAACTGAACCCAACTCCTCTGGAAGAGCAGTATGTGTCCCTAACTGCTGAACCACCTCACTAGCTCCACCCCACCCCCTCCCCCACCCCAGATACAGTCTTGTTGTGTAGACTGGACCTAAACGCCTATGTAGCCCTGTCTGGCCTTGAACTTGAGATCATCCAGTCTCAGTCTCCTTGAGTCAGACAAGCACTGGAAACAGTTTAGCAACCTCAGGCTCTGATTGCTTAGAGTTGTGTTCTCTCCCCCAGTCTTCTGATAATGCCCTTACTAGTTCTGGTCCCTAACCCTGCACCTCCTGTTCACACACATTCCTCTCCAAACAATGCACCGAGCAACCTCAGACCCTGCCGCATAACCAATCTTCACATACAGCTTTCAGTGAACAATGGAGTAACTTTCTCCTCCCCTTGTATTCTATATGAAGAATGGAAAAGCTTGCCAAGCCTGAGTGGGGTCTGGATGCACGTGCAGTTAGGCCAAACTGTGTCCTCAAGTAAACTTTCAGGGAGAAGCCCATATCCTCTTATGCCTGTGGATAACTTGATATGCATATGATTAAAATCAGATGCATTATAGGAAGGGGCATATGAAGCAGAACAATTATTCTATTACCAAATCTATAAGAGAATGGCCCAAACGACACCCCTAAGTAACCAAACTCCCCCTTCTCTGTGGGAGCCCGTTCTCGGGTTCCTCGTGGCTTTCCCCAGCAGGTCCGCATAGAGGATGATTAGACCACGGGCCTGAGTGCAGGTGTCTGAGATGGTCTGCACTTGCCTGTGCTGGGGGAGGAGGTCTTTTGCTCCACCCCTTGGTGTCTCTATAAAAACCCTGGGGCAGAGACAGTCGGGGCCCGTTGGAATAGGTTCCAGGCCCTCTCGAGGCTATCCTTTATTTTCTATCTGTTTATCTCCGCGATATTCTCCGCAATAAATCCTTCTATCTAATATTTCCTGCTGCTCGCACTCAAGAAAACTCTGGGGAACTGTGGGGGTGGTTGGGTAAACGCCCCACAGAATGGCGCCATGAACAGGGACTAAAGAAAAAAGAAAAAAAAGGGACTAAAGAAAAAAAGGGGGGACTAAAAAAAGGGGGGACTAAAGACAAATGAACAGGGACTAAAGACAAAGTAATAGGGACTAAAGATAAAGGAAAATAATAGTTTTATTACAGAGTTTTTGGCGAAAGTGCTGAGTTCAGCCCTGCCAGTGGATGAGGCATGCCGGTGTTATGGAAAATATATATTTTTTATATATATTGAGAGGCAGGGGTTTTATCCTCGAGAGAAAAGGAAAGCGGACTGGAAGGATGTCCGATGCTGCAGCGAAATTCTCTTCTGTCAAAATTTTCTATCTTCTATCCCTTTCTCAATTTCTATCTGTGAAAAATAAGGCATAGGGTAGTAAAATAGTGTAGGAAAAACTTAGAAGTGTAAGATTGTGTAGGAAAAAATAAGTAAGGCAACTAGACAGAAAAACTCTTCAATTTTCTAACTTGGGGGCTCTGAATGCAAACTGGGGGAAACAATCTTTCTTTGGGCTATTTGGGTAGTAAAAAAGCTCTTCTTCGAGCTTATGGGGAAGAATAAGTTTCCTATGGAAGCTTTTGTCCTGGGGACAACTGAAATGCTAAGTCCAAGCGGCAGGAGAAAGTGATTTCTCCCTGAGGCAAAAATGGGGGTGTAAAGAGCCAAAGTTTAAAGTTGGGAAGTTTTGGGAAAAGTTGCTCTTTTTCTTGGGGGGAAAAAAACCTTTCTCTTAAAGCTTTTCTTGGAAAATTTGGGGGAAAAAACTCTAAAAAGCCTTCATCTTTCTCAAAAGCTCTCAAACTTAAAAACTAAAGCCTTTAACTTTCTCTCAGAAGGACAAAAATTAGAATCACCTGAAGATATTAATATGGGGACCACCTGTGATTAGCTCAAAGGGAAAAACAACAAACCTGTTAAGATAGCAAAACCTCTCTAAGTTCTTTCAAGCTTTAAAAATCCTCCCTGCAATGCAGGAGGCAGGGACAAGTTCCTAAAAACCTCTACTAAGCTCTGTCTCTTTAAACTAGTAAAAGACAGTGGGTCAGAGTACCCTGAGGGAAACGCTGGGAGAGTGTGGGTAAAAAGCTACAGAGAGCCCAAAAGGGCGGGAAACTTTACCTGAGAAAAGCAAAAAAGCCAAGCTTTTCAGTTACAACTGAGCTGAGGCATCAAGGGTTTTGTTTCTGAGTTGAGCGTTTCAGAATGAAAAGGTGCTCCTAATCATCCTAATGCAAAGATCCCCTGAAGCAGTGCAAAATGTTAGCATTGTATCCTAGCTTCTGACCAAAAACCCAGAGGCGACTGGCCAGCGTCTCTGAGTTGGAATGCATTTCTGGGATATTAGGGTTCCTGCAGTGGTAAACAGAGCTGAGGCAGGAAGGTGCAGGACCCGGGGGAAGATTGCTAATGAACAAACAAAACTAAAGCCGGTGGGAACAGCACAGTTATCCACTTTCCTACAAGCCCTGGGTTGATAGGTCCACAGCTGAAAAAAAGAAATCTGAGAAAAAAGCTTTCCTATTAGAGAAAGGACCTTTCTGGGAAAACGGTAAAGCTGAACTGTGTCTGAAGCAGTTGTGCTGCTGAGTCAGAGAGCCCAGCCAGGGCAGAACAGAACTATCCAGGAGTAAAAGTCAGAAAGCATCTCTTTGAGAAAAGCTTTGTTTCAACTGACTCCCAGTGAGATGAGGGAGTGTAGCCCTGAGGGGTGATTGCCTCTGGAATAAGCTCTGTCCTTGAGCACCCAGACAAGCAAATGCAACCCACTGGGGGACTGGACCAGGTGAAGGTCTGATAAGGCAAAACACCTGTCCTAATGGGAGTTTAGAAATGGCAAAAACCTCCCTTGTTAGATTTTCAGTCTGTACGCAAACCACACAGACCCAGAAAACAAACGGACAAAAAGCCCCTACCTTCAGTAGCAGGGAAAGCCGCCACTGTAGTGTCGGAAACTGTTTCTGGGGTAGAGGGGATAAACTGAGACCAAACTGGGAACTGTCTGGGAGAAAGACTCTAAAGAAACAGAAGGGACCGATTCCTCCCCAGAAAAATATGACCTGAAAAAGCTGCTAGAATTTGAGGCAGATTCGGGGGGGGGAGAAAAAAAAGCCCCTACTTCCAAGGGCAGCTAGCAGAGGTACAGAGCCGCAGATACTTGAAGCTCTGCATCTGGGGAAGGAAGGAACAAGCAAAATGAGATAAATCAGTGGGAGAAAATCTCTCCGAAAGAGCTATGGAAAAGCTGTAGTGCGTGATCTTGTTTTTCACTGACTGGCTAAGACAAACACAAGCCCCTAGGAAAGTTGCTATCAGAAATGCCAGCCTCAATGCCGGCTAACGAGGCAGGTGTGGTTCTGATTTGGGGCCAGTGTCGGATGAAGGAGAAACACCTGTTAAAGCCAGTTGAGGCGAGAATAGAAATCTCCCAACGTGCCATAACTGAAAATGTAAAATGCCTGTTCAAATCTCCCGTTGCAAAAGCAAAAAACTTTGTTCAAACCTCCCGGGCAAGAATTTGTAAGCAAGTCTGGTAAAAAAAAAAAAAAAAAAGAACTTAAAAGTTGACTCTCAGACCCAAAAAGAACTATGGGAAATGACTGATATAAGGGAAATGATATAAAGGACTGATTTAAGGGACTGATACTATTATGGACTGATATAAGGGAAATGCATTCTGGGAAAGGTAGTTTTTCTGCTAAAGATGGCGACATTGCCCTGAAACACTTTTGTCAGCTCGAAAATACGTTCATGGTAAACTTTAAAATACAGCTTTTAAAAGAATAAGGAGGAAAATCATCTAAGAGTTTTAAGTGTCAGTTCCAATGAAACATTGAAAGGATATGGAACTAGGCACTTCGCGGTTTGGGGGTTGGTAAAATGACTTATTTACCCTAATAGCTGTGCAAAGTTTTAACGGTAGTTGGATGACAGAAAGCTACCTATAAGATCAAACAAGCCACTTTAAAATCCTTAAAGCAAGAGAGCAGTTTATACACTGAACGTTGTCTTAGATATGAAGGAAACTTATGCTATCTACAAAAGAAAGCTGCCATGCTTTGTGGGCCATATTAGAGTTCACTCCAATCTTCCTGGTCCTTTAGCTGAGGGTAATGCGAAATGGAAAGATCCCTGCTCGGGATTGTGGAAGGGTCCTGATCCTGTGTTAATATGGGGTCGAGGACATGTTTGTGTTTTTTCACAAGAGGAGAATGAAGCTCGGTGATTACCGGAGTGTTTCGTAAGGAGCTTGGAACTAAGAAAGGTCAGCTCCAATGATGTTCCTACAATGGAACCAGAATGAAAGTGGCTCAATTAGTGTTTCTGAGGTTTTGTCACTGGTTAATGCAAACAGTGAGGAAATAGAGTTCGGAGCTGTGCCGCTTTTGGCTTTACTAGCTCCTTTGGAAAAATACTTTATATCACCTAATAGCTGTGCGGTATTTGGCAAAGACCTTACAGCAGCTAAATACGGTAATTTCACCCTCAGTGTGAAGTGAAGTTTTTCAGTAGAACAAACCAAAAGTACTGCTGTAATAGAAACCTTTGTCTGAATTGAAGTACATAGGGGGAGCTATTATGAATTTGGGTGAAGGGACAGCCTCTAGTTAAAAACCGTCTACTGCTGACAGTGCATCTCTGCCGGTTCCGGAACGGCTGAGAGAACTGGCAACTTTGGAGTGTGGCTTTGTCCCAAACAGGTTACAGTCCCCTAGCAACAACTATCACAATTCTATAACAACACTCACTAAATCCCAGTGTTTTATAACAAAGCTGACTATAAACTCTAAACGTTAGCAATGATGTACGTACTTCCTGTCTAGTTAAGAATCTTTCTAATAGAGATAGTGATAATAATTAAGAGTAAGAAATAGAAAAAGAAATCTTTCTAATAGAGATAGTAATAATAAAGAGTAAGAAATAGAAAAAGATAAAAATAAAATGTGAGTTTGTAAAAATTATTCTCTTGTTAGATCTGTTAAGAAATCTTTAGACGTTTGCTAAGTTAAATATATGCTAATGGTAGCCCTATATAAGTTTGTAAAATAGATCTATAGATCCTTTAAGAATATAAGCTTGCAAGAAGTATCTAAGGTAGTCTTAAGACATGTAGTGATAAGCTTGTAAGAAGTAAAGATGTTAGCTGTAAATGTAAGTTTAAATAAGAATAAGATGGAATGAATATAAGAAATATATAAGTAATAAGAAATATATTTGCTAAAGTAGTTCTATAGTTTCCTTAAGGAGTTTAAATAAGTAGATGTTAATGTTATGAGTTTGTAAAAACGTGTAAACGTTGAATGTGAGTCTAAATGCTTTGCAAGGCAAAAGGTTATATGTGAGTTTGTAAAGTGTAAATGTTAAGTGTGAGTCTATTTTTAATGTATATGGTGAAAGAACCTGAGACACAGAAGGTAGTGTCCTAGTAGACTGCAAAGCAGGCAGTCTGAGCGGTTTTTCAAAAGCTCCAAAAGCCGCTAAGAAGCTAAGAATGGCGGACGCCAGAACCAGCACAAGGCATCCGCAGCTGAGATCCGTGGAAAATCGACGCAACACAGAAAAACCTGAGCTAACATCAAAAAACGGTGCAGTTTAGACTACTACTGTACCTAAAAAGGTCGGTCTGTGAGAACCAAAGTTGCAGAGACGCTTGTTTGAACAAAAATTGTTAACTGCAAAAAGTTTTGGTTGAAAAACGTCTCTTCATATTTGGAAGTGAAAGCCTGATACCAGAATTTATTTCTTGTTTGAACTCTTTGAACTTAAAATGAGATAAAACTACAAAGATTTTGGTTTTGGATTTCTTCATATTTGGAAGGCTAGTACCAGAATTTATCATTCGAATTTTGGGACTTAAGAAATGAAATGAACAATAGAGATTTCATTGCAATTGGACAATTTTGAGTTTATTCATAGTAATGACCTAGGAACAGTTTTCTGGAATTGGGTTAAATGAAGAAATTTATTGTTTCTACCTAGAATCAAGATGCAGTTTTGTGTATGCATATATGCTTTATTAATAGGTGATTCATGAATTGTTTTGTGGAACTGTTTATGTAAAAATGAAATTACTTACAGAACTGGTTTTGTGTTACAAATGGAACTGTTTAAATTGAAAAGTTTGGGTTTTCTAACTAGGCTTGAGATTTTGCTTAAATTATAAAGAAAAGGGGGAGAGTTAATATTCCTTAGTCTAATTTCAAAAGTTGTTTGAGGGATTAAAGTCATGTTTTTGTTAGTAAGAAATGTATATTAAGAGACTACTTTTAAAGTATAAAGAGTTTTATTAAGAAACTGCTTTTGGATGTTTTGCTAAGTTTTCAAAGTGTTAATGGTTAGATTGAGAAGATTGCTTTTCAATATGGGTTTGTAGGAATTGTATGAGTTTCTTCTAACTAGGTTTGAGGTTTTCTTTAAAAAATTATAAAGAAGAGGAGCTATGAGATTGAATTATGTTTGCAGAACCCTATTGATATTAATGCACCCTGGTTTTGTGGAGTTAAGGAAATATTTAAGTTTGATGTGAATACATCGAAGTTTTTCCTATGTTCTGTTAACAAGAAAATTCAAATGATTGAGTTAAAGTTGTAAGACAGAGAATTGTGGCTATGTATAGCAATGTTTATGTTAACCTGTTATGGTAATGATGAAGCTAAGGGATTCTTTAAGTTTGTAGTCGCCTTAAGAGTTTTTGGCTTAGAAAGGGCTTGAGGCAGCAAAGACTGCTGTAGTCACCTTGGACCTAATTCAAAAGAGAAATGCCATCTATATCATCCTCTACTCCCATACTGGGAGGTGTAACAGCTATGGAGATTGCTGTAAGCTATTAATAGTTATTTTTTTATATATATTAAGAAAGGGGGACCTGTGGGAGCCCGTTCTCGGGTTCCTCGTGGCTTTCCCCAGCAGGTCCGCATAGAGGATGATTAGACCACGGGCCTGAGTGCAGGTGTCTGAGATGGTCTGCACTTGCCTGTGCTGGGGGAGGAGGTCTTTTGCTCCACCCCTTGGTGTCTCTATAAAAACCCTGGGGCAGAGACAGTCGGGGCCCATTGGAATAGGTTCCAGGCCCTCTCGAGGCTATCCTTTATTTTCTATCTGTTTATCTCCGCGATATTCTCCGCAATAAATCCTTCTATCTAATATTTCCTGCTGCTCGCACTCAAGAAAACTCTGGGGAACTGTGGGGGTGGTTGGGTAAACGCCCCACACTTCTCTTAACCCAGAAAAGGAATCTACAAGCAATAATTGAATATAATAGCCAGGCGGTGGTGGCGCAGGCCTTTAATCCCAGCACTCGGGAGGCAGAGCCAGGCGGATCTCTGTGAGTTCGAGGCCAGCCTGGTCTACAGTGTGAGATCCAGGACAGGCACCAAAGCTACACAGAGAAACCCTGTCTCAAAAAATAACAACAACAACAGAAACCAAAACCAAAACATATTGAATATAATAATAATCTAGAAGCCCTTTCATGTCTTCATGCATGTGACCCATTGTCTGTTTTGATAGTCTGTCCTGTAATCTGCAATATTATTCTACTTTTTAAAAAGTTACCTTGCAACTTTGCAAATCTGAGTGAGCTCTTACTCTAATCCTTTGAGCTACAGTCCAAGACCCTGGGGGCACCTAACCTAGCCTCTGGCCACCTGTCACATCCTGACTATCAGATCACAGTCCTGCACCACCATGCTCCACCATTTGAAGTTTTAAAAGATTTATTTCCTTTATTTTTCGTGTATGTGTATTTAGTTTACATGTATGTGTGTGTGTGTGCCACATGCCTGACTGATGCCTGAGGTATCAGAAGAGGATATTGTATCTTCTGGAGCAAGAACAGAAAATGCTCTTAACCACTGAGCCATTTCTCCAGCCTCCAAAGAATCTTCTTATTCTTCATAAGAATTCCTTCCATTCACTGTCATGTACCAGGACTCTGCCTTTTTTCTTTCTTTCTTTTTTTTGGTTTGGTCTTTCGAGACAGGGTTTCTCTGTGTAGCTTTGAAGCCTGTCCTGGAACTCACTCTGTAGTCCAGGCTGGCCTCGAACTCACAGAGATCTGCCTGGTTCTGCCTCCCGAGTGCTGGGATTAAAGGTGTGTGCCACCATCACCCAGCTGGACTCTGCCTTTTCAAGTGATTTCAGCCACCAAGTCACCAACTATACATGTTCTATCCATTTTCTTTAATTATCTGATATGCAAAGCAAAAAAACCTGTTATTGACCCCACCAGCCGCAATCGATAAATGCAACTTACCACTTCTCTTGGAGGTGTTCTGTAGATGTAACCAACCGTCTTATTAAATAAGAAACACAGAACCAATGCAAAGAAGAAAGCCAAGAGGTCAGAGCTAAGAGCAAAAACCTTACCCTTCCTCCTGCGGTGGTCCTACCTCTCCGAAAGAGAGCTACTTCCTGTGTTAAAGTCTTTATATAGACTTTCTGTTCTGCCTTCTCATTGGTTGTAAACCCAACCACATGACCGCCTCGTCATGGCCTGTCTGTACAGACCTCCAGGTCTTCTATGGTTGGTATTGAGATTAAAGGCGTGTGTATCCAATGCTGGCTGTATCCCTGAACACACAGAGACTTACCTAGCTCTGCCTACCAAGTGCTGGGATTACAAGTGTACACCACCACTGCCCTGCTTTCCTATGGCTTGCTAATACCTCTGACCCCCGGGCAACTTTATTAACATACAAATAACATTTTAATACAAATAAAATATCACCATAGTGTTCTCTTTGTTCAGTTTCTATTAACTCTTGATCATGGCTTTCATTTGCCCACCTTTGTTCATTTTGCTAATTACACTCTATGGCTGCCTGGAATTAAACCTGTAATGGCCTGGGGCATCGGCACACATAGGCCGGAACACAGGTGCTTTGCACACACAGGCCGGAACACACGTGCTTTGCACACACAGGCCGGAACACACGTGCTTTGGAATGTGACGCTTTTTGCTGTACCGACTCTGTCCTTTGTCTGTCTGATCTGTCATTGAGAGCTGCTCACTGAAGTTGGGTTAGTTTTTGTTGTTGTTTGTTTTTGTGCTGGAGATTGAACCCAGGACCTTGTGCATCGTGTACATGTTAGGCATGCATTCTACCACCAAGTCACACCCCAGCCTGCCCCCTCCACGGACTGTGCGTGTGTGCGTGTGTGTATGTGTACACACAGGTCTGTTCCGAGGCTGGAGGTTCACATACAGGATGCCTGCCTCTATCGCTGTCTACCTTTGTTTTTTGAAGCACTGTCTCTCCGGGTTACTGGGGCTCACAGACTGTCTGGCCAGTGATCTCTAGGGAGCTACTTGTCCCTGTGCTCACCCCTCCCCCACCATCCCAGACGTGGGATTAGAGATAGATTTCCACTCTGCCAGATTTTTTTCCTCCTAGTATATATATATATATATTTTTTTTTTCGAGACAGGGTTTCTCTGTGTAGCTTTGTGCCTTTCCTGGAACTCACTTGGTAGTCCAGGCTGGCCTCGAACTCACAGAGATCCGCCTGGCTCTGCCTCCTGAGTGCTGGGATTAAAGGCGTGCGCCACAACCGCCCAGCTCTCCTCCTAATATTTTTATTGGTTGTTTGGGAATTTCACATCATGAACCCCCATCCCACTCACTTCCCAATCCTCCCAGCTCCGCCCACCATCGTTATGACCCCCACCCCCCAAAAAAAAAGAAAAAGAAAAAAACAAGTCCAATTTGTGTGGTCAAACTCCCAGTGGCCCTCCCCTTAAAGAAAACGAAGTCCTTCCCCACCTGCACCCCCACCAGAAGCCCTCAACTGTGGAGAGCTACGCTTCAGCATCCTTATCACAATTTTTAAGAGTTCTCATCAATGGCTTTCTGTCTAGGCTTTTTTTTTGGGGGGGAGGATAAGTGTTTTTTGGGGGGTAGGGGTTGTCATGGAAGCCTTCTATGACCCTCTTTCTCAGCTGTGAGTCTGTAGTCAATGGATAGACTGCAAAAGTAGCTTCCTCGCCCTTTACCGTCAGCCTGAGCCTGGACCACAGGCATCCACATGGCCTCCAGAGTTAGCATGTGCCACAGACCTAGCATGCTCTCTGGTGGCAGTACAGACCACAGGCATCCACATGGCCCTCTGCCACAGCACAGACCAAGGACACCATCGTGGCACCTGCAGCAACACAGGCCTACAGACATCAGCATGGCCTCAAGTGTCAGCACGGCCCACAGACGTCAACATGACTTCACACTCACTGTGCCGGATTTGAACTCAGGTCCTTAGGCTTGCACAATCAGCACTTTGCCCACTCAGTCACCTCTGCCCTCACCCTCTTCATTCCTTTGCACGTGTGTTTGTTATCTTTGTGAATTTCTTTTTTCTTATTTGTCCTTTCAAGATGTGTGTGTGTGTGTGTGTGTGTGTGTGTGTGTGTATGCTCTAGTGCACATGAGGAGTCTAGGGGTCCAATTTGGGTGTCTTCTACCACGCTCCACCTTATTGTTGGAGACCGAGGCTCTCTCTAACCTGGATCCTGCTATTCTGTGGTAAATGTTCTGGAGAGCTCTTGGTTCTTGTTTTCTTAAAGGACCAAATTTGGTCAAGAGACACAGACAGTTTGAGCAGTTTATTCAACAAAGCAACACTCTGCGGGAGATTGGAGGGAGCTGCCCTAAGCGGGGGAGTAACCTAGAAGGCAAAGCAAGCACTCCAAACAGAGACTGAAGTGGGCTACCCGGAGGTACAGGGTAGGTGGGGGAGCACAGAAGCAGAGTGGGGTCCGCAGCCATGGATTTTAAAGAAGTTTTTATGAATATTTATGAGTTGAATGGTGAAGTCATAGAGTAAAGTGACCCTTTTTGTGTCCCAAATCACTATGGACTGGATCTTCCTTCTAGGGCATTTCCTCTCACGATCTCCACAAAGAGGGGCTCATGTCAAAACCACAATGCAAGTGATGTTACAGTGACATCAGGTCTTTTGAGGGCTCAGACCCTCCACATGTGTAGGCGAATGTCCTGAAGCCTTGGTTTCTGAGAGTGGGAACAACAACTGAAGCTTCAAGGATGTCTAATCCTTAAAAGGGCATTCTGACCTTCAAAAGATAGAGCTACCAAGATACAGCTGCTGTTTCCCTCGGTCACCTCACATCTAACCCCTTGTCTGTGCACCAATCACCATGCCTGACAACGTGCATTCCCCCGGAAGTTGTCCTCTGACCCCAATCATATACTGTGGCATGTACTCTTACATGTGCAAGTGCATGTATACACAAACAGGATGGGGGAGGGAGAGAGGGAGGGGACCGGATAGAGGGAGGCGGGAGGGAGAGAGGGAGGCGGGAGGGAGGCTCTTTTAGTACCAGTTCTAACTCACAATTCGAGGCATTGGAGGAAGATGTGAAAAGGCCCCAGTGACTTGCCTATGTTCCTTCTCCGGTGGCTTCGTGGGTGCTTGTCGGAGCCTGCCAAGGCTGTGGCCAGTTTGTTTCTTTTCCAGAGCCCTGTCCTTCTCTTGTCTGATCATTCTGGCTGTCTGAGACCCAGCTGAGAACCTTCTTGTTTACTTTCCCCAGTGTTCCTAACCTCACCATTTTAACCCTTACTTAAAACTTTTTAAAATTTATATTTGTTTGTTTGTTTATTATTTGTGTGTATGTATGTGGATCAGAAATTCAAGATCATTTGTAGCTACATGAAACAAAAAAGAGGGGCCATTGAGAGCACTTGCTGTTCTTTCAGAGGGCCTGGGTTCGGTTCCCAGCACTCACATGCTGGTTCCAATCCATCTGTGACTCCAGTCCCAGGGGATCAGACACCAGACACTTTCTAGTCTCCTTGGGCATTAGGCATGTGCATAATGCCCAGACATACATGCAGGCAAAACAGCCAAACATATAAAATACAAGTTAATTTAATTTTTTTTTTTAAAAAATTAAGAAAGTGGTTTAGATATTCTGTATTGGGAAAATTGTTCTATTCTCTAGCTCCTGTGTCACCTGAAATGCAATGCCCCAGAGGAGTGGGAAGAACATACAAGCAGGCAATTTCCAGTGTTCGGATCCCCCTGGAGCCCTTTATGAGCCCACATCCTTCAGAAGATGAGGATCGGGTAGTCAAATTCCTGTGTTGTTAGATACCTAAGGTGTGGCCTCTAGGTGAAGCCTGGGAGAGCTGGGTGTGGTTGCACATGCCTAGAATCCCAACACTTTCCAGCTAGGGGGAGAGGGATTGAGAATCACAAGCACCCGGAATGGGTATATAGTGAGCTCAAGGTCAGCCTGGGATAGAAGGTGAGAATTTAGTATAACTTACATAAGGTGAGAATGTTCTGAAAAAGAATATGTTTAGACCCTTGACTCATATAGAAAGTATCATCCTTAAGGGATGTTTGAAGCCAGGTGTGGTGGCGAATGCCTTTAATCCCAGCACTCAAAAGACAGAGGCAGGTGGATGTCTCTGAGTTCCATGCCAGACTGGGCTACGTAGTGAGATGCTGTCTCCATAAAAGAAAAGAGGTGTTTGAGGACAGGAAGTCAGTCCTAAATCTTTGAAGCAGTCAGGGAGAGATGTATTAGAGACTCTTAGGTCAGTCACCTTCTACCTAATTCTCCTACACGGTGAAGTCTTGTGGGACATGGTGCCTGACACACGCTGAGCAAATGCTGAATGCATCGTGAGTCAACCTGTCACAAGACAACTCGAGTTCCAGTGGTGAGCTTCCCTTTATGCTGATGTTACCAACTCTCAACCCAGTGTCGGGGATAGAGTCATGAAAAGCACTGATGCAGAGGAGCTGTGAGTGGTGGCCCACTTCTGCGATCCCACAACTCCGGAGGCTGAGGCAGGAGGATTGCCAGGGATGTGGAGGCAGTGGTCTACCTCCAGTGTCCAGGCATCTGGAGGTGATGCCTCCAGATCTCGGGTCTTCAGGGTTCTCTCTTGGCCCCGCCTTATAGGCGTGACAGTTACTGAAGCCTCAATGGGGGTTGGAACTTCCAGATCAAAGCTGGAATGGCTACCCACTACAAGTGAGAATCTGTTTCCAACCAAAACAGGTGGTTGGTGAGATCAAGCAACAGGTAAAGGAGCCTGCCGACCTGAGTTTGATGCCCAGGACTCGCAATACGGAGAATGAGAACACCTCCAAACTTGTGCTGTGGCACATGTGTGCCCATACACAGGAAATGAATAAAATGTAATAATAATAATAATATTAATAATAGCACTAACTGAAAAGGAGCCTGACTGAATGGCTCAGTGGCTAAAGCACTAATCTCCATGTCTGTCCTCTTGACTTCCATCCCTGGGCCCCAGAAAGAGAGAACTGACTCCCAAAAGTTGTTCTCTGACCTCCACACACACTGTGGCATGCATTCTCATTTGTACAAATGAACACACACACACACACACACACACACACACACACACACACACACACTCAGTTTCTAGCACCCTCACGGTGGCTTCCCATCATCTGTAACTCCTTTTCCAGGGGATCCAACACCTTCTTCTGGCCTCTGCAGGCACCAGGCACACAGTGGTGTACAGACACACATGCAGGCCCAACACCCATACACATAAAATGGAAAATAAATTTAAAAGAGAGCATTCTGTTTTGTCCGTTATTTTCATAATAATAATCTAAGAAATTGGCACAGTATTAATCATTATACACTTTTCAAATGAGAAGCTGACGTCTGAGACAAAGACGCCATCTCTTGTAAATGCCCAAATCAGATTTGTCATCCTTCATGACATTACAATCTGTGCTCCTGTTTTCTCCACTGCATGTGGTAACTGGATTGCCCATGTCTGCTATAACCTTCCCAGGGTCTGCCATGTCCTTCCCAGGTCTGCTATATGCTTCCCAGGGTCTGCTATATCCTTCCCAGGGTCTGCCATATCCTTCCCAGGGTCTGCCATAGCCTCTCCAGGGTCTGCCATAGCCTCCCCAGGGTCAGCTACAGCCTTCCCACTGGGAAGAATTCCCTGCCCGACCATAGGCAGTTTCTCCTCTTGGAGAGCATCACTCCCGTGTAAATGCCTAGGGTCTAGGAAGCAGGGAGACATCAGCAGGCCTCTGACCTGCCTGGGTCTCAGTGCCTTGGCCCCTGGAACTGCTTAGCATCTCAGTGTCCGTGAACAGGTGGGTCACTAAGGTTAGGGCTGCCTGCTGAGTCGTGCTCTTCCGGAAGGGCTGAGTCAGAAGGAAACAGCCTTGAATGGCCGGTCACCAGTTGCCTCCTCTTTACTCCCCAGTGAGACATGGAGGTAGGGAGGGGCTGACCACACAGCAAGCAGAATCCTGCTGCGGGGCAGAGAGGTGACTGGGTGTCGAGGGAGTCATTTGCAGGTAATTTGGAGGTACCTGGCCTAAAACCATCCTCTTCTCAGGCCAGGAAGTAGAGTATAGGGCTCCCTTAAATATTGTCCTTGATGCAGAAGAGTATCCTGTAGTCTCAAAACTCAAGGAGACGGCTGCTCCACTGTTCCCAAGGACAGCCACCAAAGAGCCTGTAGTGCCCCCAAAGCTAGTGAAGACCGCAAGCCCTTAGAGCGTAGTAGAGTCCGGTCTAATGTCCCCAGGCCAACAGGGAGGCAGTCTGTGTGACCAGTGTCTGTTTGCAGGGTAGGGACCTGTGGCTGCAACAGGGAAATGAGTGGGCAGGAAGCAGGTGAAAGGTCCCTGTCTAGCTTAGCCTCCACCTGAACCCATGAGGTCAGCAAGCTTGGGTTGGGTAAGCAGGGCCACAGTGACTGAGTCTTTCCCAAAAACCGTGGGGAGCAGAGGTCTTGCCCTGGTCACAAGTGAGTCAAGGACTGAGTCTCCGGCTCCCAGGCTTCTCTGAAGTGTCCCCAAGTGTCCCAAAGGGGCTGGGGCTAGCAATTTCTGTCTTCTCAAATTTTGCTTTTATGTCTATGTACTTCCCTCCATTCATTTCTTTATTTTGTGTGGGGATGTGAAAGCACCATGGCTCACAAGGTAGAGCTCACAGGCTTGCTTGCTGGAGTTGGTTCTCTTCTAGCACTGTGTGTCTCCGGGGACCATACTCAGGTGACCAGGATTTCTTTTCAAGCACCTTTACACTCTCAGCCATTTCACTGACTGGGGTTTGTTTGTTTGTTTGTTTGTTTTTATTGATACAGGGTCTCTCTACATAGCCCTGGCTGTCCTGAAAACTCACTCTGTAGACCAGGCTGGCCTCGAACTTACAGAGATCCTCCTGCATCTGCCTCCTGAATGCTGGGATTAAAGGGATTAAAGGCATGCAACACCACTCCTGGCTTTTTTTATTTCAAACCAGATTCTTATATAGCCCTGGCTGGTCTGGAACTTGTTACATGGACCAGGCTGGCCTCAAACTTGTGGTGCTTCACCTGCTTCCACCTCCAGGGTGCTGGGATCGTAGACATGTGCCACCACACCAGGCTATCCATTTTGTGTTTCAACAGGTTTTTGTTTTTGTTTTAAGAAATGGTTTATTTGGGCATACAATTCCACAGGGATAGAGCCAATCACAGCGGAGAAGGGTATGAAAAGGTCAGAGAAGGCACAGCAGCAGGAATAGGAAGCTGGGCGATCAAACTTTCATCCACACAGGAAGTAGAGGTTGGGGTTTAAAAGGCGGCGATGTTGATGCTTTGTATTGGGAAACTCGGGGGTCATGTGTTAGGGGATGAGGAAAGGGGTGAGTGCCAAGAATGGACCGGGACATCATGTTCTGATGTCCTGTCACCACGTGGACACCAGCTAGCAAGCATGTTAAGGGTGGCTTTCTAACACTTCCCACAGCAACCTCCTGTCTACCACAATCTGGGTATCCAAATATTTAAACAGAACCAGCCAAATCCTGTCCTTTGGTGCGGTCAGAGTTCTCGGGGCTGTACTGCAGGTACAAAACAAATATCATCTTGCCATCTCTCTCTAATCCCAAGCTACTGATAGGACCGGTGAGATGTCTCCAGAACTCTCAGACACAGGACCTGAGCTATGTGGACTAACCTCTGACCCACTGCCCTTGGTGGCTGAAGGGTTGACTTGAGCCCCACCCAAGACTGTGACTTTCTCATTAGGGCCACTGAATCCAAAGCATGTCGTAGTGAGGACATTTGACAATTCCGACTCAAGCTAGTACTGCCATCTAGATAGGATGCTGGCTGGAATCATCACACTGCTGAGAAGGTGTGTCTGGGTGTGTCAGGATCAGAGATTAGTGTGGGGCTCAGGTTGCCCTGGGGTGCAGGTGCCCTTAAACGTGCACCACACAAAAGCAAAGGGTTGCGCACATGGCAGAGTTTGGTTGCTAAGTTTTGGGGTTCTTGTTTTGTTTTGTTTTTGTGTGCCAGGCTTTTTGTTGCATACCTGTAATGCTAGCATTGAGAAGGTGAGGCAGGGGGATTGGAATTAGTTCAAGGACAGGCTCAAAAAAACCCTGAAAACATGGGGCAGTTTTAAAAGAAAAAAAAATCAAGCCATTAAAATAAATAAACAAAAGTAAATAATTTTTTTAACTAAATCTGGACTTAAAAAAAACCATCATAACCATGATCAACACTTTGCAAATGTAAAGGATACCCAAGACCCATGTACCATGCATTTTTGTCTCTGGATGGTTCCTGGGCTGTCCTGTTCTTCCTCAGTGGAATGCCTCTCATCACCTTATTTTTAAATTGTGTGTGTGCATGCATGTGCAAGTTCATGTGCCTCTGCAGGCCATGAAAGCCAGGGGAGAGAGGATATCCTTCCCTATCACTTTCCCCTTTATTCTTTTGAGACAGGGTTTCTCTCTAAACCTGGAGCTCACTTTTTTTTTTTTTTTTTTTCAATGAGGCTGGCAGCTAGCAACAAGCCCCAAATAGCCCTGTCTCTCTCCCCACAGAGCTGAGATTACAAGCGCGCTCAGGACCACGCCTCACTTGTTGTCTGTGTGCTGGGATCTGAACTCAGATCCTCATGTTTATACAAGAAGTGCTCTTACCCACTGACCCATCTCTCCAGACCTCTACTTTTTTTTTAAGATTTTTTATTATTTATTTATTATGTACACAGAAGAGGGTGCCAGATCTCATTACAGATGGTTGTGAGCCACCATGTGGGCGCTGGGAATTGAACTCAGGACCTTTGGAAGAGCAGTTGGTGCTCTTAACCTCTGAGCCATCTCTCCAGCCCCGACTTCTACTTTTTGATTTTTTGAGTTATGGGCTCATGTAGCCCAGGCTAGCCTTGAAGTACCTATGTGGCCAAAGATCACCTTTAACATCTCATCCTCCTGCCTCTATTTCCCAAGTGCTGGAATTAGAGGTGTTTGCTATTACACTCAGTGTATAAGGTGCATGCTAGGCAAGTACTCTACCAGTGACATCATTTCCAATTCACCATTTCTCTTCTAGCAACGCTTTTATGTTGTTTCGGCTTGTGGCTTTTTGTTGTTGTTTTAAAATTACGTTTATTTATGTGTATGTATGTGTGTGTGCATTACAGAGAACTCATGGAGGCCAGAGGACAGAGCAACTTTGGGTCAATTCTTTCCTTCTACCGTGTGGGACCTGGGCATAGAACTCAGGTTGTCAGACTTGGCAGAAAGTGCCTTTACCCACTGAGCCATTCCGGCTCCCTCTGGAAGGAACGGCATGCATTTGATATTTACTCTGAAACTGGACGGAGGAGGAAGACAGGGCACAGTGGTTCCTGCCTGTAATCCCAGAACTTGAGAGGCTGAGGCAAGTGGATCATCCACAAGTTCCGGGCCAGCCTGGCCCACAGAGTAAGAAGTCTTTGCTGACCCTGACCAGTGGTTGGCTGTTCTTCCGTGTGTTAGCAGGGGACGTGGAACTGTCTGCTTCCTGACCAGCGTCCTCCATGAGGCAGTAGGCCTAGAGGGCAGTGACTACTGGCACTTGTTGTGCCCTTGCCCTCCTGCCCAGTGCACAGTGGATGCTCACTGGCTGTTTATGGGATGCCTGTGGTAGGAACGCTGCTGCTGCCTCCACTTCCTCCTTAAGAGCTGTTTCAAGCCACTGGCCAGTCAGACGTATGATTGCCCGAGGGCTAGAGCTACAGCTCAGGGGTATACACTGCTTATCCAGCTTTCAGAAAGCCAGAGGTTCAATCACCAATGGGGAGAGGTTACCTCTCGCAGAGAAAAGTCTGTCTCTTCAAAGCCTTAAAGCCCAAAGAGGACCTTGGAGATGGTGCCCTGGGTACAAGCACTTGTGGAAGCAAGATGACCTGAGTTCAAATCCCCAGACTCCACGTGAAAGACTGTAAAACCAACATGTGGACAACTGGAAAAGGGGACAGATGGACTTACTTAGTCTACACAGTTCAGAGTTCTGTGCTTGCAGGGGATTGCTCAGTAGTAATATCTACCATGGAGAGGGGGCAGCAAGTTCAGAATGGCATCATGTTCGATTTCTTTGTTTTTTTGTCAGATTATCCTGTGCTGAGTTAACCAGCCATATTGGTTTTTTCAATTTTTTTTTTTTTTTTTTTTTGAGACAGGCTTTCTCTGTGTGTAGCCCTGGCTACCCTGGAACTCTCTGTGACCCCGAACCCACAGAGATCCACCTGCCTCTGCCTCCCAGGTGCTGGGATCAAAGGTGTGCGCCCCCACTGCCGGCTGTTCTGTACTTTTATGTAAGCGCACACATGGAAATGACGTGCTTGAGGTCGAGGACTAGGTAGAGACTGAGGGCCAGAGTGTTCGTGCGTGTGCACTTACACGCCCTTCATGCGTCTGTACATACATGTCCATGTGTTTTAGGTATCTGCTGTGGAAACGAGGAAGGACAAGAGGGGTGAGCAAACACTTAGGGAGCACCTGCTGTATACCTTATGACTTTTATCTGGTCTAACGTTCACAACCAATCTGCACTGATATTATCTACTACTCTCATTCACAGATGAGAAACCTGGGACCCAGGGATGCGGTGCAACTTGCCAGAGGACAGTGTGATGATTTGTGGTCCTGGTTTAATTTAATTTAACTCTAAGTTGAATTAAATCTTATGTATTTATTTTATTGAGGCAGGACCTCGCTGCACAGCCCAGGCAGACCTTGAACTCAACATCCTCCTGCCTCAGCTGTACTGTATGAGCTGCCACTGCCCACCTGGGTCCTGCTTATTGTTTATCTGCTCTGTCATTTCAGGTGGCCTGAAGTCCACGCTTGCGGTTTGGCAGACAGGCCAGGACAGTGAAGAAGAACACAGGCTGGCCCATTCTGAGGAATGAGTATTTCTTACCCCAGAATCACGCTGACCACATCCAAGTCTTTCCTCTGTCCCTTTATTCTATGGCTTTGGAATTAGGAGGGTGTCTTTACAGCATCTGTGCCTTCTTTAAAAAACAAAACATGAGCACTCAGGAGACAGAAGCAGGTGGATCTCTGTGAGTTCGAGGCCAGCCTGGTCTACAGAGGGAGTTTCAGTAGCCAGGGCTACACAGAGAATAAATGAATAAATTAGATTAAGTAAATAAAAATTAAATCTTACCTTGATTAGGTAGTTAGGGGCAAACAACTAAGTATGTGTATTCTAACAACTTGGCTTTTTTTAAATTATAATTTTATTTTTAAAAACATTTGGAGTGGGGTGTGGAACTTAGATTATCAGGCGTAGTGACAAACACCTTTACCTGGTGAGCTGTCTTGCCCCAGTTTTTAAGTTTTTAAAATTTAAAAATGTATGTATTCAAAGGAGAACAATATTTTTATTTTTAAAAACATATTCTTGCCGGGTGGTGGTGGCGCACGCCTTTAATCCCAGCACTCGAGAGGCAGAGCCAGGCGGATCTCTGTGAGTTCGAGGCCAGCCTGGGCTACCAAGTGAGTCCCAGGAAAGGCGCAAAGCTACACAGAGAAACCCTGTCTCGAAAAACCAAAAAACCAAAAAAAAAAAAAAAACCAAAAAAACCCCATATTCTTGTTGTATTGCTAAGGGCGACCTTGATCGCCTAAGATTAAGGCATCCTCCCTCCTCAGCCTTCTGAATAGCTGAGACAATTGAGCCCACAAACACTTGGCCTATTTTTCTATTTTATCCTTGGTTTGTCCTTGTTTTTGTTTGAGACAGGGTCTCACTACATAGTGCAGGCTGGCCTGGAACGCACAGAGATCTGCCTGCCCCTGCCTCCTAAGTACTGGGTCTGCACTTACCACAGTGACTATGCAGTGCAGTGTCTGTACCTGTCGGGCACTACACAGTTCTTGGGCTTTGGAGTCAGACTGGAGGACCCTGCCACACTCATTCCCTGTTCCATGCTGATTTTCTGGCTGGAAAAAAAAAAAAAAAAAATTCAGTTTGGAAAATAAATAAGATGATGTCCCTGGAAGGACTATAGCGCCATCTACTGTAGAAATGGTGAACTACCGTAGAACAGTTCACACAGAAGACGGCCGCAATCTCTTAAGAACTTCTCTGTTGGTGACCTGGAAAGCTTCAGCCAATGATATGGAAGTCTTTTTCCTTTTCCTTTTCCTTTTCCTTTTCCTTTTCCTTTTCCTTTTCCTTTTCCTTTTCCTTTTCCTTTTCTTTTGTTTTTGAGACAAGGTCTGGTATATCCCGGACTGGAACTGATGGCTGAGCTACATGGGCTTAGGCAGAAAGAATAAAACCCCAGTGGTGTTTTATGGTCAGAATTCTCCGCTTCTCTCCCATTTCCTGCTGTGTGACCTTGAACAAATCTTTTGATCCTTCAGCCTGCACCTTCCATATAGAACGAGAGAAACAATTTGTGTCCTGTCTTCACACATAGGATTGTTGTACTGTTTTGAAACACAGTGTGAAGCAATTATTTTTTTATCATCATTAGTTTAAAATGTTTATGTTTGATTATTTTCAATGTGTGAGTGTTTTGCCTGCATGTATGTCAGTGTGTTTTATATACCATGTGTTTCTGATGCACACGAAGCCAGAAGAGAGCATCAAATCCCCCAGTACAGGAGTTATAGATGGTTGTGAGTCAGCACGTGGGTGCTGGGACTCAAGCCTTCATCCTCTGAAGAGCAGTCAATGCTCATGACTGCTGAGCAGTCTCTCCAGTTCCCATTTTAATTAACTTTTAAAAAGTTTCAAGACCTGGTCTTCCTATGCAACCCTGTTTGACCTGGAACTCAATATTTAGATCAGGCTGGCCTCGAACTCAGAGAGATCTGTCTTCCGGCCTCTGCCTCCTGAGTGCTGAGATCAGCGCGTGAGTGTGTCACCCAGCTTATTAGTTTATTTTATGTGTGTGAGTATGTGTGTGTGTGCACATGTGACACACGTGTAGAGGTCAAAGAACCACTTGGGTGAGAAATTCTCTTCTTCCATAATGTGAGTCCCAGGAATCAAGGTTAGGTCATCAGGCTTGGCGGCAAATGCCTTAACCACTAAGCCATCTTGCCGGCCCTTGTTATTACTACTACTACTATTGTGATTCTTTTTTTTTTTTTTTTCTGAGACAGGGTCTCACTTTGAATTTGAATTCAAGTCAGTTCTTCTGTCTGAGTATTGGAATTCACAGGCATGTAGCAACACACTCTGGTTTTTTTCTTTTTCTCTTCTTGCTTTCTTTCTCCCTCCCCCTTTCTTTTTTCTTTTTTCTTTTTTTGTTTTTGTTTTTGGAGACAGGGTTTCTCTGTGTAGCTCTGGATGTCCTGGAACTCACTCTGTAGACCAGGCTGGCCTCAAACTCAGAGATCCATCTGCCTCTGCCTCCTGAGTGCTGGGATTAAAAGCGTGCCCCACTACCGGATCTCGTTTTTAAATATTTTATTTACCATGTATTAATTACATAGTGGAATAGTAACATTTTTCTACTTGTACATAATGAATTTTGATTGTATTCACCTCCATGCTCTCTCTTGTTTCCCCCAATTTGCTGATCCCCATACTGTTCCCTCCCTACCTGAGCATGTGTGTGTGTGTGTGTGTGTGTGTGTGTGTGTGTGTGTGTGTGTTGTGTGATCTTAGGGCTGCTTACAGAAGCATCTCTTACAGAGATGAGAGGTTGTTTACAGGAGCGTGGGCACTGTACTAGCGACTACAGCACTGAAAAAAAAAAAAAGTCTTTCAGCCAGGTGTGGTGCTGGCGCACACCTTTAATCCCAGCACTCTGGAAGCAGAAGCAGGCAGATCTCTGTGAGTTCGGGGCCAGCTTGGTCTACAGAGTGAGCTCCAGGACAGCCAGAACTGTCATACAGAGAAACCCTGTCTCAGACAACAAGAACACAAACTTAATAAAAAGACAATTTGAAGGGTTCATCATGTCTGTTTAGCAAAACAACAGCTGTAGCTTCTGCACTGGGGCCTGTGACCTCCCTAGCTCCAAACTTGACCAGATTTACAGTACCAGACACGAACTCTTTTCTTGGGAGCAGACCTCAAGGTCAGTCAGGAAGCAGTTGGTTAACCCCGTAACAGACCTGCCGCTTTGGCAGCGGTGGGCTCACCCTGCCGAGGCCACGGCTGAGCAAGCCTGTGAGTGACACTTCTCCCTCAGCAGCCCGTGCAACGCCGTAGAGCATTACGAAGGAATGCTTCCACCAGGAAGAAGCTTCCAGTCCAGCTCCGCCCTTACTTCTCTGTGTCCCGTGATTAGAGCTATGGTGTCTTCAGTAATGAGGTCTCACCATCTAGTTCTGGCGGGAAACTGAGCGCAATGGAGACAGCCTGTAGTGCTCTGAGGACCTCAGGAGGTTCCCGGACCGACAATTCATAGGGAGGTGGCCCACCTCTGGTGCTGGGATTTTCATTTAATAACTTACGGTTCCAGGAGCAGTTTCACCCCAGAGTACCTCTGTTCAAACTCTCTTTGAAATAAAACATTTTATTTTTAATTACTGTACAAAGTATCGTTTCCTTATAGCTTCTTAATGACCTCAGTTGTGGCTGACCCTGCTTCGCCCATCTCCTTGCTCCCCTCCCTACTTAAATCTTCCCACCCCAGTGTTCCGCCCCCTCCCATTATCTTGTCACATGTATTCTACTTCCTCCCACCCTCCAAGCCTCTTTCCTGCCTCCCACGGATGCCTTGAAACTGTTCTTTGAACTGTACCAGTGTGAGGCATCGATAGCATCACATAGACCATGTGGTCTAGCCGCACAAAAGGAAACTGAGGTTTCCAAATGCCCAGGACTCTTGAGCACCACTGTCCTGTGGTGCTCTGCACACCACAGAGAAGCCCGCTCACCCACAGCTGTGCAGAGGGAGAAACCAGGATCCACCCAGAGGCTCCCACGACCCTCGTGGAAAACTAACCACCAAGAGCCATTTACATAAGGAGTTGCTGCAGTACTGAGAAGTCCCAGAAGGGGGCAGCCTAGTCTCAACCCCAGCCATGGGTTAGCATATGGCTACCTAAGCCAGTTTGTTTCCTGACCTCCCTCCTTCTCCTCCTTCCTCCTTTTCTTCTTCCCCCTCCTTTTCTTCCTTCTCCTCTCCCTCTTTGAGGCAGATTCTCCTATGTGTCCCAGATTGGCTTTGATTTTTTTTCAATATTAATTCTATTTAAAAACCAAACACTTTTTTTAAATTTTATTTTATGTGTGTGAGTGTTGGCCACTGTTACATGCACGTCTGGTGCCCTCTGAGGTAAGAAGGTGGCACTGGATCCAGATCCCCTGGAACTGGAGTTACAGACAGCTATGAGCAGTCACAGGGGTGCTGGGAACCAAATCCAGGCCTTCTAGAGGAGCATCAAGTGCTCTTACACACACACACACACACACACACACACACACACACACACACACACATGAATGTATGTGAGCTCCCATGTGCATGCCTCAGGGCACAGGTGGAGGACAATTGCAGAAGAAAGTTTTCTCCTTTCACCATGTAGGTCCTGGGGGTGGAACTTAGGTCATCAGGCATGGTGGCAAGTACCTTCACCTGCTGAGTATCTCACCTGTCTGGTATCAAGTGTTGTTAACTACTGAACCACGCCTCTTTTCAGTTTATTGCATTGGGTTATACTAATCCGAGTTAAAAGTGGATCCCGAATGGTTATGTTATGTAAGCAGTGAGGTTTTAAAATTTGTGACAAGGCACAGAAGAGGAATTCTACTAATTTCGAGAAAATGCTGGCTGAAACTTCAGAGAGCCACACACATTTAAAACTCCATGCACCTTCAGCTGATGGGTGTAGCCAGTCCAGTCTCTGCGAAGAACTGGCATGTTCCGACTGTTCGTCCTGTAGCTGAATTACTTCTCCTTGTTCTGGATGCTCAATTACAGTACCATTGCAGGCAAATTTCCTCTTCAATGACGTCACCGGTTTCTTTTTGTTGTAACCGTCAGTGACCCACTGGACAGTAGTGAGGGTCTCCCTGTCATTTCTTTGTTGAATTCTTACATGGATCTGACCCTCAGCGCCGGCAGGGGCCATCCGCCATCACCTCACTCGTGTTAGTGACGGAGTCAAAAAAGTGGAGGTTCTGAATCGTGGACATACAGGACAATTCTCTTTCCTTAGTAGGAATGGCCATGGAGAGGGCTCCTGGAGGAGCAGGGGCTGGGGCAGGGCAGCGTGGGGAGGGCCAACATTGAGTCTGAGGAAGCAGTGGGAGGCAGCTGAGTCCTTGAAAGTGGCTCAGTTGTTGGGTGGCCTAGGGCCCTTTAGAATTTAAATTAATTTTTCAATTTCATTTGTGTGGTTGGGGGAGCACATGTGTGAAGGTCAGAATCCAATTTGTAGGAGTGGATTCTTTCCTCCACCACGTGGGACCCAGAGATCGAACTCAGATCCCAGGGCTTGGCAGCAAGCACCTTCGCCAATGAAGCCGTCTTGACAGCGTGGGTCTTGAACTTCTGATCTTCTGTCTGCCTCTGTCTCCCGAGTGCTGCCATGATAGGTATTTACTACAATGCCAGACTGTTTTTTTCTGAAAGTTAAAACATCCATGCTTTTGTTTTATTTTCTAGAATCTATTAATTACTATTTTTATTAGTGTAGGTGTAGATGTGTGTCACGTCGCATGTGTGGAGGTCATAGGACAACGGTGTGGGGCTGGTTCTCTCCTTTATGTGGGTCCTGGAGTTCAAACTCAGGTGGTCAGCCTTGCTCAGAAAGCATTTTACCTGCTGGGCAACCTCGTGCCCGGGGTTTTCTTTACAGCTTGCTGTTCCCTGTAGCATGTTAACCAAGGTCTCTGTCACCTTCATTTCCCAGAAGAAACGCCTCAGAATGCCTGTCCACAGTCACACAGCTGATAACGGGAGAACCGAGGACTTTGGCCAGGCCCTTCCATCTTGCAAGTTCAGGAGATTCCATTCACTACCCAGCTGCTGACTGAGAGACTCCCTCAGATCCAGTTCAGGGGCTCTGGAAAGACTGTAGGTACCTTTTACTACAGTGCTCTGTGGCCTCCCACATGATCTACCCCATAGCTTCTTGCATGCTGAATTAATGGGAACTATATTTACAAACCACACGGGCTCTTCCTGAATTTAGGGGAAGGGGCAGCTGCAGGGTAGCTGATGGGATTCTGCACCCACCGGAGGCTTTCTAAGGCAAGTGGACAGAGGGAAGGAAAAATCTTGAACAACACTCATGCTTTGAATAATAATGTCTTAGTCACTGTTCTATTGTCGGGAAGAGACACCATGACCACGGCAGCTCTTATAAAGGAAAGGATTTAACTGAGGGCTGGCTTACAGTTTCAGAGGCTTAGTCCATTATCTTCATGGTGGGAAGCATGGTGGCATGCGGGCAGACATGGTGCTGGAGTGGTTGCTGAGAGCTTTGCATTCTGATTCACAGGCACAGAGTGAAGAAATACTGGGCCTGGTGTGGGCTTTTTGAAATCTCAAATCCCACCCCCAGCAACACACTTCCTCCAACAAGACCGTATCTCCTTATCCTTTTAATCTTTCTCAAACAGTGCTGCTCCCTGGTGACTAAGCATTCAAATACATGAGCCTATGGGAACCATGCTTATTCCAACCACCACAAATACTGCTGTCTTAGTTAGGGTTTCTATTGCTGTGATGAGACACCATAACCACAGCAACAATTCTTTTTTTTTATTTACTTATTTATTTTTTCTATTATCAGCTTGATACAGTACAGATTCTTATCCTAATAGTAAAATGTTTCACTGAGACTTGCCCAGTGATTGAGTAATACCAAAACTTATTATAAGCCACAGTCATCCTAGGGTCCCCCCTGCTATGTAGCCTCCCTGGATCTGTGGGTTGCAGTCTGATTGTTCTTTGCTTTATATCTAGTATCCACTTATGAGTGAGTACATACCATGTTTGTCCTTCTGGGTTTGGTTACCTCACTCAGGATGATATTTTCTAGTTCCATCCATTTGCCTGCACATTTCATGATGTCATTGTTTTTCTCTGCTAAGTAGTACTCCATTGTGTATATGTACCACATTTTCTCAATCCATTCTTCAGTTGACGGGCATCTAGGTTGTTTCCAGGTTCCGGCTATTATGAATAGTGCTGCTATGAACATAGTTGGGCATGTGTCTTTGTGGTATGATGAAGCATTCCTTGGGTATATGCCCAAGAGTGGTATGGCTGGGTCTTGAGGTAGATCGAGTCCCAATTTTCTGAGAAACCACCATACTGATTTCCACAGTGGTTGTACAAGTTTGCACTCCCACCAACAGTGGAGGAGTGTTCCCTTTGCTCTGCATCCTCTCCAACATAGACTGTCATTAATGTTTTTGATCATGGCCATTCTGACAGGTGTAAGGTGGTATCTCAGAGTCGTTTTGATTTGTATTTCTGTGATGACTAAGGATGTTGAGTATTTCTTTAAATATCTTTCAGCCATTTGAGATTTTTTTTGAAAATTCTTTGTTTAGCTATTTAGCCCACTTTTTAATTGGATTGTTCAGTATTTGAGTCTAGTTTCTTGAGTTCTTTATATACTTTGGAGATCAGTCCTCTGTCAGATGTGGGGTTGGTGAAGGTCTTTTCCCATTCTGTAGGCTGTCTTTTTGTCTTATTGACCGTGTCTTTTGCTCTACAAAAGCTTCTCAGTTTCAAGAGGTCCCATTTATTAATTGTTGTTCTCAGTGTCTGTGCTACTGGTGTTATATTTAGGAAGTAATCTCCTGTGCCAATGCGTTCAAGAGTACTTCCTGCTTTCTCTTCTATCAAGTTCAGTGTAACTGGATTTATGTTGAGGTCTTTGATCCACTTGGACTTGAGTTTTGTGCATGGTGACAGATATGGATCTATTTGTAATCTTTTACATATTGACATCCAGTTATGCCAGCACCATTTGTTGAAGATACTTCTTTTTTCCTTTGTATAGTTTTGACTTCTTTGTCAAAAATCAGGTGTTCATATTCGTATGGATTAATGTCAGGGTCTTCAATTTGATTCCATTGGTCTGTATGTCAGTTTTTATACCAGTACCAAGCTGTTTTTATTACTCTAGCTCTGTAGTAGAGCTTGAGGTCAGGGATGGTGATGCCTCCAGATGTTGATTTATTATATAGGATTCTTTTAGCTATCCTGGGTCTTTTTTTTTTTTCCATATGAAGTTGAGTATTGTTCTTTCCAAGTCTGAGAAGAATTGTGTTGGGATTTTGATGGGGATTGCATTGAATCTGTAGATTGCTTTTGGTAAGATTGCCATTTTTACTATGTTAATCCTACCTATCCATGAGCATGAGAGATCCTTCCATTTTTTGATATCTTCTTTAATTTCTTTCTTTAGAGACTTAAAGTTCTTATCAAACAGGTCCTTCACTAGCAACAACTCTTATAAAGAGAAACATTTAATTGAGGTGGCTTACAGCTTCATTACCATCATGATGGCGCTGGCCCATCCAGATCTCGGGTCTCCAGCGCCTCCCTTGGCCCCGCCTTGTAGGCGTGACAGTTGCCAAAGTCTCAATGGGGGTTGGAACTTCCAGATCAAAGCTGGAATGGCTACCCACTACAGACATGACAGCATGTAGGCAGACATGGTACTGTAGCTGTAGCTGAGAGTTCTACATCTTGCACAGGCAACAGGAAATGATCTGTCTTACTGCGTGTAGCTTCAACATAGGAGACCTCAAAGCCCACCCCCTTAGTGACACACTTCCTCCAAGAAGGCCACACCTCCCATAAGTGCCACTCCCTTGGGGGCCATTTTCCTTCAAACCACCACAACTATTCTTTATTTGGATTCCTTTTCCCTTAGCATTGCCCATCTCTTTAAATAATCATCCATGGGCACGGAAGACATTAAAACTCTTCATCAAGCTGGGTGTGGTGGTAAACATCCGTAAAACCAGCAATGAGGAGGCAGGGCCAGGAGTATCGCTTTATGGTACAGGCCAGCCTGGGCTACAGGAGTGAATGTCAAGCCAGTGAGAGCTACATGTCAAAACAAAACAGACAACCAACCGAAATCATTTACCATGTTTCCCCTCATTTCTGCCTTCCGGCCTGTGACGAGATCTCACTCTTTGGGCCTTGGTCTAGTGGGATAAAAATGGAAGTAAGAGCTTCAGAATGTCTTTCCTCAGTGTATGATGGGCGTGCCAAATAAGTGAAGAACAAACCCGTGCTGCTGAAAGTCACTGAGAGCCTGGGTTTTATTGCTCGCACAGCAACACAACCCAAGGCGTGCATCAAAAGGGATTTACCAGCTCCCTGCACTGTGCTGAGTGAAGGTGAGGCAATGGGGTCATTTAAGAAGCACAAGGTGAGCCGGGCGGTGGTGGCACACGCCTTTAATCCCAGCACTAGGAGGCAGAGCCAGGCAGATCTCTGTGAGTTCGAGGCCAGCCTGGGCTACAGAGTGAGTTCCAGGAAAGGCACAAAGCTACAAAGAGAAACTCTGTCTCGAAAAACCAAAAAAAAAAAAAAAAAAAAAAAAAAAAAAAGAAGCACAAGGTGGTGGCGCACGCCTTTAATCCCAGCACTCGGGAGGCAGAGCCGGGTGGATCTCTGTTCGAGGTGGATCCGAGTTGGAGGCCAGCCTGGTCTACAGAGTGAGATTCAGGACAGGCACCAAAACTACACAGAGAAACTCTGTCTCAAAAAACCGGGGTGGGGGGTGGGGTGGGGGGGAAGCACTGTGTGGTAGAAGGAGGATCGGTTTTTTGTAGATAAATGGTCTTATTAATTAAGAAACACAGAAACAATTGCAGAGTTAAAAGCCAAGAGGTCAGAGCTAGAAACCTTACCCTTCACTGGCACTGTCCTTCCTCTCAGCAAAGAGAGCTACTTCCTGTCTGCTTGTCTTTTTTATAGACTTTCTATTCTGCCTTCTCATTGGTTGTAAACCCAACCACATGACCTCCTAGTCACTGCCTGTCTGTACAGATCTCCAGGTCTTCTATGGTTGATATTGAGATTAAAGGCCTGTGTCTCCAATGCTGGCTGTATCCTTGAACACACAGAGATCTGCCTAGCTCTGCCTCCCAAGAGCTAGGATTAAAGGCATGCACCACCACCGCCCAGTTTCTGCTATGGCTTGCTATTAGCTCTGACCCCCAGGCAACTTTATTAACATACAAATAAAATCACATTTCAGTACAATTAAAATATCGCCATAGTTTTTTGTTTCTTTGAGACAGATAAGCTACAGTTAAACATCAATTCTGTCACGATAGGTATGGTTTTTAGCAAAAGTTTTTATTTATGTTTTGAGACAGTCTGATCTCGTAGTCCAGGCTGGCTGGCCTTGAGCTCACGATGATTTTCCTGCCTCAGTCCCCAAGTTTTGGGATACAAGTGTGAACCACCATGCTCAGGTAATTTAAAAACCCTCTTCACGGTATTTATCTGAATGGCAAAAACCAAATGAGCAACCTGACAATATGGACTAATGGGAAAGAGGTAGGACTGCTGCAGCCTGAGACTCAGAAAAAAGGCACACTTCTAGAAAACACTGGGAAATGGCTTAGCGCTTTTCTATAAGATTAAACATATGTTTACCACGTCCCTCGTCAATTCCTCCCTGAGCTAACCAAGAGAAATGATAACTTTATTCACACAAAAATCTGAATATGGGTGAATACAGTGGCTTTATTCATAACTGCCTCAAAACTGGAAGACCCCACATGTCCTTCTAGTGATGAGGAAGTAAATGACCTGTGGTAATCCATACACTGGATTAATACTCAACAAGGATGAACAGGTACAAATAAATAAAACAAAAACAAACAAACAAAAATAAAAAAAACCACCTGAGCCAGGCCTGGTGGCACATGTCATTAATCCCAGCACTAAGAAGGCAGAGATGGCAGATCTCTGTGAGTTCAAGGCCAGCCTGGTTTACATAATGAGTTCCAGGACAGCCAGGGCTATGTAGAGAGACTGTCTCAAAAAGTAAACCAACAGACAACAACAAAGAAAACCTTCTCCTGACTGGGTGCAGTGGCTCAGACCTCTAACCCCAACAACCGGGAGGCTAAGGCAAGAGAATTGCCTTGCATCCGGGCGTATGAAATAGACCTAGGTTGTTGTTTTTTAAAATCCTTTCTCAGACAGTTTGTTCATCTATAAAATTAATATGCCTTCTCTATATAGCTGGCCTGTGGGATGGATTTATATGAAAAGGCATTATATACTATATCTGTATTGGATTCTGGGTGAATAGTTAGCCACCTCCCTGGATTCCTGCTCTGGCCTCACTGCTCTGCATGGCCCCAGGATATCCTTCTATATCACTGAATCTCACATCTCACCCCCAAAGTGAGAGCTGTGAGTTAGATAAACTCTCAGGTATTTCCTGCTCCATTGACAGCCTCAACTGCTCTCCTTGCTTTATGGAAACCCTAGACTCTTTCCTGCATGACTCTTGATGTTTTTAAAGCACTTTCAAAAACATGCTTCCTTTGTTGGTCACCCCATCCAGCATTTAATATATTCTATCAGAGTGAAAGCTAAACTTCAGATAACGGACACAAACCACCACACAGCCAAGCCCGTGGTCTGCGGGGGATAAAGGGAGCCAACACATTCGTACAGATGACCTTCTGCATCCGGTTGCTACAGGGACCCCCATCTTCTCTCGAGCCCTGTCCTCCAGGCCAGGACATGTGTGGCGGGCCTTACTCCCATGCCAGTCCTCAGGGGGACTGTGGCAGAGCCACCAGGTCCTCAGTGGCCTTGTCACAATCTGCTCCCACAGCTGACTCCGGATATGCTGGGGCCCACAGAGACCTCCTCTGCTGCAGGTGAGGGGTGACGGATTCTGTCCAAACCACTTCCTGAATCTGCTGTGGGTCTTGGGTAAGTTCTTGATTTCTTTGGTTGGAACACAGACATGATGGCATCGGAGTTTCCATACTGTCCCTTTGCTCAGTGTAGCAGGGAGAAGGACATTCCCCAATCCTCTGCTCCCTTTCTCCACCTCTCCCCGCACAGAGTTTTAGACGTTTTTGTAAAGCAAGGAGGGGATTTTTTTATCAAGGGTTCCTGGCCTAGACTGTCAGCCTCACCTCACTTTTATTTTATTTTTTATTTAAGACAGGGTCTCAATATGTATTCCAGGTTAACTTACAACTAATTTTGTAGCCTGTGCTGCCCTGCAACTCATAGCAATCCTCCTGCCTCCGCTTCCTAAATGCTGGGATTACAGGCATGAGAGGGTGACAGTGTCTGTCACCTCCCCAAGCCGCCGTTGACCTTCCTGGTATTTGCTGCTACAGCCTTCCCTGGGGGCCTCGGGGCTGAGTTCAGTGCACTAAGGGAAAGTAATGCTGTGGATAGAGCTCCAGGCTGTCGGTATCCAGGCAAGGGCTGATGCAGGGCCCTGGGATCAGCTAAGACACCATACCTCAAGGCAGGAAACCCAGGCTCTCATACCCCGTGGGACGAACTGGGGTCTGAGTGCACAGTGAGGACTGGAAACAGGCTGACACCTTGGGGGACTGAGTGAGTGGAGCAGGAGGGAGTAACACTAGCTGGATGGGGAGGTGAAACTTCCAGAAGTCTAGAGGTACCTTTGGGCTGATTAGGCAAGGGTGAGGCAAAGCCCACAGGGCTTGAAGGAGGTTTGGATAAGTAAGTCAGCCCAAGACGAGATCTCTCTCTGGTGACTGAAACCGATGTTCCCTTCCCTCCTCCCCAACATCCAGGCCTTCTTCTAGGCCTTCACCCCAGGAGATAACCCCGGGCCCCAGCAGGTGCTTGTACCTGTAACCTGACAGCAGGAAGGAAGGCCCGCACTTAGACAAGTAGTGTGGTAGGGGACGGCTCTGTATGAACCTGGGGGCGAATTGTATCTCCAGCATTTTCTTTTTCTTTCTGATTTCTTTCTTTCTCCCTTTCTTCTTTTTGAGGCAAGATCTCACCACGTTACCCATTCTGCCCTTGAACTTCCTCAGTAGCCCAGGCAGGCATTGAACTCAAGATTCTTCTACTTCAGCCCCACAAGTAGCTGAGGTTACAGGTCTGTCCCAGCGGGCCTTGCTCTGGCTCCAATGACATGTTGGAACCTGAATTGGAAAGCCTTCCCCTTCCTGCCTTCAGACACCCTTTGAACTACTAAGTCCTCACAGGAGCCTGTCCCCAGGGCAGGCCATGCTGTGACTAGAGAGGAGGGCCTGCTCTGGAGCCCCAGTCCCACACTATAGCAGCAGCACTCTGTCTTCCTCGGCTCCTGAGCTCTGAGGAAGAGGCAGGAGTAGGGTGAAGGACAGGATAGTGTTTTTTTAAAGCTCTGTCAATGTCAGGGCCTCCCAGGCAAGAGAGACGAGTAATCTGCACATTGTTTACTTTTCTTACGAGGCCAGATTGGGAATGGTTGGAAATAAAAGCAAGAGAATGTGGGCAGACTGTCCTTTAGAAAAAAAAAAAAAAAAAAAAGACTCCTGGTGCTTCCTGTGGCCTTGGGGACAGGGGAAGGGCATCTCAGTGGGGACCCCATGCAGAGGATGCTGTAGCCATGGTGAAGCAGCTGTGATGGTCTCAGTCTAGGTTTATTCTGCACCAGTGGCCCCGGCCACGGAACAGGCCTCACTGAGATGAAATCATGTACAGCTGGGTGAAGCGGGTACAGCTTACAGATGATCCAAGCTCAGTGTGTCAGGGCAGGAACATGGAGTCGCAGGAGGGAGGTCCTGGGGCTGCAGTGTACCTGGGTCCTGTCGCTCCTCATTACTCAGACATGAACAGAAGGCAGGGATAGGAAGGAGACCCAAGTCTGGGGCTTTGCGTACCTCATGTGGACCTCTGATCTCTGTCCCCATCCCCCTCTGGTCTGACCTTGCTTACCTTCTCAGTGTCTGGTGCAAGCAGACAGCTCCATGCTTGGCCTTGGGGCACTTGGGGAGAGGTAGTCTGTGGCAATCCACTTGTTTTTCTTTCTTTCTTTTTTCCTTCACTCATTCCCACTCCCACCATCAGTTATTCTGTTCTAAAAGACCTCCAGGGACTCTTTCTTGCTTTTGTTTGTTTGTTTTGTTTGACAGGTTCTCATTTTGGAACTGTGGCTCTCCTGGGATTCACTATGTAGCCCAGGCTAGCATTCAACTCCAGGCCATCATCCTGTCTTCACCTTCCAAGCATCCGGATTACAGGAGTTGAGCACCGTGCCTGGCGCTCTTTCTGGCTGTTTACTCTCTTCTGGCAGCACTCCAAGATGCCTCCCCTCGGGATCCCTAGAGGGTGAAGCAGAGCGGCCCCGTCAGTCCAATAGACCTGCAGCTGGGCAACAGTTAGACAGGGGATCTTGGCTGCCCCGTTTCTCAGATTTGTGCTAGCCTTCTCTGGGAGCATCACTGTGTGTGGAGCGGAGAGGTCCCAGGCTTCCCTCACTCTACGGGGGGGATGGGGTGGGGGGGTGGGAGGGTCTTCTCCCAGCTCCCCGCTCTGGCGATACCGCACATGCTCCTCTACACTTTCTGGCTTCTTCCTTCCCACGGCCTTCCCGCAGCATACCAGAGCTACTCTACGCTGTTGCTCTGGCAGGTTCTCTCCCTTCACTGATTCTCTCTACTTTCCCCGCTGATGCTTCACACCTATTACATGTCTGGACTCTGGAGTGTGGCTCCATCTTCTCCAGTCTCCCCACGTTTTACTTGAGAATTAGTTGGATTAATACAGGTGTCCGTTCAAATAAGAGGACGGATGTTCTAAAGTAGGACAGCTGGATTCGAAACAGAAGAAAGCTTTGGATTGGGTGATGGCCCTGAAGATTCCCCTTGGTTCCTGGTGACAGAGACACATGGCACTGGTTATCCTGGGGCAAGGCTGAGATCTGGGCAATAGGTGGACTGGCTTCTAGTCTCAGCTCAGAAATGACCACAGGATCGTCTCTCAAGTTTTTAGCACTTTGGTTTTCTCCCCTGTTACAGAAGTGTGACCTGCCTGACCCCAATCTGTAGACTGTGGAGTAGAGATAATTCTCACGCACTGGGGCCAGCTCCCAGCCCCTGCTTCCTCATGCCTCCTCAGCGCTTCACTCATGTGCCTTCTTTGGATCATCCAATCCAAGTTGCTACCCTTAACCAAATCCCAACTCCCCTTTAAGACTCAATCTAGAACTTTCTTCTCTGAAGACCCATCCCTGATGATTCTAGCTGGTGGTGTTGGCCTCTCTTCTTTCAACTTCTTTGGAAGCGCGTAGTTGGCTTTACCCAATAGGCATGTGAATCTTTTTGTTTTGTTTTGTTTCATTTCTGTTTTTTGAAGACAAGGTCTCTCTGTAGCCTTGGCTGTCCTGGAACTCACTCTGTAGACATGACTGGCCTCAAACTTGGATATCCACCTGCCTCTGCTTCTGCTGGGATTAAAGGTGTGCGTCTGCACCCCACCCCCACCCCCCACCCCCCACCCCCTCTTCAAGGCGGAGAGAGGGAGGTCGTTTCAAATTTACTGTGTATGAGAGGATGAGCTTTAGCTTTGGATCCTGTTGGTACAAGAGCCGTCTCGTAATAGGTGGCAAGGGACAGGGACCCATGGTAAAAACTACCAGGTCCTTACTTACGTTACAGCTGGAATGAATGTTAAGAGTTAAAATAGACTGTTACCCTCCTCGTCTGCCATGTGGTGGCGAGGGCCAGGGAAAGATGCCCTCCCCCCACCACTTGCCCCTACCTGTGGTGGGAAAGGGAGCTGACCCTCCCCCTTACTGGCTACAGGACTCAGGAAAGTGGGCCCTGCACCTTGCCTGGGCAGCATAGTAGAGCTGACCCTACCAACAGGGGTGTGGGTGAACCATCCCCAAGAATGTGACTGTGGGAGGTCTGGCCCCGCCCTCATCTGCCATATGGTAGTGTGGAGGGGAGGGATGTCTCTCCCCACCTCCCTGCCCCTCACCACCTGTGGCAGGTGGGAGAGCTGGCCCTGAGGTCCTAAGAGCGGGAGAGCTATCCCTGCCCCTCACCAGCTGCAGCACTCAGGAGAGTGGCCCCTGCACCTTGCCTGGGCAACACAGTAGAGCTGGCCCTGAAAGTGCAGGTGTGGGAGAGCCGACTCTGAGGGTGTGAAAGCAAGAGAATTGTCCCCATCCCTTGCTCATCGCTGCAAGGGGTGAACTAGCCAGAGCAATGCTGGAGAGCGCACCCTGGTGGTGAGGAAAAGATGGTGGGCTGACCAACCCTGCAACTACCCAGGCCCAGAACCAGGGTTAGGAGGTGGCCCACCCCAATAACCACCCCATCTGTGATCTGCTGGACCTCGTGAAGGGGCTGGTCCTGCAGACCCAAAGCTGCAGGATCTCCACAACACAGGGTAACAACAGGATATCCAAGAAGAGTCCCAGTGAGGGCCCAGCATCTATATAGTGTAGCAGAAACCAGAGGCCTCGAACCAGACCAATGACTCTTTGCAAAGAACACTTGCAAGTAAAGATATATGGACAAAAGAGTTTACTGAGTGACTCATTGTGTCACATTACAGCTTCCATGATATTGATTTCTCTCTCTCTCTCTTTTTTTCTCTCTCAAATTTTATTTTATTTTATTGGTGGGGGGAGGTTGTAAGGGCAGAGGGTAGAGACAAAGGGATGGGGAAATGAATGGGATCGAGATGCATGATGTGAAAAACACAAAGAATAAATAAAGTTTTTAAAAAAGGGAATGTTAAGGTTAAAACCCCGAGGCCAGGAACACTATGAATGAAAGACAAAGAAGCTCTTAGCTGGGTATGAACCTAGCAGATCTGATGAGTGACAGGTCGGTGCTAAGAAGAAAGTCCAGTGTTAGAGAGCTGGCTAGCAAGCTCCCATAAGACCTAGGGAAACATGCTGGGCAGTATCGCTTTATTGGACTCTTTCTTCTCCTCCTCCTACCTACTCCTCCTCTTCTTCTGTTTTTTTTGTTTTGTTTTTTTTTTTTTTGTTTTTGGGTGGGGGTGCAGGGTCTCATGTAGCCCAGGCTGGCCTTGAACTCCCTGTGTAGTTGAGATCGGCCTTGGACTCCTGATCTTCCTGCCTCTACCTCCCCAACTGGTGAAATTATAGGCATGTACCACCATGCCTGGCTTGAATATGATCAGGATTTCCAGACAGTACTCACTAGATGGCTAGTTCTCGGTTGTGGCGGGTTGCCCTGTGCAGTTCTGGATGCTTGGGGCCCTCTACTCACTAGACGGCAGAAATAGGCCCCTCCTTCTCCTCCATCATCACCATCAAAAACATATATAGATACAGATATAGCACAGCTGGCAGAGACCTTGGCTAGGATGCATGAAGTAGGCCTGGGTTCAATTCCTACTCACCACACTGGATATGGTGGTGCAGGCCTATACCAGGCAGGAGTACCAGAAGTTCAAGGTCATCCTTAGCTATTATATAGGGAGTTTGAAGCCAGTCTGGGGCAGGGTGGTGGGGGGATGGGTATCTCCAGACATTGTCAAGTATCCCACAGAGAACCATTGGCCTAGGCATGATTGCGAAACTCTTTTCTATGAAAGCCTTGGGCCCTCAGGCTAAGCCATCCAATGTGATTATTTTAATGAATAGTTTGATAGCAAATCACATTAGTAGCCAACAAGCTCTGGAGATAAGACAGAAACACTCCTCGGTGAGTGCTGATCTTAGTCACTACTTCTGCCCACTCAGTGTGCGTGTGTATGTGTCATTCATTCATTTTTTTCTTATACTCTGTCTACTTCAAGGATTGGCCCAACTTATTTTTTCCTCAGAGCACCTGGCTCTTTCCACACAGCTGGCCAGGCCTTTGCTGTCAGAGCCCGCCTTACACTGCATTCTGACTGCAGTTTGTTCTCCGTCCCTAGACTCGAAGGGGCATGGCTGCCCCGTCAAAACCCATCTCTCCATTGTGCGCCCGGCCTGTCTGGCACGTGTGAGGTACCTAGTGTACTAAGTTCAATGAACGTGGAACAGAAGTGGTAATACACTGGGCTTATTGTGGGTCAGAGCTATAGAATTTAACCAAACCCTTTAACTTTACTGTAGCCTCTGCCTGGGTTTATTTGGAGCTTACTCTGCAGCCAGGAACTTTACACATGTTTGATCCTTAATCTCAAAGCAACTTTATGAAACAGAATTAACCCCTTTTTAAAGATGGGGGAAATTAGGGCTCCTCTCAGCAAGGAGGCTTGGGGGGGTAAGTGGACCCCCAAGACTATCCTTGATGACTAGAAGCTGTTCTTCCCATCCCTCTCTCAAGCCCCACATGCACGGTTTATACCCTGTGACAGGGGTGTTGATAGAGCAAGAAGTACAGACGCCCGCATAGCTGTGGGCTCTGATTCAGTCTGTCTTGTCCTGCCTTTCTTCTTTACACTCAGAAACATGTATGTTGGCTCTTTTCACATACAGAATAATCATTTCATGTGTTGGGACCAGAAAGATGACTTTGTTATGTCACAATTTAGATCCATCTATCTGTGTTTCTTTGAGAAATCTGGAGAACCATGGAAACTATCAGATTATACAAAATCTTGTCTATAATCACTTTCTTTTTAAACAATATTTTTACATTTATTTTACTTTTATGTGTCTAAGCATTTACCTGCATGTATGTATGTACACCATGTTTGTGTACATACCTGTAGAGGTCAGAAGAAGGCGTCAAATCCCCCAGATTTGGACTACAGATGGTTGTGAATCACCGTGTTGGTATGGGAACCAAACCCAGGTCCTTACAAGAGCAACAAGTGCTCTTAACTGCTGAGCCATGTTCCAGACCCCCCTATAATGGTATTCTTTTTCTTTCTATCTATCTATCTATCTATCTATCTATCTATCTATCTATCTATCTATCTATCTATCTATTCTGTGTGTGTGTGTGTGTGTGTGTGTGTGTGTGTGTGTGTGTGTGTGACAGGATCACTCTCTATGTAGTCCTGGCTGTCCTGGAACTCACTATGTAGATCAAGCAGACCTCAGACTCACAGAGATTCTCTTGCCTCCTCTTCTCTAGCGCTGGGATTAAAGGCATATGCCACCACACTCAACCTGTATCATATTCTTGAGGTACGAGATTTCACATGTGGCTAGGAATCAGAGAAAAAAAAATTTTTTTATAACAAAGTCTCAGCCGGGCGGTGGTGGCGCATGCCTTTAATCCCAGCACTCGGGAGGCAGAGCCAGGCGGATCTCTGTGAGTTCGAGGCCAGCCTGGACTACCAAGTGAGTCCCAGGAAAGGCGCAAAGCTACACAGAGAAACCCTGTCTCGAAAAACCAAAAAAAAAAAAAAAAAAAAAAAAGTCTCACTCTATAGCTCAAACAGGCCCAAAATTTGCTACGTAGCCACAGCTGGCCTTGAACTCACGGTGATTTTCCTTCCTGGGCTTCCTGAAATTAAAAGTTTGAGCCATATGGCGGTTTGAATGAGAATGACCCCCTGTTGGCTCCTACATTTGAATGCTTGGTCCCCAGTTAGTGGAACTGTTTGGGAAGGATTAGGAGGTGTGGTCTTGTTGGAGGAAGTATGTTGCTGGGGGTGGGCTTTGAGGTATCAAAAGCCCATACAAGGCCAGTGTCTTTCTTTCTCTTCCTGCAGCCGGCAGATCAGGATGTAAAGCTCTCAGCTACTGCTCCAGTGCCATGCCTGTCTGCTTCCTGCCACGATGATCATGGACTAACCCTCTGCAACTGTAATCAGGGCCCCCAGTCAAATGCTTTATACTCTATGAGTCGCTTTGGTCCTGGCGTCTCTTTACAGCCGCAGAACAGTGACTAAGACAAGTCACCATTTCTGGCTGAGAGAAGACACCTTGTGTGTGTGTGTGTGTGTGTGTGTGTGTGTAAAAGGTACCAAGAAGAATTGGGACAGCAAATGGATCAGCAGGTAAAGACATGGCTGCCAAGTCTGATGACGTGAGTTCAGTCCCTGGAACCTACATGGTGAAAAATGTGAGAACCAACTCCTGAAAGCAGTTCTCTGACCTCCACATGTGTGCTATGGTATGAACATGCATGACCACACACACACACACACACACACACACACACACACACACACACAAACCATACATACATAAATAAATGTAAAAAAGGAGAGGGTAAGAAGAGGCAGAAGTTGCTAAGAGCTGAGTGGCTCAGTTGGTAGAGTGTCTGTTTAGAATGCTCAGCACCCTGGGTTTTGATCCCCATACCACACAAATCAAACAGGATGCTGTAGACCTGCATCCTCAGCACCCAGGAGGCAGGAGGACCAGAAGGTCAGGGTTATCCTTAAGTACATAGCATCCTTAACTACCAGCCTAGGATACTTGAGGCCCTGTCTCCAAAAGAACAACAACAAAATAATAAAACAAGTCAAAAATTAAGTAAAATAAACCAGAATCCGAAACACGAATGCCTGCATTCTCTCATATGCAGGTTAAATGTATAGGTGTGTATAAACACATGTATGTGTTACTTTGTATCCTAACTTAACAAGAATCTGACCACATGCATGTCTCCTTTGTGAAGCAGACTGAAAGGTCTTCTTTAGATAGGCATGGTCCGCATGCCTGTAGTCATTGCACTTGGGGAGACTGAGGCAGAAAGATTGCCAAGTTAATGTGTTTTCTTCCTTTGTCTTTTGTGGAATTGCATCCCACAGACTAGGCAAGCACTCTGCCTCAGTATCCCCAACTCTTTTCTCACTTTTTATTTTGAGACAGGATGTCAGTAAATTGCCTAGGCTGGTCTTGAATTTGTGCTCTTATTTGCCTCAGTCTCTGAGTAGCTGAGATTACAGTACTGTACCACCAAGTGTGGTCATAATTCTGCATTCTTTGTTTCTTTTTCTTTTTTTCTTTCTTTTTAGACAGGGTCTCACTGTTTATCCCTGACTGGACTGGAACTTGCTATATAGTTCAGACTGACCTTGAACTCACAGAGATCCTCCTACCTCTGCCTCCCGAGTGTTGGGATTAAAGGCTGTCCTGGTTAGTATTACTATTGCTGTGATGAAACACCATGACCAAAAGCAGGTTGGGGAGGAAAGAGTTTATTTGGCTTATACTTCCACACTGTAGTCCGTCAATGAAGGAAGTCAGGAACTCAAGCAGGGTTGGAACCTAGAGGCAGGATGTGTTGCAGAAGCCATGGGGGAGTGCTGTTTACTTGTTGGAGCCTATTTAGGTTTCCTGGTGGCTTTGCCAGCATGTCTGCATAAAGAGGATGATTGGACCATGGGCCTGAGTACCAGCTGTTTGGAAGGGTCTACACTTGGCTGTATTGAGCAAGGGGGAGGTCTTTTGCTCCACCCCTTGGCATTGTGATAAATAGCCCTTTGGAATAAAGTTCTGGGCTGGTGGATAAGGATCCAGGCCCTTCTGAGGCTATCCTGTGTTCCTGTCTTTCTTCTTGTTGTCTAGGCTTCTCTTTCTGTCTAATATTTCTCACTTCTCCCTACCCAAGAGTACCCTGGATTGTAAAAGTGGCGGTTGGTCTGCCACATTTACTGGCATGCTCCTCATGGCTTGCTCAGCCTACTTTCTTATAGAACCCAGGATCAACCAATCACTAATTAAGAAATGTACTCCAGCTGGAGAGATGGCTCAGAGGTTAAGAGCATTGGCTGTTCTTCCAAAGGTCCTGAGTTCAATTCCCAGCAGCCACATGGTGGCTCACAACCATCTATAATGAGGTCTGGTGCCCTCTTCTGGCATGCAGGCAGAACACTGTATAGATAATAAATAAATAAATAAATCGTAAAAAAAATAAAAATAAAAATAAATAAAACCAGAAACAAGCCTGGCAGAGTGTCACAAGCATTTAACCCAAGCATTTAACCCCAGCACTGGGAGGCAGAGGCAGGAGGTTTTCTGAGTTAGAGGCCAGCTCTGGTCTACAGAGCCTGTTCAGAGCCAGTTCCAGGACAGCCAGGGAGGGCTATACAGAGAAACCTTGTCTCGAAAAACCAAAAAAGAAAGAAAGAAAGAAAAAAAATATTAAGCCGGGCGGTGGTGGCGCACGCCTTTAATCCCAGCACTCGGGAGGCAGAGCCAGGCGGATCTCTGTGAGTTCGAGGCCAGCCTGGGCTACCAAGTGAGTTCCAGGAAAGGCGCAAAGCTATACAGAGAAACCTTGTCTCGAAAAACCAAAAAAAAAAAAAAAAAAAAAAAAGAAAAAAGAAATGCACTCCAGCCTGATCTTAGGGAGGCACTTTCCCAACTGAGGTTTCCTCCTTTCAGATAGGGGCAGGACAGAGTGAGGCGCCAAGTGTGGAGCTGGCTTGGGTCAAGTTGACATAAAACTAGCCAGCATAAAGGCCATGATTCTGCTTCTTTGAAATGGATCTTAGTATCGCCAGATCGTCCAGTGTTTATCATTTGTTCCTCAGACGTTTGAATACGTATTCAGTGTAAGAACTGTCAGCTGTTTGTTTTCTATCTACTCCAGCTCCTCAAACAAATTGCCCCAAGGCAGTAACTCTCTTCCCTGCCTTCCTGGAGAGCTGTTCTGTGAAAGCTGACAACTAGTAACAAAGCTGATGCAGAAAGTGCTTTCTAGGCGGCAGATGAGCAAATGTGAGTACCTTCTGTGCTCAGCCCTAAGGGGTATTCCCAGCAGGACAAGACTAGGGTCTTTTCCTTCAGGAACCAGTAGCCCGATTGTCTTCTTCGGGTAACAGTAGAAATCTCTCTCATTTGAGGTGGGGTTGTCTGAATAGGTAGGCCTCGATGGAGTGCCCCCACTCCCTTGCCCAGGACTGCAGGCTATGATTGGAAGTGCTCCAAGAGGCCATGCCATTAGTGGTTCATAGAAGGCCTAAGAATCCTCACCCGGTTTTGCCCTCCTTGTCCTCCGATGAGGCAGGGTTCAGAGGAGGTCCTCTTCAGCTGGATCCTGGGAGAACACACTCCTTGCTCTACCTAGCCATCTGCCCATCTACTCTGAGCCTCTGTGGCGGCGCCTAGGGGCTGACAGAGGGCAGTGCCAAGGGCGGAGCCCGGTGGACTCCAGGACCCCCCAAGCTGCTCCGCCCTAGCCCCGCCCTCAAACACTGAGCTCCGCCTCCTGCAGCAGGCCCCGCCCCCTCCCGGGGCGGACCGGGGCTCTTATTGCCCAACCTGGCCCGGGAGCCTCCACGCGGAGAGGCTCCCGCCGCCCAGAGCTGCGGCCTCCGCATGGCATGGAGGAGCCGTTCTCACCCCCACCGGAGTCCGGGCTGCTCTCGCCGCCGCTGCAGGGAGGCGGAGCCGCCGCTGCTCCAGAGCCGGGAGCCCGGCAACACCCGGGACATGAGACCGCGGCGCAGCGGTACAGCGCCCGCCTGCTGCAGGCCGGCTACGAGCCCGAGAGGTGACGCCCAGGGCAAAGCGCGCGGGCGCATCCGGGGCGGGCGGCAGAGGAGGGCGCGGCAGCTCCGGGAGACCCGGTGGCGCTGCGGGGGAGGCCAGGGGCAGGTTCCCTCCACCGCCTGCACCTCTAACTTCCCCAGACGCAGTTAGACTGCCGTACACCTGACTCTGGCTGGGGGATGCAGGCGGGCACTGTGCAGACAGTTCGGTGCTGCGTTACTCCAGGGAGCAGAGGAGAGGGCGCAGGTTGTTATATCGCTCCCTAAAATTTTATCTCGGGATCCGACTTAGACTAAACACTCAGCTACGCGTGCTGCAAGTGGCTCCGACCTCTGGGGTACAAATAGTGCTTGTTGGAGTCCCCAGCCCAACCTTGCTTCCTCCTCAGCTTGCTCTTCTTCCTAGAACTGTCTTCAGTAGGTGTGGGTGTCCGGATTGAGTGTCTCCCTAGGACCAGGTGAAGGGACTTGCTCTTCCTCACCAGGCACTGAGATCAATGAGACTGCAGTTGCTCACTCCTTCAAAAAACTCAGGACCCCCATGCAGGGCTCTGGAAGGCAATGAGTGAGGGTCCCTGGAGAAAGAGTCGGGGCAGCGAACTGAGCCTCAAGGGAACTAGCTGAAAAAAGAGACAGCGACTAATCTCTGGATTGTATCGCAGTTTGAAATGCAATCCTACTGTCCTTCCGGTCCAGGGGATTTGGATTTCTTTCTCTACCCCATCTGCTGGTGCTCAGCAGCTTGGGGAGGTGACCTGGCAGCTGGGGCTTTGGGGGGAGGGTGGTCTGGGGAATTAGCCAGGTAGCTCTGCCCAGGGTCTGGCAGCTTATGTAAGAACTTTTAACGGCTTTAGGGGCTACCAAGCCCAGCCCCTCTTGCTCTTGTAGGCTGGCTCTTTAGAACTGACTTAGGCTTACACAACCCCCATCCGTTTTTCTATAATAGAAATCCAGGTGGGAGGCCTCGAGGTTATAGAGAGGTGCTACTGTGTGAGCGGAAGCAGGCCAAGGCGCGCGCTTGTGTGCTTGAGAGAAGCCGCGCTAGAATGCTATTTCAGAGGTCAGACCTGGGCCCCCCAGGAGCATCCCTTTTGGGCCAGTGCCAACCCCACAGCCTCCTGCCCCCCTCCACCCATGTAAACCTAAGCCCTGGCCAGGCAGTAGATTGAAAACCTGCTGGCTAGACCACCAGCTGCCTCCACCAACCTGGGGCTGTAGGGAGGGGCAAGGGTTCTGTGGGAAATGCTGGGCTTGAATCCAGGGTTATTGCTCTCTGGCTTGAACTTGGGTGATCCATGTCCTCTTATCCCAGCTTAACAATGCTAATGTTCTCATCACCTTTTCTCCCCTAAACGTGTTTGGAAATCTTGTTCCTCTAAACAATCTCAGACCAGATAGAGTCCTCTGGGCTGCCTGCCTGAACTTCAGTGCCCTGCTGGACACTATTCCCCTATTCCCACAAGCAGCTGGCCTGGACCTGCCCCCCTGCCCTTGAAGCTGTGAGGTGGGGAGTCTCAGGGGACCAGCTGCCCTTCCTTGCGTTGAAGAGACCCACTGGTTGCCTGGTGTCTCCTCCCCATGGAGGAAGCAGCTGGGGAATTGCAGGAAGAGGGAGGAGGGAAGCCAGGGGGATGGATTAAGTCTCTAGAAAAGGACAGCCTAACCCAGCCTTGAGCCTGGCAGCTTAGAGTCATGAGGAGCTCTGACATAGGTCAAAGCAGGACGGAGAGTGGGGCCCTGAAGTCTGTAATCACTGGGAAGGTGACCCTCCCCATAGCTTAGCCTGCCAGCCACCTCTTCTAGGGCCCAAAGTCCTGGGCTGGGGCAGATGTCCCATTAAAGTTACCTGAGATAGTAGAACTCAGCTGCTGTCCTGGGCCCCAGCCTTGGCTTAACCTGAACCAGAGCCAATCTTGACTCTTGCTATAAGGAGTAGTGGCCCACAGCAGGCTCCTTAGAAACCCAGAGAGACCACTCGGGCAGGCCATGCTCAGAGACTGTGGCTGACATGGTGGCTCTTTCTTTTATCCTCTGGCTGGTGTCACTGCTCTGACTCCTGGTCGTGAGAGGTTCTAGTGCTGGCTCCCTAGACGGCCTAGACTTCTAGAGTAAATCTGTGAGTGTTGGAGAATCAGAGGGCATCGTGGCAAGTGGGTACCAGTACTGACTTTGCCAAGTACTCCAGGGGTCTCCTCTCTGATGCTCCAGGGCCTCCAGAGCTCCCACCAGGACCTGTCCTTTGGGCTTCACTGGTGAAGAGGGAAGATGGGGGTCTGTTATACTACCCCCCACCTCCCAAGAGCCAAGATGACACCTGCAAATCTTCTATAATACTTCGAGCTCTGGGAGACTTTCCTTTCCCTCTGCACAGGGATGGAACAGCCCATGTTTTCCTGGCAGGGTCCCGGGGGCACCATTGGGGAGGCTGGGTACCCTAGAGAGCCCGGTGGCTTGGAAGCCAGTGCTCCCCTGGGCCTGGCTGTGAACACACTGTTGGGAGGAAAACAAACCCAGCCTTTCTGGGATGGGGAGTGAAGGAGCCACACAGCCCTCAAGGCAGGGGGAAGAGTGTCTGCTTCCCATCTAGTTTTCTTTCCAGACTGTGGGAACTTCAGGAGGCCAGGCTGGTGGAAGCTATTGATCTGGGAGTAGCAATGACAGTTCTGGTTACTTTCACCTCCCTCCGTGTGAATGGATTTGCTACCTAATCTCATTGTCTCTCGGATTGAAATCTGGGTCTTGTTAGCCACCCAGAACTGACCACTGAAGTTCTTCTGTGGCATTTTTTTTTTAAATTGCCTGCCTCTGTCCTTGTTTGTATGTATACTTGTTTATGCCAGGTCCCAAGCATTTGAACCTTCCCCGTATTACTATCCCACCCCTATTACTATCCCAAATCAAAACAAAATTTTTCTCTATAGACTGGTCCCTAGACCTTCCAGGAGCTGAGGATGAATGCTCTGTCTCTGTCTCTGTCTCTCTCTGTCTCTCTCTCTCTGTGTCTCTCTGTCTCTCTGTGTGTGTGAGAGTGTGAGTGTGAGTGTGTGTGTGAAGTCTGGGACTAGGAATAGAGCCCTTCCCCTTCTGAACTGAAGGCCTTGCACCTATGCATGAGGAGACCCAATAATGATCAATTAATAGACTATGGAGTACACGCGCTCATTTATGAAAAATACTTTGGAAGACTGCAGAGGACTCCAAAGCCTCTCAAATGTCCAGAGTGTCGTCGTTAAGAAATGCTTGCCCCTTAGGAATTGCGTGGGGTTGGAGCAAGGATAGTGGTCCAGGGCCCATCTGTGTGTTGGGGAATTGTGAGTTCCGACTGATATTTCAGGGTGCTGGGATTTTATCAGGGTTAGGAGAATGAATACTGGGGAAAGGCAGAGCCATGTTAGAGGTACCCCTAGGGTTGGTAATGAGAAACTGCGCCTGCCGCGGCTTTGTAGCCCGAGGGGCCCAGGCTAGGGGTGAACCCGGTGAGGTACACAGCTGGGGTTGCTTCTAGGGCGCAGGTTGAAGAGCCGCGAAGGGGGCGTGTCTCCGCTTGCCTTGCCCTCCCCTCTTTCTCTGGTCTTACATCCTGCCTGCAACCCCCGCCCTGGTCGCCAGAGCCAGGGTGCCATTGCGGGTGACCGGGGCTGGAGTGCAGCGGCGGCGGCGGTGGCTGTGCGAGCCGGGCAGGGCCTTTGTGCGTCGAGGGGCGGAGGCAGCGGTCCCCGAAGGAGGGGCTGGAGAGGAGGGCGGCGCCCGGGGCCTCCCTCCGCAGCCGCAGCCCCCGCCCCCGGCCCCCGGCGGCAGCGTGGCCTCGGTGCGCGTCAGCGGCGGCAGCAGAGGCAGTGGCAGCGGGGTGGCCCGCGCGGGCGTTTATGTCGGGTCGCCGTGTCTCCCAGCAGCATGGCGGACTACCTGATCAGCGGCGGCACCGGCTACGTGCCCGAGGATGGGCTCACCGCGCAGCAGCTCTTCGCCAACGCCGACGGCCTCACCTACAAGTAAGCACAGGCATTGGCCCCACCTGGGTGCGCGCACCCCGCCGCCCGCCCGGCGGCGATCCCTGGCCTCCGCCCCACACGTGCACGGCTGTCCCTCGCTGACGCCCTAATGCCCTCACCCAATAAGAGTGACTTGGGCCCAGTGGGGGGCTGGGCAAGGGAAGGAAGGAGGCTCGCGCCAAGAATAGAGAGGGACGTGGCACAGCGACATCACTGCCCAAGGAGCCTTGACTGATAGCTGGCTAGATCGGAGGCCACCCTGCCCCCTTGCTCTTCGCCTGAGGATCTTGGCCACCCTGGAGAGGCCTTAGGACCTGCGGGAAGTGGCCGTTCTAGGGAGACTTAAACCAGCAGGATCCAGGATGCCCTCCTTCCTTAAGCCTCACTGTGAAATCAGAGAGGTCTCAGGATCCCATCTCAGGCAGCTGGTTGAATAGTAGCTAGCCCCCAGGAGGAGCCCCACTGGGCAGTAGGATGGCCCTTTCTTTCTGTGACCAGTCCATCTCTCTCCTTCCACTTGCTTCTACCTGCCCACAGGGTGGGACTGGTGCCCTCCGTGAATATTCCGTGCCTACCCCTCAAGCCCACTCCACGTGGCCTGTTGGAGAAAGATAGAGACCTACCTGTCTGCCTCAAGCTTAGTTTGCATTTTCCTGTGGGCCCTAGGCCAGTTCTCTCTGCAGGCCTGGCACTAACTGTGCCTCCAGGCTGCAGGACGATGTCCCTGCCAGGAAGGAGCATCGGAACCCTTGATTGGGGCAGAGTAGTGCTGGAGAGCCAATAGTATCTGTAGTCTGTCACCTGTCATCTCTACCCTGGCTCATAAGCATTCCTGTTTTTGGCACTCAATTCCCATCACTCCCGAGGAGGGTGCCCTCCTGCTTGCCCACAGGTGAGGAATGATTATATCTAGGAAATGCTAGTAGGCCTCAGACTCCAGTGTTTCTTCTCTGGCCTCTAAGTGATCCACAAGGGAGGTCAAGGTGGGGTAAAAATACTTTGCTGCTTTGGTGGTCTTTGATGATGAAAGGGGGCTAGACCGTTGATAGGATTTCTACTGGTCTCCTAGGGAAGTTTGCAGGGCAACTCAGTTTCTTCCTAGGCCTGGCAGCAAATTAATCACAGTACTCATATCTGCCCTGTGACTTTTGTGTCTTGCACAGGAAGTGCCTCCTGCTTTGCTTAGCTGGGCTCCGAGTGTCTCTGAAGTGTGGGGCATTTGCTTGGGAGTGTATCCATTGAGGCTTGCTCTGACTTCAAGAAGGCTGCCCACTGCCCATCATTGGCCTGCGGCAGTGTGTACCTAAAGTACCACATGGGCCTGTTCCTCCTTCCTAGGCTTCACCTGACTGTTAGCACATTCCTGTTGATAGCCGCTGTGCTCTGACTGGTCCTGATTGTGTGGCCTTCCGGCTCTCCTTTCCCATATGTGTTGGTTGCTCCTGCCTCAGCGTCTGCTCTGTCAGAACATGCCCTGAGCTCAGCTCTCTGGGGTCCCTCCAGCTGCTTTGAACCTTGTGTGACTCAGCAGCCCCAGCCCTGTGGTGTGCTGGCTTGTGCTTGGGTCATAGTGCATTGCAAACTTATGTTCAGATTCTGTGTTTTCTTTTTATCTTATGGTGCTGGGAATCAAGCCTGGGACCTTGCATATAATAGGCAAATGCTCTGTTGCTAAGTTACATCATCAATGCAGATTCTCTGAGGTTGTGTGTGTGTGTGTGTGTGTGTGTGTGTGTGTGTGTGTGTGTGTGTGTTGCTATTGTTGTTTTGTTTTTGTTTGAAACAGAATCTTGTGTAGCCCAGACTGACCTTAACCCCTATCCTTTTGCCTCTACCTCCCTAAATGATGGGATTATAAGAATGAGCCCCCACACCCAGGTTCTGTTTTCTGTGTTGAGTTATTGTTTGCTTTTGTGAGGACTAAGAAGGGTTTTTTTTTTTTTTTTTTTGAGACAGGGTTTCTCTGTGAAATAGCCCTGGCTGTCCTGGAACTCACTCTGTAAACCAGGCTGGCCTCGAACTCACAGAGATATGCCTGCCTCTGCTTCCCGAGTGCTAGGATTAAAGGTGTGCAATGCCTGGCAAAACAGAATTTTTTTTTTTTTTTACTTTGCATCATATTCTTAATTTACATTTATTTATTTACCTTGTTTGTATGTATGGAAGAGAGAAGACATGCTAGCATGTGGTATGACATGCATGTGGTGGTCTGAAGCAGTATTTTTCTGTACTACTGGCTGGCCTGGAACTTACTCTGTAGACCAGGCTGGCCCCAAACTCAGAGATCCACTTGCTTTTGCCTGAGTACTGGATGCTGGGATTAAAGGCATGCATCACCACACCTGTTAAGACAGAAATCTCAAACCAGGCATGATGACACATACCTGTCATCTCAGCAGGCTGAGGCGAGAGGATCTTAAATTCAAGGTCATTTTAGGTAATATAGTGAAATACTGTTTAAAAGGGAGAAAGGAGGCCAGGTGTGGTGGCACGTGTCTCTAATTACTTCACTCAAAGAAGAGGATGAGCTCGGTATTATGTAGCAGAAAACCCAGCCAGCCTGGGCTATACAAGACCCTGTCTGAAAATAAATAAATAAAATTAAAAAACAGCAGATTAAGCCAGTCTTCAAAGGCATGCACTCTGTCTACTGTGTGTGACCATATAGAGAACCTCTGTGTCCTTTCACAAACTCTGGGTGACCTCCAGATCCATAGACCTGCTGTTTTTGACTGTAGTTCTTGAGGGTGAAGCCATCAGGACATCATGGGGGTGCGGGGAGGAAGGCTCCCGATGATGGGACAGCAGGGTCAGTGGATTCCAGCCTCTCTGCTCCTCTATCCGTCCCCACGCTGCCATTAACCCTAGGGTGACAGACCCTGCTCCTTTTGGGCATCCCACCCACCAGTCCTTCTCATCTGTCTTCACAGCGACTTCCTGATCCTCCCAGGATTCATAGACTTCATAGCTGATGAAGTGGTAAGCACCTCTTCCTTCGACTGAGGGAGGGCAGGTTGTGGGAGAGGCTTTCCTTGGGAATGTGCTGTGGCTATTACCCTTACTGTCGTGGGGGGAACAGGCACCCAGGGCAAAGGCTTACTCCTGATGGAGTGTCTGGGCTGGGGGGAGATCCTGGAGAGTCTTGAGTGGCAGCCTCACACAGGTTTAGAGGATGCTCTGTCACTGAAGAAGCTGGAGCGTAGGCTCAGAAAAGGCCCTGTGAGGAAAGAAGTTGGGAGTGGCTGCTTTATTATATAGACAATGAGGATCGGCTGTTGTCTGAAATGCTGAGCAAGGACTGTGCTCTAAAATTATGGGCACTGAATACAGTGTTCAGTGATTGGGCACTGACCCATAATGGACAGAACTGGCAAGAGGGTTTGAAGGAGTAGGACTGAGGTAGGGGGATGGGCAGGGAGGACTTTGGACACATTCAAGCAAACACAATGCTTTGCTTTCCACAAGGGGCTAGCAATGAGCCAAATCAATGAATAATTAGTTAGGAGTCTGAGAAGTCAGGTTAGGAAAAAGTGCAGTGGTTCTATCTTGGATTCATGTCCATTTTAAACACCCATTCCTGTTATAATTTCTGTTTGTTCCTGTCCATTCTCACAAAAGGCCTGAGGGAGAGCCTGCATGTGCCTGGATCGTTCATATATTGGGGAAACTCAGGCTTAGCCTGTGTGTATAGAGCTGACCTAGACAGATTTTTTGGGGGAAATTTGAGCTATTCTGGTTGTTCCCTTCTGATAGCAATCAGGAAGGCTTCTTGCTCTGGCCTCTTAGTTTAACCAAGTTTACTGAGCATCCTGGCTTTGTGCCAGACGCTGGTCTGGCTGCTAGGAAGAGCTAGAAAGACATCTGCCTAGCCATGAAGGGTCTCCTTGTCCTATGGCCTCTTGTCAGGAAGGTGGTGACTGCTGTGGCATCGGGGGAGAGAAGGTGTGATTCTGTAGGCACGGGCCCAGGTTTCTGTGCATACTCTGTGATGTACTTCAGGGGCCGGTAAGGCTCCAAAGTTTTAAACCAGGATCTGTTTGGAGGGTTTGGGAACTAGATCAGTAGTTATTGGCCTGAATCTCAGAAGAGTTCATGGTGTCTAGCCTTATATACCATGTGTAGGCAGACAACCTGCAAATGTGTTTAGGTGGAGTGTCTCTTATCCAAAATACTCAAGACCAAGTGTTTTTAGATTTTTAGATTTGATTTTTTGGGGGGAACATTTGCATATGTTTAGTGAGAAGTCTTGGGAATGGACCTAAATCTAACCCAAAATTCGTTTATATTGTATATACACCTTACACGAAGGTAATTTTATACAGTCTTTTGTCTGCATTTGAAGGTGACCTGTCATGTGAGGTCAGGTGTGGAACACTGCACTTGGATCATGTCAGTACTCAAAACACTTTAGGTTTTAAAGCATTTTGGATTTGGGATCTTCAGATTAGGGATGTGCATCCTGTGTTAACTATCCTAACCCCTGTCTTGAGCTCTGGACCCTTAGCCATTTATGTTCTAATATGGCTAATAAGTGCCTTCCTGGCCCTCCCCATGCCTCCAGCCTTGTCCCCTAGAACCCACTCACTGTGCTCCCAGTGTCTCTTGGCCTTGGCCTCCCCTCCCCCCTCTCCCCTCTCCTCCCTCCCTCCCTCCTTCCCTCTCTTCTTTACTATTCTTTTTGGTCTCCTAATCCAGACTGGCCTGGAATTCAATATTAGTCGAGGCTAGCCTTGAACTCCTTATCTTCCTGCCTCATCTCAGGATTATGGACCTGGTACTTGTGGCTTTCATCCCCCCTGAGATGACCTTGTCCATGTGCCTCACGTCTTCTGTCTTTCTAAGGGGAATGGTCAGCTCCCTGAGAGCTGTACTGCTCACTGCTGTGCCCTCAGGGCCCGTCCTATGCAGGATACAGATGCTGGCAAGTTTGCTCAGTGCTGATAAAACCCTTCAATGAACCATGCTTCCTTCCCTAGGACCTAACATCAGCCCTGACCCGGAAGATCACACTCAAGACACCGCTGATCTCTTCTCCCATGGATACCGTGACAGAGGCTGACATGGCCATTGCGATGGCTGTGAGTCTCTTGGCCTGGGTGGGCAGGAGGACTGAATAGGAATGGGCTGTGCAAAGGGACAGGACAGAGCAGGCTTGCCCTTGGCTCTTACTGTACTTTCTTTCTATACCAGCTCATGGGAGGAATTGGTTTCATTCACCACAACTGCACCCCAGAGTTCCAGGCCAATGAAGTACGAAAGGTCAAGGCAAGTACTGGTCCCATCCTCAAAAAGATGCATCCTGCTTCGTCCTCTAGGTAGCTGATGTGGGTCCTAGGTGCCCTTCCTCGCAGTGGAATATGGGCTCAGCCTAACAAGGGCTCTGGCTTCTCAATGGCACACCAGGGTCCCCTTTGTCCCTGGTGGCCAGGCTACATGCCACCTCTGGATTTCTTGCAGCTCTTTTCTTCTGCCTACAGAAGTTTGAACAAGGCTTCATCACAGACCCTGTGGTCCTGAGCCCTTCACATACCGTGGGCGATGTTCTGGAGGCCAAGATACGACATGGCTTCTCTGGCATCCCTATCACCGCTACGGGCACCATGGGTAGCAAGCTGGTGGGCATCGTTACCTCCCGAGACATCGACTTCCTCGCTGAGAAGGACCACACCACCCTGCTCAGTGAGGTGCTTGCAGGGCAGGGAATGCAGAGCGGCAGCCCAGAGGGAACTCCACCCTCAGGGGTCCCAGACTGGTACCTGTGACCAGGGACCATAGGGAGGCCTGGCTCCTTCTCTCTCACCTGCCAACCTGCAGGCAAATGTTCCTGGCCCCACAGGTGATGACGCCACGGATCGAGCTGGTGGTAGCTCCAGCAGGTGTGACATTGAAAGAGGCAAATGAGATCTTGCAGCGCAGCAAGAAAGGTACCGGGGAGTAGACATCCCAGCCCCCACTTCCTCTACAGTAGGACTCCATTATTTCCCAGCCTTTCATGTTGGCCCAGTAATGACACTAGGTCTAGGGAAAAACTTGAATAACCCTAGGCAGCATGGAGCAGGATCCCTGATACTCTGCTCCTGGCTTACAGAAATGCATTCCTAATTCAGTGTCTTCCTGGTATGTTTTCCCCAACTAGTCCTGAGAGGTACTTGCCATAATAAAAGAACTTCCTGTTCTCCAAAGTCTGGGAAAAGGCTGAGTTTGTATTTCATGTGGCCCCAGGTTCTATCCCTTAGAAAACAAAAATCTGGGCAGTGCTACTTTGTACATCTCCCATCCTGTGTAAAAGAATCAATTGTACATGAGAGCCAGCAAGGTAGATCAGTGAGTGGGTAAGGACCTTTGCCATCAAGCCTGATGACCTGAGTTCTATCCCAAGGACCCAGATGTTGGAAGGAGGGACACACAAACAGTTTAAAAAGGAATTGCACACGGGAGCAGGGCATGATGACTTAGCCTGTAGTCCCAGCACTTCAGAGGGAGAAGCAGGATTTTAAGTCCAAGGCTACATAATCAGACCTTGTCTCAAAAAATTACCCTTTTAACCAGGCTTGGTGGCATGTGCCTTTAATCCAAGTACTCAGGAGATAGAGGCAGGTGGATATCTCTATAACTTTGAGGACAGCCTGGTCTACATACTGAGTCCCAGGATAGCCAGAGCTATGTAGTGAGACCCTGTGTCAAAAACCAAAAAAAAGAAAGAAGGAAAAAAAAATTACCAATAGGCTTCTCAAAGTCATGATAAGTCCTGCAGTTAAATTTATTTGATAGGGAAATTGTATAACTTTCACTACCTCCCTGGGGGCTATTGCTCCCCAGGTCCCCTGTGGAGAGTTCTTTGTGGTTTGTAATAGGCAGGGAGGACCCATGTCCCCCCCCTCAGGGCCATCAGTCTCACATAGTGCCTTGTCTGGGTCCTTTGTGCTGTGACCAGCCCTGCAGGTGAGAGGCTGCCCGAGCTCAGGGGTCAGGGTACCATCCAGGCACCAGGACAGGAAGAGCCTTAGGAACTTGCTTGCTTGGGAAGGTTCTTTGCTTCCTGTCCCTTGGGAAGAGGTCCAGAGGTGGGTACTGTCACCTAGTGGCTGATTTAGTTACTTCAGTGGTCTCTGGTTCCATTTTCATCCCATCCTCCTGTCCTCCCCGACACCTGCTTCTCTTTCCTCCTGGCCAGGGAAGCTGCCCATAGTCAACGATCAAGATGAGCTGGTAGCCATCATTGCACGCACAGACCTGAAGAAGAACAGGGACTACCCTCTGGCCTCCAAGGACTCCCACAAACAGCTGCTGTGCGGGGCAGCTGTGGGTACCCGCGAAGATGACAAGTACCGCCTGGACCTGCTCACTCAGGCTGGCGCTGACGTCATAGTGCTAGTAAGGAGGGGGTGGGCTTCTGTGCACCAGGCTTGCGAGTCCCGGACACCCCTGCCGAGCTCTCGCCACCCACCTCGCTTTTCTTTCTGCTGCTCTGCTCTCAGGGTTAGGCTAACGGTAGAGCCCAGAACAAACTGTGCTCTCCCCCCAAGGGCTCTCCTCACATCTAAGTTTATTTACCCTTTATAATTACAGCTCGCATTCACTGAGAGGCCCCCACTGGCCAGGCAGCAGCTCCTTGAGTTACAGCTGCCGTTCCCAGTGACGAAACAGGCTCAGAGCAGTTCAGTGATTTCACTCGGCCAGCGAGTTGGCAGGCTCATAATATCTGTTGGTCATGGGAATGGACTTGGGCAGGAAGTAGGAACGGCATGCCCCTATGAGTTAATGTAGGGTGTTTGTTAAGCTTCATGACAGGCAAAACAGGCCCTTCTGAGAGAATCCACTAAGAGTTGTCGAGTAACTTTCCAGAAAAAGAAGAGTACTCTGGTTCCTAATTCCTAGGGTTTCAGGGGTTCACCCCCCTGCAGCGAGGGGGAGTTGGCTGTCTAGCCTGAGCTTTTCTGTCCCTGTTCACAGGATTCATCCCAGGGGAACTCAGTGTATCAGATTGCCATGGTGCACTATATCAAGCAGAAGTACCCCCACCTCCAGGTGATTGGGGGGAATGGTGAGTGCAGGGTAGCCCTTCTCAGTCCTTCAGAACTCCTGGGCAGTGACGTTGTTCCAGGCAAAGGGGGCAAAGGGGTAGCATGGGCTGGGCCTAGCACTTTAGTTTGGGGGAGATAGAACAAGACCCTAGATGTTCCTGGGCAGGGTGGGGACGCTCTATCCTCACATTCCTCTGTCTGCTTCCTCCATCCCCAGTGGTGACAGCCGCCCAGGCCAAGAACTTGATAGATGCTGGTGTGGATGGGCTTCGTGTGGGCATGGGCTGTGGCTCCATCTGCATCACCCAGGAAGGTGGGTACCCACGGGGGAAGGAGGAAGGCCTGCCGTTTAGAAACCCCCTGGTCCATGATGGCCTCACAGGCTCACTTTTTTTTTTCTGTAGATACATGAGTGTCTGCTCCACTAGGCCTTTCTCGGGACATGGGTTCAGGATGGCCCATGCCCAAGCTTTACCCTGTCTTGGGATAGTTGTGGGAAGAGGCAGGTGGTGTAGACAGATGAGGGCATGTGAGTTTTTGGAGTAGACCAACCTGCTTTTCAGACCTGGTTGTGGAGACACTGTCTGGAGGTCCAAAGTTGGTGTTACACTTTCTATAAGGTGTGTGTCGGAAGACAGCTGAGGGCTTGGATTGCATTTGTGACCAGATCATGCCTAAGGTGTGAAGAAAACATGTCTCCGGACATCTAGGGATATTATAAACCCACATTGCCATGTGTAATAGTAGAGTGGAACCTCAAGGCAGGGAGGAGAGAGAGAGAGAGAGAGAGAGAGAGAGAGAGAGAGAGAAGGAATATGAGAGCAAAACCAAAGGAGGCCATGAGAACCTTACTATGGGATTAATTGCTAGTGCAGAGGACTCCTTCACAGGGAGCTGTACCTTCCGAGCAGCTGATGCTAGAGACCACCAGTCTTGAGATCCTGTTTCCTGGAGGCTGGCACTGATCCCCTGAATCCATATCCCTTATGATGCTGTTGGTGGTGGGTGACTTAGGTACCTAGAATGACATCCCCCGCTGCTTGTTACTATTCCTGCCTTAGACCTCAGAAACATCATCTCTCCCCGTCCCTTCGCCATGCGTGGCGACAGACACAAGGAGAAGGGACCACTGACTCATGTCTGTCCTGTGCATCCCCAGTGATGGCCTGCGGCCGACCCCAGGGCACTGCCGTCTACAAGGTGGCTGAGTATGCCCGGCGCTTTGGGGTACCGGTAATAGCTGATGGTGGCATCCAGACCGTGGGCCATGTGGTCAAGGCCCTGGCACTTGGAGCCTCCACAGGTGAGGGGGGCACTTTGGATTGGGCAGGTGGGGCTGAGAGCCAACGGGACAGTTGGAATAGGAGGCATTGATCCCTCCACCTCCACCTCTGTAGTGATGATGGGCTCCCTGCTGGCTGCCACCACGGAGGCCCCTGGCGAATACTTCTTCTCGGATGGGGTGAGGCTTAAGAAGTACCGGGGCATGGGGTCTCTGGACGCCATGGAGAAGAGCAGCAGCAGCCAGAAGCGATACTTCAGGTTTGTCTTCATGCTCTTGAACTCCTCCATGCCCTGGACCTCAGATGTCAGCCATCCTAGTACCCCAGTTTTAGAAACTCATACACACACACACACACACACACACACACACACACACACACACACACGCACGCGCATTAGTGGCAGATGGTCTGACCTGACCTGAGCCTGGGACACTTGACCTGGAGGCCACCTTGTCTCTGCTGTTGCCTAGCATGTGGCTGCAGCTGCTGTGGGGATCCTCCTGGGTGGTATCCTTTCTGACTGTACCCTGGAGAGGCGGGGTGGGGTCCTCTGAGCCTTGGGCCTCTGGGCTCAGCCTCTCCACCCTCCTCCATGCAGTGAAGGCGATAAGGTGAAGATCGCACAGGGTGTCTCGGGCTCCATCCAGGATAAAGGCTCCATTCAGAAGTTTGTGCCCTACCTCATAGCGGGGATCCAGCACGGCTGCCAGGATATTGGGGCCCAAAGTCTGTCTGTCCTGCGGTGAGTGTTGTAACTTGAGGGGGCAGCGGAGGGACTTGGGAGGTTTCCCTCGTTCTCCCTCTTTTTCTTTTTCTTTTTTTCTGGGGGTGCTCCTGACCTGTTCACCTGCCCACCTCCCCAGATCCATGATGTACTCAGGAGAGCTCAAGTTTGAGAAGCGGACCATGTCGGCCCAGATCGAGGGCGGCGTGCACGGCCTCCACTCGTAAGTTGGTGGCAGCCGCTGGCTGATGCTGTGTTGGACAGGTTCAAAGCCCGAAGGTCCCAGGGGCCGTGTGGCCTCTCTGTCACCCTGTCTACAGGGCCCAGTTCACCCTGGAACCTTGCCGTGGTGCCCTCACTCACGCAGGATGGCTGCGAGCCCCATCCGGGCTCCTTAGATCTTGCTTGCTCAGGAAGCTTGGTGGCTGGTAGCAGGGGCTGATGGTGCTGGGCTCTTGCTGGTGGTGGCCCCAGGCAGGCAGGCAGGCAGGCAGGCAGAAAATGGGGGCATGACCCCTGTGGTGGGGAGACGGGCAGAGAGACGGATGCTGGCAGGCCCCGTGCTGGCGTGACTGTGGGTCGGGGGCCGAGCTGGTTGGCAGCAGTAGCTGTAGACACGCATCCCGCCCTGGTCAAGAGGACACGTCCCCCCGAGCGTAGGCGGGCATCTAACTTGTCTCTCTTTCTGCCCTACCCTCCCATAGCTATACCTTTCTGCCGTGTAAGTAACTGCGCTGCCGGGGCCAGCCGTAGAGTAGAGTAGGGGCAGTCTGGGTGGGCCGTGGGCTGGGAGAATGGGAAGTGGGCGGGGCGGTAGTGCTGGACTGTAATCCTGGGACCCAGACCCAGTAGGACCCTTCTGGTCCGAATTCCCAGCACCATGGCGGAGGAGACCAACCAAAGCCCCTCATCCAACCAAAACATAAGTCTCGTTTTGGGGAACCAAGAGATGACAGGCCAGGGGCTACCCCGTTATGAGGGGCCTGAGTCACCGTTCATGGGGGCACAGTGGAAACGGGGCACCAGAGGTTGCACTAGTTGAAGTCTGCTCCATGAGGATGGCTGTGCTTTCCTGAGCTGTCTCTCCCTCCTGGGCACCGAGGACAGTCCACTCAGGTGGCTGGAAGGAGCGTGGCGCGCTCTGTGGGACTGGCATGGTCCAGGACCACCTCTGCCTCTTCCAGCCCCCTGGCTGAGAGGCAAGCACTGTAGCTCCTCGCCCTCTCCCGCATCTCGGGGGGCCTTGGGCAAGAGGATGCTGGGAAGGGAGCAGGGCCTACGCACGTTCTCTTAGTTCCCTCACTTTGCCTCCGCAGTTACGAGAAGCGGTTGTACTGAGGACGGCAGTGGAGTCCACGGCAGTGGAGGGAGCGAACCCCGGGGCCCCACTCCAGGAACAGCCTCCCTCCATAACTGAGTGGTCCACGGATTTGCACTACGGGTTCCCCAGCTCCTTTCCAGGGAGAGGAGTGGAGTCCCTGAGGGGACTGTGGCCCTTCTCTGGGCAACCCCACAGAGTCAGGTAGCTCCCTGTGCCAGGCTGCCCCCATGAGCTCCTCTGGGCTCCCCCCTCTGCAGCCCCCGAGCCCAGCCAGCCTTGGCTCTCAGGCCCTGTGCCTGCCTCAGGTCTTCCTCGCTGCAGCCTGCTCTGGCCTAGTGTCCACCTCTGACCCCTGGGGAAGGCGGCCCCTCCTGGCTTCTCCCATAGGGCACCTCTCTCGCTGCCCCCTTCCCCCCAGGAAATGGTGCTCTCCTGACCCTGCCTCTGGCCCATCCCTGGACTGCTGTCCTCAGCCATGTGGCACTTTGGGTTCCGGACCTAGGCCAGGGGGAGGTCTCTGCCCCCTTCCTCTGGCTCGAGGCTCCCATGGGCCCTGCTCCTCAGCCCACTACCCCATCTCTGAACCGGGGGAGGGCCTGATTAGGACCACCTGCCCTTCATTCCTGACTCACCATCGTCCCCAGGTGTACCGTTCCTGCCCTCTCCTCTCAGCTGCAGTTGAAGGCTTTAACTTTGCACACTTTGGGGTCACAATTGCATCATTGTCTATTAAATAATCAGAATACATCAAGCAGTTATCAATGCCTCCACCATCCTGTTTCTGTCCTTGGACCACAGGGTGGCTGGCCTCTGTCCTGGTAGTGACTGGGAGTCCCATCAGGGCCTGGCCTCTCCAGAAAGATGAGGAGGGGATACACTTGAGCGTGTACCATATGATAGGTGGGCCATAGGATAGGAAGTCTCCCAGGCCCAAGGAAGCTGTCTAGCAGCTCCTGCAACTGAGAAATATCACAGAAACCTTGAACAGATGAGGGCAGGGTATGGAGGGGGCCCTGACCACTCAAGACCTATGGCCTCACCAGTGGAACAAGGCAGATAGATGGGTGAACTACCACTGCTTACGGTGATTCAAGACTGTGTGGAGCCTCCATCTCCCTGCTGAACAGACATTGCTCTCCAAAGGTTTCTGAACACCCTCTGGAAACATGTCTGGATATTCTAGCAGGAGAGCGCAGCTTACTCAGACAACCCAGACGGAAGACCAGGTCTCTAGAGTTGAGAGGTCTTGAGACATTCACATCATTTTACGACGCTGCTGGTAGAGGTTGGCAGTGGTTACAAGGCTGCCCTACCTTGGCATAGTCACCATGCAAATGGGCAGAGAGGAGGACGTCCTGGGAATGCCCCAGCAGCAGGGAAGATCAGAGGGTAGGAAAGATCCTGCTGTGTGGTAATGATCCAGAAGTGCTCTTGTGATGACCATGGGGCCCAGCTGACATACCTTGAAAATGGCTGCTCCCACCCAGGCCCCACCTGCAGGAAGCCAGCCCTTTGGCTGTGGGCCTGATACTGTTGAAAAAAACCCTGAGTCTGCACCAGGTTTTTGCTACAGTGGCTTTAGGCTTTGTGGCACCTTCAGGACTGGGAAGGAGAGTTGGGTTAGCAAGGTGGCTGAGCTCAGAGCTGCTGCAGGAACTACCCAGAGAATCCCTGGAGGCCTTGTGCCCTGGAGGTCTGTGGCCCTGTGGGCACCTAATAGTCAAAGGTGACCTAGCTGGTGGGATCCCATAAGGTGGTAAAAGATGAGGGGATGGACTAAATGAGGTTACTCTACAGGAGCAGCATGTCCCATCCATTGAGATGGGAAGGAGGTCCAGCCTTTTAGACATATCAGACCAGTTCATTTTGAATCAAGCTGTTGAGTGGATCAAAGGGAGAGTTTCCCTTTGAATTAGATCTCATTGACCAATAGAGCTGGCATTAGAATAGGTTACTTTGCAAGCTGGTGAGCCCCAATGGTCTGGAGTTTATTAGCGTTGGCTGACCTTTCTAGAAGTTCATGCTCAGTAGGTGTCTTAGTTTCTTCTTGCTATGATGAAATGCTCTCAACCTAAGGGGGAAAGGGTTTATTTTGGCTTACAGTCCCAGGTGCAGTCCATCATGGTGGGGAAGCCAAACAGCAGGGTCCTAATAAGGAAGAGGGGAGTGATGAGCAACCCCCAAGCCTATGGAATGTTGCCACCCACAGTGGGCAGGTCTTCTCACCTCAATTAACAAGATGATCCACCATAGACATACCCAGAGGCCCATCTCCAGAGTGATTCCAGATCTCTTCAGGCGGGCAAATAGATTAAGCATCACAGTGAGTATGTTTCGGATTATTCCAGGGAGCCAATAGAGACCCCAGAAGCTCAGGATCACTGAGTGGGACATTGTGCCCCCAGCTTCTGATACTCAGCAGACTTTGAGAATCACTGCTGTAGAGGGAAACTGCTTCTAAGAGCATGATTTCTGAGACTTTCCAAAGCATGTGTGGTAGAAAGACAATTTCAGATAACTCAGCACTTATCCCATGGGCTCATGACCAAAGGATCATGTGATAGAATAGACTAGGGAGGGGCTAGGGGATAACCCAGACGACATGCTCACTCAGACAGTAAATCCAGTCACCGTGGTCAATACTCAAGTGAAGCAGATGCTCTGGGAAGGAAGATCATAACAAGCAGATATTCAGAAGCAGCTGGGGACAGTGCCTGATCAGCAGAACTCAGTGCTCATCAGAAGTCCAGCCTGGTTGGCATGGTGCAGGTGCACCTCTCTCTGGCACTCTCTGGTGCTACATGGCCTAGGGCTCCTCTCACTTTGCTGTCATCAGTTCGGCTTATCAGAGATCAGACTGTGCTGCAGTAACACCTCAGGACCTCACTTTGTGGGCAACAGCATTGGTGTGAAGGTGCAGCCATTCAGGGAGAGACCATATGTCACTACTGGGCAGCCAGCCAGTGCCCTAGGTCCCCCAAAGTAACACCAATCCCTGAGCAATCTGAACTAGGCCCCAGCATGGGCATGGAAAATGCAGGCCAGGTAGACCTACAGGTACTCGGCCTTGGCTGTTGGCCTTTTCCCCAGCAAGGATAGATGAGTGGGGCAGTGCCAGGGACTCTGGAAGGCCCAATGTTCAGTAGAGGGCGTGTGGAGCAGCAGAAGACCCACAGTGCCTTCATCTCAGCCAGGAGCATTTTGGCCATCTAATGTGTACTGTGGGGACAGATGGAGGAGGTGTATGAGCATTCCTTGCTTCTGGTCCCCCCTGGAGAGCTGAGAACAGGAGATTTCAAATGGCCTGGGCTAGCTCTCCCCTAAGGGTCATTTCGACTTAGATGGTCCTAGTATCAATCAGGGAGTAAATAGCCCATCCCAGAGGGCTCCTGTGAATGACCTGCTTCCCTCAATCGCTCTCCCAGCCCTCTCCTCTCATCTGGGAAGGGGATCCAGAGAGGAAGAGGAACTCAGCCATGGGGATGTAGGACAGTTCCTATCTCTGCCTTAGACTGAGTCCTTATTCTGTCAAATCCCCCTTTGGCTTGGAAGGCCTAGGATCTGAGCCTAGCTTCACATACAGACAGGACTTAGGGCTTTGGAAGACCAATCCTCCTTACCTCTCCACGCCCACAATGACCCTTTTGGCCTTTATCTGGAGAGCTTGACAGCAGAGTCTGGTCAGAAGGAGTGGCGGGGTAGACAGGCTGGAACACACAGCTGTTGTATCATAGCAAGCCCTTCGTCTGAGGAGTGAGGAGTCACCCTCCTAGACTTGACTTTCTTCTAGCTCAGCTAGGATGGAAGGTGGGGGTGCCTTGGTCCCGTCTTCTGCTCTGTCCTTTTAGCTTCTGAGCCGCTGCCTGCCACCGTTGCTCCCAGCTCAGCTAGAGGTGGGCAGGAGCATCTGGGCAGAGCGTACAGTGTTTTGTTGGGACAGATAGACCCCAGACTCTCCCCCACTTCAGACCTCAGTTTCCTTACTGGTGATAACGACTGAGAAAGAGAAGCGCCTTCATCGGAGGCACAGCGGCTCTCTGTCTCTTGACCCTGAATCTCAGATAACCCACTTTACACTGCACCTTCCACACAGGCTTATCTCAGGGCGGGGAGAGGGTAGGGGCTTCCTCAGCACGGATCACCTGGGAGCCATGTCTCCCCAGCAGGTGTCTGCTGCTTTCTCTTAGTCAGGGGTGAGGCAGAATGAACTGAGCTCCGGCGGTTCATCTGGCAACTGTCTTGTTGGGAAAAGAAGGTTCTCCAGGGAGAAGAAAGGGAAGTCAGTCCCACTAGGTCACCAGGAACTGAATGGCTTGGAAGAAGGATGGGAGGAAGGGGGGTTTACATAAGGACCTTGCTGTGACCCCAACCGTCAGTCACCCATCTCCAACTCTAGCATTTCTATCCTGGCTGCACCCTCCTGGCAAACGCAGGCTAGTGAAAAGCAAAATCCAAGTCTGCACTGCGGATTCCGCACTACAGAAAATCAATTAAGGGGAGGGACTTCCTCCAGACCCCACTCCGCGGGTCTGCTTCCTCTCTCGCTGTAGGGAAGGACATGGCTTCCAACCCTCCCTGTAGTCCACAGAGGCCAAGTTGCAAGCCTCCGGTCCCTGAGAGGAATCTGAGGGCAAAAGGAGTAAAGAACTTTTCTGTGGAGAGGTGATGGCGCGGAATCGGAGCGGTCCCTGCTCCGGGATAGGACGCCCAGGTCTGGGTGCTTCAGAAGCAGTGTGGCTCTTTATCCAGCAGATGGCGCCAAAACCAACCGACTGCTGGGAGCCCAGGGAACCCAGCGAGGACAAGTTTCCACGGCAACAGACAGCGTTGCTAAAAGCCCGGCCCTTGACAACCATTCCCTGGTTGCCGACGTCCATAGTAAATTTGGCTTCTGAAGGACAGAAAGAGCACGGAGAGCAGAATAATCTCGGAAAGAGGCTAGCTGGGGCAGCCCAGAAGAATGAGGAAAAGCCTCTTTAATACGATTGTTTATTACACCCCATCAGCGCCTGCTGGGGTGTCATATCCTCAGCTACCACACGAGTCAGTGATGCAGAGTCCATTATCATGGTTGGCATGAATGAAACTCAGAGAGAGAAAGTAGCTTCCAGTCGCCAGCTAGTCGGACCCTGGGCCAGCCTGGGTGTGGCTGCTCCCTTCTGCCTTACTGCAGTGTGAAGTATCCCAGCAGTGTTAGGGTAGCTGGCAGTGAGGTTTGCTGGGAAACCAAGAGCAAAGCAGAGCAGAGGATGTGTACAGATGAACGGGATACCGGCTCTCCCAATCCAGTTCTGTCCTTGTTGCCATGAATGGGGGCCCTCTGCTCAGGGTCTCTGCTTTTGTGAGTGGGCCTCCCTTATATCAAAGAACCTTAGAAGTGGAGGGAAGGGGACTTAGGCATTCAAAGAGGTTATGTGACCTTTCTCAAACAGTACAGCTCTCCAAGAAGAGCCCAAAGCTGGAGACTACAGCTGTTGTAAAGAGAAGAAAGGAGGCTAAGGGCTAGGTATGGAGGACTGCCCAGAGGAGAAAACCACATTCAAATGAGCCAAGAGACAGAGGTGGTGTATTCAGGTCAGTTCAGCTATCTGGTCTGTACTCAGCCAAGGCCTCATCTCACTGCCTCCGTACATCTCACACTGAACATGACCAGTACTGAACTTCTGACCTCATGCATGACCCGAGTTTTCTAGAGAAACAAAACCAATGATCTATGTACCTAAGTGTCTGACTATCCATCCTCTAGATTTCTATCCAGAGAGACAGAGATGGGGAGGCAGACCTAGAGACAGAATTATAGTAAGGAACCATGATATTAGGGATTGAAGAAAGCGTGAGGTGCCACCAGCAATGTGGAGACCCCGAGCACTCACTATTTTGGCTAAAGTTCTTGAGCAGCAGACCTGTGTCTTAGCTGGAAGACAGCGGGCTGAGAGAGTGAATTGTTACTCAGCCTCTGTTGGTGTTCTTCATTTCGGCTCCTCTGGGATTAGATGATGCTCACACAGCCGTCAGCCTGGCTGGCTGTGGATCCAAATGTTAACCTTGTCCAGAAATACCACTACACACCCAACTAGAAATGTTTTTCACAGAACTGTCTGGGCACCCCAAGGATCAGTCATACTGACATGTGTAATTCTCTACCATACTTCCCAGACCCCCTTCTTTTTTCCTCACACACGCATATTTAATCCGTTAGCAAGCCCCCTCGGCTCTGCCCTCCTGATATAACCCGTTGGGTCACGTCTATTCCCGTCTCTTCTACCACCCAGGCCATGATGCCTCTCACCTGCATTGCAGCCGTGGACCTAGTTTTTTCCAGCTAGTGCCTCCTTCTAGAGCCTTTTAAGCACAGCAATTGGTTGACCCTTTTGAGATGTTCGTTGGAGCATGTGAAGGCCCTGCAGTGGTTTCTTTCTGCTCAAAATAAAAGCCAGGCTCTTTACTGTGACCTTCAAGACCCTTTGTGATCTGCCCCCTACACTGCAGACCTTGGTAACTACTGAGTTCTCCTTGCCCTGTGTGCCCACTCGGCCTGTTTGTCTACTTCTCCCAGACATCTCTCTTCTGTCTACTCCTTCTCTTCCTGCAGGTGTCTACTCCAGGGGTGCCTTGATAGGCCTCCCAACACACACACACACACACACACACACAGAGAGAGAGAGTGAGAGAGAGAGAGAGAGAGAGAGAGAGAGAGAGAGAGTTTACCCATTCTCCCCTCCCTGTCCTCTTTTTCTTCTTTATTGCTATCCAGAACACACCACAAACACACTCTGTTTATATGTATGCTGTCTGCTCTCCTCATATGGCTGTATCTCTAAAACACTGTCACTCATAAGTAAGCGAGTGAACATATAAAGCACATTCCTCACCAGATACCTACCAGTAGGTATAGAAATGCTGAGGATGCAGAGATGGACGGAGCCCACAGTCCTTTGAAGAACTCGGCACCTAGCAGGAGAGATCAGCTTTGATTTGTGTCGGAGGGCACTTCAGGATCATGTAAAGATGATGGGAATAGAGGCAGTACCAGCAGGGCTTGCTCTGTGCCAGAACTGTGGACATGCATTATGACACTATAAAACCCTGTGAAGTGGAGAATGTGACTTCCCTTCTAGAGGAGGATACAGACTCAGAGAGGCAAAGTCATCTGCCCAAGGCCATCTAGCTGCTCAGCCACCGAGCTGAGGCTGTGACCTCATTCCCATTCTCCAGCCCCAAAGTCCCTTTTCACACTCTCCCAGGGAAAGCCAAGAGGGTTCAGCAACAGATAAAAAAAAAAAAAAGGGAGTTCTGGGGTACAGCAGAGAGAGTGTGTGTCCCACCTCTGCCAGCCTCCTGCCTGCAGCCTGGGGTTGACTGGGCTCTCTCCTGGCCACCAGCCCACTTGCCACACCCCCACCTTTGGCACAGCATTGACTACACAAGGATCCCTTTTGGGTCCGGTCATGCATATAACCACGGGCTGACAGGCGTCAGGGTGCCAGGGCAGCCAAGGGTGAGGTCACAGGCTGAGCACTCTGTGCCCAGCCCCCCTGCCCCTTTTTTTCTCATCACAGGCCCCGATGTTGCTCTGCTGGCTGCAGCTTCAGCCCAGCAGGCACTGGTTTCTTCCTGGCAAGGTCTAAGTGCACCAGCTTCCGGTTGCTGTGGTAACAAGTTACTACTCTATAGTTTAAGACTATGTAAACTTCCTATCTTACTGTGGTGGAGGTCAGAGGTCTAGGATTCATGCTTCCAATTGCATTTCTTCTGCAGGCTCCAGGGAGAATCCATTCCTTTGCATTGAGAGCTCTTTAGACTGCCTAAAGTCTATGGCTATGGCCTCATCTTAGCCCTTCAAAGCCAGAGCACAGTGTCGTCCACTCCTCCTGTCTTTCCAGCCTACTTGGACTTTACATTCTGGCTTCTTTTTCAAGGGCCCACTGTGGTCTTCCCGTCCCCAGACTTACAACCCAATCATATCTGCAAATGGCCCTTTTGTCATGTCGGGCACCACACGTTCCAGGTTATAAACCTTTTCAGAGGGCTCTTACTTGGCTTGCCACCCCTGTCTAGGATGCTCACCTTCATAAAGCTAGAGTATTTATGGGATGCTTAACAAAAGCTAAACATCATGGACATCATCTGTTTCATCACCTGTAGGAACTTTCGTGTGGATCCTCACTGTGCACATGGACCCTATTACCTCTGATACCACACCTCAAGGCCTCCTTCACAGACTGGAAACAAATCTTTTTCTCCTGAGGCATCCCCCAAAGCCTGTGTGTTTTGCAGCTTTGTGTAGCCTTCAAGCTCTCAAGGCAAGGAAGAGGCTATGTCTCAGTTCCAGGGCCCCTGACATAGAGCAAGGAGGAACAGGCTCTCAGGCCACTGAGGTTGGAAGCAGACAGGCTGGGTACATGGGTGGTCTCTGTGAATCCAGCCCATTCTGTGAATGCAACTCTTTTGTGTGTGTATATATCTATTTTAGGGGGAGGAAGAAGAGTGGAACCCCACCATTAGGGGCTCAATAAAGTCTGGTTTAGTTGGGGGAGTAGTTTAGTTGTTAGAGTGCTAGCCTAGTATGCACAAAGCTCTTGGTTTGATCCTAAGCACACCATAGAACTGGTTATATAATGACAGACAGAAGTATCAGAAGTTCAAGGTCATCCTTGGCTACACAGTACGTTTGAACCTGGCATAAATGTGACCCTGCTTCAAAAAGAGGGGGGAGAGGAAAGGAACAAGAAGAGGAGAGAAGAGAAGAGACCCTGGTCTGATGGCCTTTCCTGGGAAGGGAGACCCTTCTGTTAGCCAGCCCATCACCTAGGTCACTCAGCATAGGGGAGGGAGTAGAGAGCCTGGGCTGTCCCTACTACTCTATGCTCCTGTCCTTATGCATTCATCTGGTTTTGATTGGCTATAGGGCGGCAGAACTTTCTGGGACTGATGGAAGATAGAGTTGGTCACCAAGGTGGAGAACAATGGTTCTAACAGTGCCACTTGGCTCTAACCAACTCTGCTCACACAGGGCTGTGACATAATCCAGGGCATCACTTCCTGGCATGCAGATCTGAATGCACCATATCCACCTCTCTACTGACTTTCCAGTGATGCTGAGAATCCTGGGGTCCATGGATCACACTTTGAACACTAAGACCTGGAGGACTCGGGCCATCTTCACCTAATCTTCCTGCTCTGCAGTTACTCAGTGATGCAGTGTTTCTGCACAGGCTATGGCTCTCTACAATCCCTGCCCCCCCCCTTCACTTTCTGATGCTGGTGGCCAGGGCCCGAGTGGCAGCGTGTCAAGTTCTCATTCCTGATGTAGTCTGGTCCCTTGGCATAGAAATGGGCTCTCGTTGTTTCTGGGGTTCTATGTTCTTGTCTGCCCCAGATCCCTGTGGTAGTCCCACCCTGCACGCCTTTCCTGCTGCTGGCATTCATGCTCTGATCAGCTGTAGCCAGCCTAACAGACTGGTGGAGTGCTCCACAGCGTTGTCAGGGTGGGACCGGAAGCCAGCTCTTCCTCTTCCTACAGAAGCCTGCGTCAAACACATTGCTGGGATTTCGGATTTGGAAGTTGGATGGAAGGTTGATTTTGTTTTGTAGAACAGGAGGTGTATTTTGAGACATCGGGAGGCATTGGGAGGCATTGGGAGACATCTGGAGGCAACGGGAGACATCAGGAGGCATTGGAAGGCATCGGGAGGCATTGGGAGGCATCGGGAGGCATTGGGAGACATTGGGAGGCATCGCGAGACGTTGGGAGGCATTGGGAGACATTGGGAGGCACTTCTATATTCTGCCTTGCCCTTTTCCCTAAGCCCTGAGCCTAGGGTTTACAAAGGGCTTGCCCAGAATCCCTTGTAGACACCTGACTTAGGCTACAACTGTGAGGTGGGTGGGGGTGGGCAGAGAGAGCAGAGAGAAGAAGGACAAAACACAGTGGGCTCTCATCTCTTCTGGGGAGGTAGAGAGGTGCTCCATCATCCATAGCATTGCTAGGGAAATGTGCTGGTTACACAAAGAGGGACTGGACCTGGTAGCTGCAGGCCTGTAATCCCGGCTACTAGGAGGCTGAGGCAGGAGGATGGCAAATTCAAGGCCTGCCTGGGAAACTTAGTGAGACTGTGTCTCAAAAATTGAGAGAGGGATAGGGATATTGCTGAATGACAGAGCACTTGGTCTAGCCTGTAGGAAGGTCTAGGTTCAATTTCCAGTTAGAAGGAGGAGGGGGAGGAGAAGAAGGAGAAGGTAGGGAGGAGGAAAAGGAGGAGGAGGAGGAGGAGGAGGAGGAGGAGGAGGAGGAGGAGGAGGAGGAGAAAAGGAAGAGGTGGGCCAAGCAATCATAATGAAGGTCTCCAGTTGGGATAGAAAGAGAGATGAGCAGGAGGATCAGGTCAGAACTAGAGAGTTTTCATGCCCTGCCCCCGCCCCTGCCCCCCCCCCCCCCCCCCCCCCCCGCTGTAATCAGGAAAAAGGAGGCTTGTATCAAAGCAGGGCACCAGTTCATGACATTGAGGGACATGGACATCCTGACCAGGCTTCTTGTGGCGCTGCCCTGGTTGGTTCCATTATCACCCACCCACCCTCCCTTTTCTGCAGGGACAAGGACCAACTGCTCCTGTCTTTGACCTCTGGATCGGAGGGGTTGGGGTCTCATCCGGGAGAGGAGGTCCTGGGCAGCAGATCTGCCCTGCCCTGCTGTGGGAAGCGGGAAGCAGCTGAGTCTCAGGCACTTGTAGGAAGCTGTCAGGTGCTCACACATGCTGGAGGCTTACTCCCCAGTCAGAGTTCCTATGGAAGGAGGGGTTCTGATCAGAATCCCCAGAGCCATCTTTCCCTACTGTCCTGTCCCCCTTTCTTCTCTGCTTGGGTATTCCTGGGTCTGTGGCAGGGTACACACTTAGGGACAGGTAGTGTAGCTCTGCTCTCCGTGGAAAGGCAATGTCCTTTCTTCCAGTGACTTGCGAAGCAGGGCCAGTTTCCCTGGGGCCTGCTCTGCCCTAAAAACCTTAAACAGATCAGCCTTGCAGAGGAAAGCAGCTCTGCCACCTAGCAGCCTGTTTAGCTCTGCTGCTGGTGAGAGGGCACCTTGGACCCCTCTGATAGAGAGCCTTCTCGATTCACCAGGTCATCGCCTACCTGGTCATAGTCCTCCTGGCACCCCCTCCCTCTTCTGCTCACGGTCCCAAATCCCTCCATCCCTCGTTCCCACAAAGGCCAGGATTTTTGTACTCTCTCTCTTTGTGCCTCCTCCCTCTCTCTCTTCCTCTCCCCTGCTCTCAGATACTGAAACAGAGCCTCGGACATGTACATGCGAAGCGTGTGCTCGAACACTGGCCCCAGCTCGTAGACAGCCTTTTTCTGTACCAGGACTGTCTCAGCAGCTGCCATGTCCTGACTCACTTCATGGCCACGTTGATTTGTGGGAGGACTATTATTTATTTTATTTTTTGAGACAGGATTTCACCGTGTAGCTTTGGTGCCTGTCCTGGATCTTGCTCTGTAGACCAGGCTGGCCTCGAACTCACAGAGATCTACCTGGCTCTGCCTCCCGAGTGCTGGGATTAAAGGCATGTGCGCCCCGCCCGCCCGCCGCCTGGCGGGAGGACTATTATTATGCAAAAGAGAAGTCTTACACACTTTAATGACTGAAGGCAGGCACTAGAGACCCCCAAGGGAAGCAACTGGAGGCAACTGTCCTTGTCAAAAGAGCAAAACACCTATCTTTGGTGTACCACAAGTACATGTGTTCAGTAGACCTCCTTCTTTTGCCATGTCCGAATCTTAATCCCCAAGAGATAGAGACAGAGACGTGAAAAGCGGGATTCTCTTGAGCAACTGCCCCAGCTCTGGACCACAGAGCCCCATAGACTGGAAGAAGGGCGAGGGGTGAAGATGAGTGGGACCAGCCTCTAGTCTTCAAGGCCCTTCTCTGTACCACTCCACTGTCGTTCACTCCGCTTTCTTCATCTGTCTTGATAATGGGCACTGGCGTGTGGGGGCCTGGGAGGAGGCAGACCCTGGAGCTGGGCTGAGGGGCGGCCCCTGTCCTGCACCTGCCTGTCCTCCATCCTCCTGCCAAGAGCTCCTTCACCTGTCCCCACATCCTCAGCGTCCAGGGACCAAGCAAAACTCCACTCCCAGCTAATAACATGGCCATGAGTCCCACAGGTCACTCCCCAGAAGTAATTTAGCTCTAGTAGATTCCTAGAAGGTGGCCTTACTCATTAAGGGGTGGAAATCCTGTGCTGGCTAGTTTTATGTCAACTTGACACAAGCTGTAGTCATCAGGGAGGAGAGAGTCTCAACTGAGAAAAATGCCTTCAGAAGATGGTTATGGTCAAGCCTGTAGGGCCTTTTCTTAATTAGTGATTGATGTGGGAGGGCCCAGCCCATTGTGGGTGGGGCCACCCCTAGGCTGGTGGTCCTGGGTTCTGTAAGAAAGCAGACTGAACAAGTCATGGGGAGCAAGCCAGTGAGCAGCTCCCTTTCATGGCCTCTGCATTAGCTCCTGCCTCCAGGTTCCTGCCCTGCTCAGTTCCTGCCCACACTGCTTTTGATGATAAACTGTTATATGGAACTGTGAGTGAAATAAACACTTTCCTCTTCAAGTTGTTTTTGGTCACAGTGTTTCATCACATCAGTAGCAACCCTAAGACAATCCTAATGTTGACCTCTGGCCTCTGTGTATGCACACACACACACACACACACACACACACACACACACTCACACACACACAGTTGTGTGGAAGGGAAGAGAAAGGAGATGAGGCCACTTGTCCAATACTGTTCATATAAATTAAAAACATGCACAAATATGATAGTAATGTGGTGCTATATTGTGTACCCTAATAAAATTTACCTGAAGATCAGAGGACAGAACAAGTCACTAGATTAAACATAGAGGCCAGGCCGTGGTGGCACATGTCTTTAATCCTAGCACTCAGGAGGCAGAGATCTGTCTGGATCTCTGTGAGTTCAAAGCCGCCCTGGACTACATAAGATTGACTCAGTCTAGGAGAGAAACAGAGCCAGGGAGTGGTGGCACACACCTTTAATCCCAGTATTTGGAAGTCACACACCTTTAATCCCAGCACTTGAGATCTCATGTCTTTGCTTGGGAAGCGCACATGCCTTTAATCCCAGGATGTGATGGCTGGGCAGAGAAAGGTACATAAGACATGAGGAGACAGGAACTAGAGGCTTTTTTAGGTTGAGTAGTTGGTGAGGTAAGAGGTGGTGGCTGTGGTTTGTTCTTTTGCCTCTCTGATCTTTCAGCATTTACTCCAATATCTGGTACCAGTTTTTTTTTTTAATAAAGACCTATTAGAAATTCATGTTACATGATAGTGTTTCATAGTAGACAAAATAGAATCTTGGGACTGGAGAGGCTTCAGTGGTTAAGAGCATTTGCTGCTCTTGCAGAGAACCCAGAATTCGTTCCCAGCACCCATATGGCAGCTCACAGTGCTCTGTAACTCCTGTTCCAGGAGATCAAATGCCTTCTTCTGGCCCCTGTGGGCTCCTGCACTCATGTAGTTCATATAAACTCATGCAGGCTCACACACATATACATAAATAAAAAAAAATAAATCCTTCTTTTCTTAAAAGATTATGTGCGGACCTGGGAGGACTGGGAAGTGATTGGGGTGCATTTTATGAAATCCCCAAATAACAGTGAGAATATTATGTTGGGAAAAAAGATTATGTGTATGATAGAAAATTGGTAAAACAGAAAATGTAAAGAGGTAAAAACTACCCGTGATCTTAACAAGCTTAGATAATCACTGTTGTGATTATGATATGTTTCCTTCTTACCCTATCTCTAGGCACATATATGCTTACATGTAGCAAAATTGTGATTCTTTTGTATATACTTTTATGTTTTCTCTGTTTTGTTTCTATGTAACTTACTTAAAAAGTTAACACTGTAACAGAATTGTATCTTTTCCTTAGGATGTCTGTAGTAGCAATTGTATCAGAGATATACGTTAATTTACTTAGTTATTTCCCTATTGTTAGACCTGAAACAGTATCCAGGGTCCTGCTATTAGAAACAGTGCTGTTGCTGGACAGTGGCGGCGCACGCCTTTAATCCTAGCACTCAAGAGGCAGAGGTAGGCAGATCTCTGTGAGTTGGTGGCCAGCTTGGTCCACAAAGAGAGCTCCAGGACAGGCACCACAACTACACAGAGAAACCCTGTCTTGAAAACCAAAAACCAACCCCCCCCCAAAAAAAAAAAACAAAAAAAAAGAAGAAAGAAAGAAAGAAAAAAGAAAAAAGAAAAAAGAGACAGTGCTGTCATTAATATTCTTGTACACATATTTTTTCCTGCAGAGCTGCTTTTTGGCATCCAGTTAACATCTAAAGGATTAATGGAGTATGAACTTTGATGCATGCCTGTAATGCCAGGATTCTGGAGAAGGCAAGAAGGTCATGAGTTTGGAGCAAATCTGGGCTACATAGTGACCTCCCATCTTTAAAAGCATGCAACTTAAAGCAGTTCCTGGTGGCTGTTGTAAAATGGTAAATTTACATTGCACCATTTAAAACTGGCCAGTCATGATAGAAACACTCAATTCACCATACACTGTTGACTACTAATGAAAGGTGGTGGTGGGATTGTGGGCGAGTAGGAACCATCTGCCAATTCAACAGGTAAAAATGGTGTGGGCCTTTTGTTTGTTTGCTTTTAAACAGGGTCTCACTGTGTATCCCAGGCTAGCCTTGAATTCTCTATATAGCCGAGGCTGACCTTGAACTCCTGCTCCTCTTAGTATCTCGCAGGCATGCACCCCCATGCCTAGATTAATGTTACTTCCTTTGGGTCATTTGTTTAAAGTATTCGTTTTCACTTTATAGTGTGTGCGTGTGAGTGTGTGTGTGTGTGTGTGTGTGTGTGTGTGTGTGTGTAGGTCAGAGGGCAAGTCTGTGGAGTCAGTTTTCCCTTGCCACATTTATGTGGGTTCTGGGGATTGAACTCGGTTGGGAAGGCTTCACAGCAAACACTTTTTGCCTGCTGAGCCACCTCACTGGCTGTTTTTGAGAGCACACTGGCTTCTACTCATGATCCTCCTGCCTCTGTCTCTGGACCATGGTCATAATGTTGGCTCTAGCTAGATTCTTGTAACGAGTGCGGACAACCCTGTCTAGTGTCTAGCCTTTGATTTTTGTCTTTGTCTCCATTTCTTACCTTCTCTCTACATCACTACCACAGACACTCAGCCTCTGGTTACCCTTCCAGCATTCCATGCCCAGAAGCCAGAATGTGTCTCTCTTGAAAGATTTTTCTTTTATGTGTATGTGTGTGCTTGCTTGATGTGTGTGTGCTGTGTGTGTTCAGGAGCCTGTTAAGGCCAGAAGGGGTGTAGGATCCCTTGGAACTGGAGTTAGTAAGTTAGTCAATTGTCATTTGAGCTGGGTGCTGGGAACTGAACCCAGAACCTCCTCTACAAGAGCAGTAAGTTCTCTTAACTGCTGAGCCATCTCTCCAGCCCCCAGAATGCTTGTTATTGTTGTTTGCCTGTCCTTAAACTCCTGCCTCTACCACTCAATTGCTGGGATTTTAGGTATGTCCCACCATGTCTAGCACAATGATTTTTAACTTTATCTATCTATCTATCTATCTATCTATCTATCTATCTATCTATCTATCTATCTATCTATCCATCCATCCATCTATTTGCCTATCTATCTATCTATCTATCTATCTATCTATCTATCTATCTATCTATCAATTATCTATCTACCTACTGACTGATTATGCTCACACATGAGAGTCAGAGGACCACCTTCAGGGGGCGGTTCTCTTCTTCTGCCATGAGAGATGGAATTCAGGTTGTCAGGCCTGATGGCAGGCATTTTTATCCGCTGAGCCATTTTTTCTGGGCCCTCAGAATGATTAAAACAATAACAACAGCAACAACAAACAAACCATAAATCATATAATTCTATATTATATAATTCCTATCCAACTCATATAATTCCTATCCAAGATTTCCTGTCGCAACTGAAATAGAAGTTAGTTGTTTATGATGCCTGCCAGTCTCACTTATGCAGGAGGAATAAATGGTTGCAACGGTTAATTTGAAGTCTTCTTGAGTAAGCTAGGGCATGAGAGCTGGTAACATATTAACTTCTGTAAGGTTGAATCTAACAGAGACCTGCATTGAATTCAGACACTGAGTCAAGAAGATTGCCCTTGAGGCTGGGGAGATGGCTCAGCAGTTAAGAGCACTTACTGCTCTTCCAGAGGACCTGGGTTCGATTCCCAGAACCCACATGGCAGCTCACAATTGTCTGCAACCATCTGTAACTCCATGCCCTCTTCTGACCTCCTCAAGCAAAACACGTGTAGTAGTAGAAGGAGGAGGAGGAGGAGGAGGAGGAGGAGGAGGAGGAGGAGGAGAGGGGGAGGAGGAGGAGAGGGGGAGGAGAGATTGCCCTCACTAATGGGTGTGGGCAGTCTGATTCTTTGAGGGGACCAACACAATGCAAAGGTGTAAGAAGGGTGACTCTGCTCTCATTCTGGGGCATCCATCTTTTCATATTCAGGACATCAGAGCTTTTCATGTATTGGCCACTAGGCAGTGGGATGTAAGAAAGTAGAAACAATGTGTGTAGACAAGTCTCTAGAAACACTGTGGTGCAAAGACCAAAGAAATACGTGGAAGCTTACTGTGTGTTTCTCCTCATCCCTGGGAATTCCCTGTTAACTGAAAAAAGATTTATTTATTTTTATTTTATGTATATGAGTGTTCTGCCTGCAATGTATGTATGTTGTGGGTAGTACATTCCTGCCTAGTGTCTGTGGGGCCAGAGGAGGGTCATCCCTGGAACTGGAGTAACATCTGGGTGCTGGGAACCAAACCTGGGTCCTCTGGAAGAGCAGCTAGTCCTCTTAACAGCTAAATCACTCGTCTCTCTACCTCCTTTCCTATTGACCTTTAAAACTGTTTTTAGATGTATTTACTTTATTTTACATATGTGTGTTTTGCTTGCATGTATGGATGTGTACCATGTGCAGGTCTGGTGCCTGCAGAGGCCAGAAGAAGGCTTGGATTCACTGGACCTGAAGTGACTGACAGTTGAGAACCATCATGTGGGTGCTGGGAATCGAACTTGGGCCCTTTGCAATAAGAAGCTCTCTTAACCACTGAGCCATCTCTCCAGCCCCCAGCCCTCCCTCTTTTTTGAAACAGAGTCTCACTGTGTATATTATATATGAGTTTCAGAAAATTATTTCAAAAACTTTAAAAATCATATGGAGGGCTGGATTGATGGCTTAGCAGTTAAGAGCACTGACTGCTTTTCCAGAGGACCTGGGTTCGATTCCTAGCACCATATGGCAGTTCACAGAAGTCTGTAACTCCAGTCCTAGGGGATCCAATGCCCTCTCCTGGCCTCCTCGAGCCATGAATGCACATAGTATACAGACACACACGCAGACTGCCTTAGTTTTTTCCCCAATGCTGCGACAAAGCGCCACGATCAAGGCAGCTTATAAAATAAAGCCTTTTTATTTCTATTTTTGGATTTTTGAGACTAGGTTTCTCTTGTGTACAATTTCAGGGGATGAGTCCATGACTGCCATGGTGGGAAGTGTGGCAGCAGGCATGGTGCTGGAGAAGTAGCTGAGAGCTCACATGCTGAGACAACAACCAGTGGGGGAGGGCTAACTGGGAAAGCTATGGACCTTTGAAACCTCAAAGCCCACCCCCAGTGACATATCTCCTCCAACAAGGCCACACCTCCTGATCCTTCCCAGACAGTTCCACCAACTGGGGACCAAGCATTCAAATATATGAATGAGCCTATAGAAGCCATTCTCATTCAAACTAACACACAGGCAAAATAGTCATATGCATAAAATAAAATTATATTGATGTTTTAATGAGGATAGTATTAAAATATTAATCAAATTTGAAAGAATTAATGACCTTATAAAATATTGAAGTGCTCTATTCAGAAACAAGAGTTGTTTCTCCATTTATCAAGTTCTCCCTCTCTCTCTTTGGGGATACAGGGTGTATTAGTCAGGGTTCTCTAGAGGAACAGAACTTATAGAATGAATATATATATATATATATATATATATATATATATGATTTATTAGAATGCTTTACAGGCTCTGGTCCAACAATGGCTGTCTACCAACAGAAGTTCTAAGAATCCAGTAGTTGTTCAGCCCACAGCTGGTCTTCTGTATATGCTGGAATCCTGAAGAAGTAGGCTCTAATGCCAGTAAAGGAATGGACTTGCTGTTGAGCAAAGCAGGCAAACAACAAGCATCCTTCTTCCATGTCCTTTATACAGGCTGGCTGCCAGCAGAAGGTGTGGCCCAGATTAAAGGTGGATCTGCCCAGATTAAAGGTGGATCTTCCCACCTCAAAAATCTAGATTAGAAGTAGGTCTTCCCACTTCAAATGATTTGAGTAAGAAAAAAAAAATTCGCTGGGCGGTGGTGGCGCATGCCTTTAATCCCAGCACTTGGGAGGCAGAGGCAGGTGGATCTCTGTGAGTTTGAGGCCAGCCTGATCTACAGAGTAAGTTCCAGAACAGGCACCAAAACTACACAGAGAAACCCTGTCTCGAAAAACCAAGCAACCAGTCAACCAACCAAACAAACAAAAAACCCAAAACATTAAAGTGGAAGCCAGGCTGGGCAGTGGTGGCGCACACCTTTAATCCCAGCACTTGGGAGGCAGAGCCAGGCAGATCTCTGTGAGTTCGAGGCCAGCCTGGGCTACCAAGTGAGTCCCAGGAAAGGCGCAAAGCTACACAGAGAAACCCTGTCTCGAAAAACCAAACAAACAAACATAAAAACTGGAAGCCATATTATATATGCAGAGGATCTGGTGCACACACATGCAGGCCCTGTGCATGCTGCCTCAGTCTCTGTGAGTTCATATGAGCTTTGATCGTGTTGATTGAGACGGCCTTGTTTTCTTGGTGTCTTCCATCCTCTCTGGCTCTTACATTTTCTGCCTCCTCTTCTGAAAGATTCCCTGAGTCCTAAGGGGAGGAGGGGATTTGATAGAAACATCACATTTAGTGCTGAGTGTTCCAAAGTGTCTCACCCTCTGCATAATGTCTGGCTGAGGGTCTCTGTGTTTGTTCCCATCTGCTGCAGGAGGAAGCTTCTCTGATGATGGCTGAGCAAGATACTGATCTATGAGTACAGCAGACTGTCATTTGAAGTCATTTTATTGCTATGTTTTTTGTTGTTGTTTTTCAGCACAGCAGTATTTGATTTTAGCCAAGGTCCCTGGGCTATAGAGTGTCAGATTCTTGGTCACCCAAGCAGTTTTGGGTATGGGTTCCATCTTGTGGAGTAGGCCTTAAGTCAAATTATACATTGGTTGGTTACTCCCATAGCTTTGTGCCGTCTTTACCTCAGCATAGACTGGTTGGGTTGGCGTTTATGTTTCTCTTTTGGTAGCATGCAGACTACCTTCCTGTGTTAAACACGCTAGCACATAGCAGGGAAGGCTGTCTGTAGGCACCAGCTCAACTTCTCCATGTTCAATGAGGTGTGTAGGTGTTGTCTCCAACAATAGGACTTCGCCGTCAGTCTGTGGAGAGCAACCAATAGTTTTGACAAAAGCCTGGGTTGTTTGGGGATTTTTGTCTAACAACTCAATTAGATATAACTCACTCCAGGTACTAGAAGCTTCATTTGCTGACAAGAGATGGCCAGCTGGGGCTCTTTATCCCCCATTATTTGCCAATTTCATTTAGCTCGCCTTCATAGATGTTTATAGTTAGGAAGCTTCTACTGTATTAGATTTCCAAAACAACCCTTCAATGGCCCTTAGTGTTAGCGGTCTCTGTCCCTACGTCTTCCCATTACAGTCCCCACCCTATCAGTCTATAACTGTCTTTTCTATTTCCCTTTTCTATTGGGATCTATCTGTTTCATCTAGTCTCTTACTCTGTATCTAACCTCTGTGGTTCTATGAATTATAACTTGGTTATCATTGACTTAACAGCTAATATCAACATATACAAGTGAATACATGCCATATTTGTCTTGCTGGGTCTGGGATCCTGTTATGGAGTTTGAGACCATTGGGAAAGACCACCAGACTAAATTTATACTATAATTAGCCACATTTATTAGGAATGCTAGCAGAGCCACAGTCTCTAACCCAAATCAGAGATGTGCTGTCCAGAGCCAGGTGAAGGAAGGGTTTTTTTTTGTTTGTTTGTTTGTTTTTTGTTTTTTTCAAGACAGGGTTTCTCTGTGTAGCTTTGCACCTTTTCTGGAACTCACTCTGTATCCCAGGCTGCCCTCAAACTCACAGATATCTGCCTGCCTCTGCCTCCCGAGTGCTGGGATTAAAGGCGTGCGCCACTGCCCGGCTCAATTTCATTTTTTTAATGGCTGAGTAATACTCTGTTTTGTATATGTACCATATTTTCTTTATCCATTCTTCTGTTGAGAGACATTTAGGTTGTTTCTATTTCTGGCTATTATGAATAGAGCAGCAATGACCATGTTTGAGCAAGTGTCTCTGTGGTAGGACGAAGTGTCCTTTGGGAATATGCCCAAGAGTGGTATAGCTGAATCTTGAGGTAGATCTAATCTCATCTTCCTAAGGAACTACCACACTGATTTCCACAGTGACTATATAAGTTTGCATTCCCACCAGCAAAGAATGAGTGTTCTCCTCACTCCACATCCTCGCAAGCATGAGCTGTCACTTGTTTTTTTGATCTTAGTCATTCTGACTGGTGTAAGATGAAATCTCAAAGTAGTTTTGATTTGCATTTCCCTGATGGCTAAGGATGTTGAGCATTTTAAGTGTTTTTCAGTCTTTTGAGTTTCCTCATTTGAGAAGTCTTTGTTTGGATCCGTACTCCATTTTTAAAATGAGTTACTTGTTTTCTTGATATCTAGTTTTTTTGAGTTCTTTATATCTTCTGGATATTAGTCTTCTATTGGATGTGTAGTTGGTAAAATTCTTTTCCCATCGTGTAGGCTGCCGCTTTGTTCAAATGATGATGTCCTTTGCCAAGCACAAGCTTCTCAGTTTCAAGAGGTGCCATTTATTAATTGTTGATCTTAGTGCCTGCGCCAATGGTGTTCTGTGCCAATGAGTTCAAGGCTATTCCCCACTTTCTCTTCTATTAGGTTCATTGTATCTGGTTTTATGTTGAGGTCTTTGATCCATTTGAAGTTGAGTTTTGTTCAGGGTGATAAGTATAGATCTACTTAGATTCTTCTACATGTAGCCATCTAGTTTGACCAAAACCATTTGTTGAAGATGCTGTCTTTTTCCCACTGTGTATGTATGACTTCTTTATCAAAAAATTAGGGGCCAGGTGGTGGTGGTGCATGCTTTTAATCCCAGCACTTGGGAGGCAGAGCCAGACAGATCTCTGTGAGTTCAAGGCCAGCCTGGTCTACAGAGCGAGATCCAGGACAGGCACCAAAACTACACAGAGAAACCCTGTCTCAAAAAACAAAAAGACAAACAAACAAAAAAAGCCAAAAAAAAAACCAAATTAGGTGTCCATAAGCACGTGGATTTATGTCTTGGTTTCCAATTCAAATCCATTGATCTACATGTCTGTTTTTGTGACAACACCATGCTATTTTTATTACTATTGCTCCGTAGTACAACTTGAAATCAATGATACCTCCTGCAGTTACTTTATTATTCAGGATTGTTTTAGCTATCCTGGCTTTTTCTGTTTCCATATGAGGCTGAAAATTGTCCTTTCAAGATCTGTGAAGAATTGAATTGGAGTTCTGATGGGGATTGCATTGAATCTGCAGATCTCTTTTGGTGGGACGGCCATTTTTACTATGTTAGTCCTACCGTCTGTGAACATGGGAGATCTTTCCATCTTCTGATATCGTCGTCAATTTCTTTCTTCAGCATATTCAAGTTTCTATTATACAAGTCGTTCACTTGCTTGGTTAGAGTTACCCCAAGTGTTTTATGTTATTTGAGGCTATGGTGAAGTGTGTTGCTTCTCTGGTTTCTTTCTCAGTCGGTTTGTCATTTGTATCTAGGAAGGCTCTGATTTTTATGAGTTAATTTTATATCCGGCTACCTTGCTGAAAGTGTTTATCAGCTGTAAGAGTTTCCCAGTGGGATTTCTAGGGTCACCTATGTGTACTATCATATCATATACAGATAAAGATACTTTGACTTCTTCCTTTCCAATTTGTACCCCCTTGATCTCCGTCAGTTGCCTCATAGTGCTATATTGAATAGGTATGGAAAGAATGGACAACCTTATCTTTCTCCTGATTTTAGTGGAATTCTTTGAGTTTCTATTTAAGTTGATGTTGGCTATAGGATTGCTGGAAACTGCCTTTATTATGATGAGGTATGTCTCTTGTATCCCTACTCTCTCTAGGACTTTATCATGAAGATTTGTCAAAGGCCTTTTCTGTATCTAGTGGGATGATTGTGTGGTTTTTGTCTTTCAGTTGGTTTATATGATGGATTACATATATCAATTTATGTATGTTGAACCATGCCTGGATCTCTGGGATGAAGTCTACTTGATCATGGTAGATGAACTATTTGATGTGTTTTTGGATTTGGTTTCTAAGTATTTTATTGAGAATTTTTGCATCTGTGCTCATAAGGGAAATTGGTCTTTAATTCTTTTTCTTTGTTGGGTCTTTACGATAGGGTTTGGGTATTAACTGTAACTGTAGCCTCATAAAATGAATTGGGCAATGTTTCTTCTGTTTGTATTTTGTGGAATAATTTAAGGAACATTGATGTTAATTATTCTTTGAAATTCTTGTAGAATTCTGCATTAAAACCATCTGGCCTTGGCTTTTTTGTTGTTGGGAGACTTTTAATGACTTCTATTTCACAGGGATTATTTTAAATAGGTCTGTTTAAATTTTCTATCTAATCTTGATTTAACTTTGATAAGTGGTATATACAGAAAAAATTATCAATTTCTTTTTGATTTTCAAATTTAGTGGACTGTAGTTTTTTTAAAATATGTCCTTATGATTCTCTGGATTTCCTCAGTGTCTGTTATTATGTCTCCCTTTTCATTTCTAATTTTGTTAGTTTGGGTCTTCTCTCTTCTCCTTTTAGTTAATGTGGAAATGGGTGGATACTCTTATTGATTTTCTCAAAGAACTAACTCTTTGTTTCATTGATTGTCTGTATTGGTTTTCACTTGTTTGTTTGTTTCTATTTTATTGATTTCAGCCCTGAGTTTGATTATTTCTTGCCATCTACTCCTTTTGGGTGTGACTTCTTTTTGTTCAGTAGCTTTCAGGTGTACTATTAAGTTACTAGTATGAAATCTCTCCACTTTTTAAAAAAATGTAGGCACTTATGGCTATGACCTTGCCTCTTAGAACACCCTTATTATGTCCTATAAGTTTACAGATATTGTGTATTCACTTTCATTCAATTCTAGAAAGTCTTTAATTTCTTTCTTAATTCCTGTCTTGAAAGAAAGAAAAGAAAAATAGAAATTAAAGAAAGATAGCCATTTTTCATTCGTTAGTGAGTTGTTCAGTTTCCATGAGTTTGTAAGCTTTCTGCTGTTGAGATCCAGCTGTAAGCTATGGTGGTCAGATAGGATGCACAGTGTAATTTCACCTTTCTGCTATCTGTTGAGATTTGCTTTGTGTCAGAGTATGTGTCAATTTGGGAGAAAGTTCTAAGAGGTGCTGAGAAGAACGTATAGTATTTTGTGTTTGGGTGAAATGTTCTATAAATGTCTGTCAGGTCCATTTGGTTTATAACATCCATTAGCTCCAGAATTTCTCTGTTTAGTTTTTGTCTGGATGCCCTGTCTACTGGCAAGAGTGGGGTATTGAAGTCTCTCACTATCAGTGTGTGAAGGTCAATATGTGATTTAAGGTACAGTAGTGTTTCTTTTACAAACTTGAGTGCCCTTGCATTTGTTGCATAGATGTTAAGAATTGCAATATCCTCTCTTGGTGGATTTGTCCTTTGATGAGTATGTAGTGTCCTTTCCTATCTCTTATGATTATTTTTGGTTTGAAGTTTGTTTTGTCAGATATTAAAATGACTATACCAGCTTGCTTTTTTTTTTTTTTTTTTGGTTTTTCGAGACAGGGTTTCTCTGTGTAGCTTTGCGCCTTTTCCTGGAACTCACTTGGTAGCCCAGGCTGGCCTCGAACTCACATAGATCCGCCTGGCTCTGCCTCCCGAGTGCTGGGATTAAAGGCGTGCGCCACCACCGCCCGGCTCCAGCTTGCTTTTTAGGTTCTTTGCTTGAAATATTTTTTTCCTGTCCTTTTACCCTGAGGTGATGTCTATCCTTGATGTTAAGATATGATTCTTGGATGCAGTAGGATGAATCCTGTCTTCTAATCCATTCTGTTAGTCTGTGTCTTTTTATTGGGGAATTAAGACCATTGATGTTGAGAGATATCGATGAGCGGTGTTTGTTGATTCCTGTTATTTTGTATTTGTTATTGTTGTTGTGGGGGTTGGTGTGTGTGTGTGTGTGTGTGTGTGTGTGTGTGTGTGTGTGTGTTATCGCTATTGATTTACTGGTCTGGGACTATTTATTCCCTGTGTTTTCTTAGATGTGGTTAACCTCTTTAGGTTGGAGTTTTCCTTCTAATACTTTCTGTAGGGCTGGATTTGTAGATAGATATTGCTTACATTTAGTTTTTATCATGGAATGTCTTATTTTCTCCATCTATTGTAATTGAAAGTTTTGCTGGGCATAGTAGTCTGGGATGGCATCTGTGGTCTCTTACAGTCCGTAGAATATCTGTCAGGGTCCTTCTGGCTTTTAGACTCTCCATTGAGAAGTCAGATGTTATTCTAATAGGCCTGTCTTTATATGTTACTTGGTCTTTTTCCCCTTACAGCTTTTAATATTCTTTCTTTGTTCTGTATGTTTAGTATGTTGATTGCTTCGTGCTGAGGGGACTTTCTTTTCTGGTCCAGTCTATTTGGTGTACTGTATGATTCTTGTACCTTGATACTCGTCTCCTCCTTCAGGTTAGGGAAATTTTCCTCTATGATTTTGTTGAAACTATTTTCTGGGCCTTTGACCTGGGTTTCTTCTCCTTCCTCTATTCCTAGTATCCTTATATTTGATCTTTTCATAATGTCTCATATTTTCTGGATGCTTTGTGCTGGGATTTTTTAAGTTTTAACATTTTCTTTTATGGAATTATCTATTTCTTCTATTGTGTCTTCAATGCCTGAGGGTCTTTCTTCTATCTCTTGTATTCTATTTGTAAAGCTTACCTCTGAGATTCCTGTTTTAGTTCCTAAAATTTTCGTTGCCAGATTTCCATTGGTTTGGGTTGATTCTGTTTCCACTTTCAGGTCTTGATCTGTTTTTATTCATTTCCTTCCATTGTTTGTGTTTCATAGATTTCTTTAAGGGATTTATTCATTTCCTCTTTAAGGACCTGCATCATATTCATAAATATGGCCAGCACTTAGGAGGCAGAGGCAGGTGGATCTCTGTGAGTTTGAGGCCAGCCTTGTCTACAGAGTGAATTCCAGGACAGCCAGGGCTACAGAGAAATACCTTGTCTCTAAAAGACAAAACAAAACAAAAGCCCTCTGAGCCCCCAGGTTGAGTTTGGTACTCCAGGTGGGCTGTCTTTGAAGAGCTCCTGTGTCAGCTTCATTGAGTCTTTCTTCTTGGGCCCCAGAGTGAAATGCCCCAGAGTTTTCCAGTCTGTAGCCCAAAAAGCAAAAAAGGATCTGTTGTATGAGAAGGTCCAGGATCTCTGCATTCAGCATTCTAATGGTACCTAGGCACTAAATCCCTTTGTTTTCAGTATGGTGTCTTAGTTCAGAGGATGTCCAAGGCTCTGCCAGTCCAGCACTTCTTTTCAGAGGAAAATCCCACAGGCCCTACTGGTTATAGGAAGGGCAGACTGTTCCCTGGTGGTTCAGAGTTAGGGAAGAGACCTAGGGATCTAATTGTGGTTTCCTTTAGCCTAGGCTTCCACAGTTCCTGTGGCTTTCAGATTGCCACTTTCTGTATCTTCATAGGACAATGTGATGTAAATCAACTTGACTCCAAGTTTCCTTTCTGCCAGTTAGAGACAGCTTTTTGCTCAGGGCGGCTAAGTCAGTCACGGCATGACTGTCCGCCATCCTGCCTCAACAGTTCTGTGGCTTTTGTCTTCTTTCTTGCTCTCTCCATCCCTGCAGCGTTACCACTCTTGACTTTAAAGTCTTCTCATTGAAGTTTTAATAGGGCTCTGGGAGGAAGTGAAATTAGAGGTATGAATTCAGTCACCATCGTAACCAAGAGCCCTAACTTCCCTTTCCAATATCTTTGTAAAAATATAGTTCTTGAGACTAACCCTACTTGGTCACGGAGGATTGCAATTTTAATGTACTGGGATATGTTTATTTCTGTCTTTTCACTTAGAAGTTGTTAAGTGAACATGATTAGCAAGAAATGAGGCTTTCTATGAGGGAAATTTAAAGAAATGTCTCCAGTGGGACAACTTTTATTAAGCATATAAAAACATAGAGACAGAATCCTAGTATGCTGCCTCTAGTGGACTGGGGGACTGACTTCCCTTAGGGACACCTAGGGCATGTCTTTCATAGTGTTTTGTTTGGGGACTCAGAATAAATCCCAGACTCCATCATTGACTGACTGTGAGAGCGTGTTTGGAGGCCTGCTTTGATCTTACATCAGTTGGTGGGGTAAGTTCTGTGATCAGAAATGAGCCTCAGATGCTTTTCTGAAATGCAGCACATTGCTCCCCACCCCGCCCCCCACCCCTGGCCAAATAACTATGCTAGCTCTCCGCTTCCTGGGGCAGGACTAGATACTTCTTGTCTGTCTGTTTATTGAGGCTGGTTCTCATGTAACATGGGCTGGCCTCAAAATCCATATGTCTCCAACCAAGGCTAGCCTTGAACTTGGATCCTCTTGCCTTTACCTCCTAAAGGGCAGGGTGACTGGCTTTTATCATCATACTCAGCAGGATGGGGAATTCTTTTGTGGTTTTGTCTGTCTGTCTGTCTGGTTGGTTGGCTGGTTCGGTTTTTTGAGAGATTCTCAATCTGTAGACCTGGCTGATCTCAAACTTTGAATCTTTCTGCCTCCCAAGTGATGGAATTACAGGCATTTGCTATCAGGTCTGTCTGTCTGTCTCTCTCTCTCTCACACACAGTGTGTGTGTGTGTGTGTGTGTGTGTGTGTGTGTGTGTGTGTGTGTTGTCTGTTGTCTGATTTGGTCTTGAACTTGGGGTCCTCCTTCTTTTACCCTCTTGAGAAGCTAAGATTACTTAATGTCCATGCAAGTTCTCCTTGCTGCCTAGATAGTTCCTTAGGCACCTCGCCCAGCCTACTCTACCTAAAGCAGAGTAAGTGGCAAATGGAAGGGAGGTTTAGGGGTCACACTCAGGACTGCAACCCCACAATATTCTTTCCTCTGTCACTTGTCATTCCTAATAAGGGAAGAGACTTAGTGTCCTCTGTGGTGCCTGGCACACAGTAGGACTGATGACTGCCGTTCTGGCAGAAGCTTTGGATAGTACATATAGTACAGACTGGCCTTGAACTTCCTATGTAGCAGAGGCTATCCTTGAACTCTAATCTTCTGCCTCTACCTCCTAAAGGCTAAGCTTACAGGCATGTGCTCAGTTTCCTGAAACTATTAAATACAGCATTCCGGAAGAAGGAAAACATGAAGGGATTTAAAGACTCCAGACAAATGAACAAGCCCCAATCATCCAGTCAGTCAGTGAGCAGTGCAGCCTTTAGACAGTGCAGCAGCAGCCGTAGTGAGTGCTCAGTGATCTTGGTCCCCATGCTGAGCTAGCCTCTGCCTGGCAGCTTCTCCTGCATTCCTGTGTGGCTAGGTGCTCTTTCTTTGATTTTCCATTCTCCTTTCATGTCTTACCGGAGACAAGTTGTGATCCACCTCGCACAGTAGCCTGTCTCACTACTCTTTCCCACAGACATTTCTGAAGCTGAGTATTTTGGAGAGATTTTAACAAAAAGGGATGTTATGAATGGGAACTGACATTTGGCAGTTGGTCTGCGAAGCGTAGGAGGCCCTCCTCGGTGGTTGTATTATGTTTGCAAACCACCAGGTGGTGGAGAAGGCAAGCACAGAGCTGAGCAATCTTGAGCAGTTTGGTAAGTTCCGGGGACTTACTTTATCTGTCTCTAAAATGGGAACGTAGTGTTGTGACGCAGTGTCTTTACCCATCGTAAAGGCTTAACGGAGTGGATTTGACTGCCTGGGATGCTATCTACGCAAGGCTACCGTTGCATGTGTGCATGCACACGTGTGCATGTGTGTATGTCTGTGCGTGTGCATGTGGTGTGTGTGTGTGAGTGCGCGCACGCGAGCGCGCCCAGTGCCCTCGCCAGAGGGTGTTTCCCGGGAATGGCGTGCTTGTGGGTGTGTGCGCTGGGCGGCCCTCGGAGCGTGTGGTTGCCAGCGCCAGGCTGAGAACGAGGCGCCCGCTTTCGCGCCGCTGATTGGCAGCGCTGGGTGAATGAGTGCGCGTGGGGCCCGGGCAGCAAGGTGGCGGTGGCTCCGCGCTGCTGTGTGCGCCCGCCTGCCGACCGGGGTAGGGGCGGACCGCGGGGCAGCGGGCGGCGGGAGAGCTGGGAGGAGGGAGAGGAGGGCGGGCGCGGGAGGCGGCGGGGAGAGCTGTGCAAGCCCGGCTGCCGCGGGGCCCCGGCGCGGGTGCTGGGCCGGGGCGCCGGGCTCATAGCCAGGAGGCGGCGCCGTGGGGAGGAGCGGAGTGCGGAGCGCGAGCGGAGCCCGGCCGTCCACCGCCTGCTGAGAGCGCTGCGGGTCGTAGACCCGGCCGGGGGCAGACCCCGAGCTTCGGGTCGCCTAAGCTGTGATCACCCTGCCAGCCGAGCGGAGTGGGGGCTCTGAGCTTGCGTCCCCGCAGTGGGCGTAGCGGAGATCAGGCTAGACTTGCAAAGCCTTGCCCAGCTGGGGGCCCGCTGAGACAGGGCTCCCCTTCTCCCGGCAGTTGCCCCCGGGACCAGCCGGAGCGAGAGGAGCAGGTCCGTCAGTCCGGACTGGGGGAGCGGGAATGTGGTGTGCGCACGCGCGTGTGCATGTGTGCCTGCAAGGGGTGGGTGTGTAAGGGGCGTGGGGGGGGATGATGGAGATGATGGTGTGTGGTGTGTCTGTACAGTGTGTTGAGGTTGTTTGTGCTTCTGACAGGAGAGAGAGAGAGAGAGAGAGAGAGAGAGAGAGAGAGAGAGAGAGAGAGAGAGAGAGAGAGCGAGCCCACGTAGGAGGGAGAGGGGCTCAGCAGGGTGGATTGTGTGTGTGTGTGTGTGTGTGTGCACGCGCGTGTGTGTGCAGGAGTGTGTGAAGGGTGCGTGGGTGAGTGTGTCACGGGTGCTAGGTGCGGCTGTGTGTGTGATGTAAGGGTACTGGGTGCACGTGTGTCCCTGGTTCACCCTCCCTTCCCCCCACCAGATGTGTTCTGGGGAGGGGGTGATAGCCTTCTGCAGCTGCCCCTTGCCCAGCTTGCCTGCCTGACCTCCTCTCCCGGGAAGCCAGAAAGCGTTAACTGGTCCCTCCCTCAAACGCTCTTAGGGTCAGGGGAAGGGTAGCAGCAGGCCAAGCCCCCAGAAAGAGGGAAAAGGCTCCACAGAGCCGGGCCAGGCCAGCGACCCTGCTTCTCCGGCATAGCCTGGGTAGCCCTCCAGCTCAGATCACTCAGGCTTGTGTCTCTACCCTTCCTGAGGGCCTTGGGCTCCAGTGGTTTCTCTCTCTGGGACTGGAAGTGGGGGATTCAACCCGGAGGGTTTGCTTTTTTGCTGCTGTATTATTGCAACAGTGCTTGGTACACAGTGGGCCTCTGTGGATGTTTGAGGGAGGAAGGAAGCTGGGCAGGGGCGTGTGTGTGTGTGTGTGTGTGTGTGTGTGTGTGTGTGTGTGTAGAATCTGCATCTGGGAGGCCAAGTCGATTCTCTGGTTAAGGATGAGGCTACTGCTTGTAGTCAGACCTCAGTCCCCCTTGTGGGAAGGTTAGGTGCGTGTGGGGGTGGGGGTGAAGCGAAGAGATTTGGCCTGGAGGCTGCAGGTAGTGGAAGGGGCGGGCAAGAAGAGTTGTGCCTTTCTCGGGCAGAACATTTTGCCTCTTGCTCTTGCCTCTGCTTCTCTGTGACTAGAGCTTCTGCCTCGGGCCTGCGATGTTGGGAAAGAGAAGAGGGTGGTAGAGGCCCGAACTCACAGGACTTCTCCTCCCTCTAGGACCCTTGAGCTCACAAGGTGCTGAAGAAGTGAGCCTCCTGCCCACTCAGGCTGCTGAGCCAGCAGGGGCCATGGCGGGCCTCGGCTGCCTGGAACTGGGGCTGTTCTGCTGGGTGCTGCTCGCTGTTCCTGTGGGTCCCCAGCCAGCTTCCTCTGCCCCCGGTGCCCCTCTTACCACTCTGACCCCAGCACCTCAGAGTGAGGCCTCCATGCTGTCTCTCAACCTGGGACTAAACTTCAAATTCCATCTTCGGGGACCTGCTGCTGTCTGGGGGAGCCCCGTCACAGAGACCCATCCTCTCTCTCCTGGGCTAGGCCAGGAGTCTGAGGAGGAGGTAGAAGGTGATCTGAGGACTGATCCTCTTTGGGAACTACTGGTGGGTTCCCCTGGGAATTACCTCTCAGAGTGGGGCTCTGCGGAGGGCAGCTCTACACCCCGGGCCTCCTCCCTGCCTCCCGAGTCCACACCCCCCGTCTCTGGGCCCACCAAGCAGCCCACCGCTCCCTCTCAGCCTAGGATGGGCACTGTGACCTGGGCTACTGCTCTGACAGCTACAGCACCTACAACCAGTGCTCCCAGGCCTCATCAGAGTGAGCTTGAGCTGAAGTTTGGTGTGGCTTTGAGAGCAGGTGCAGCCCCGACTCTCGGCCATCGGTCCCTGCCGCTGCTGCCCAGCCTGCGGGCCAGCCTGGCGGAGATTGCTGGGCGCCTGGGACCCTTTGGTAAGTAGCCACCCCATTTGAGATGAATCCCTACTGGGCAGCAGTTGATAAGTCTCCCTGTCCACTAGTAGACAGGAGGCAGCTTCAGCCAGGCTTATTTTGCAGGGTTCTTTGGCACTACCCTATCTCCACTCCGGAACTTCTCAGGCCAGAGTTCATCAGGCACCACAGCACATCCAAGCTCTGCTTCTGAAGTGTCAGATTCTCCCGGTGAGAATTGTGTTACTGTTATGAATTGTAATGTACATACCTGTGTTTTCCGATGGTCTTAGGTGACCCCAGTGAAAGGGTCGATCAAATCCCCAGAGGGGTCGAGACTCACAGGTTGAGAACCACCGCTATAGGACTCGGTCTAGTGCTCCTTGGGGAAGCAATCTGTTTGCTCTGTTGACTCTGATGTGGTGCCTGTGGTTTAATTCATGGTGTACATGTGGCTACAGTTGCTGGGGCAGTGGCTTCCTTGGGACAAGCTCTGGGGAAGGATAGAATTTTCTTCAAACCCTCCCAAGCCACTGCCAGTGGGTAGGATGACATTTGAGGCCTATATGCTCCTGTTACAGGGCTCTTCGGTACCACTCGGTCCCTACCGCCACCTCTCCTGGAAAGAGAGTTCTCAAGCTCAGGCCTGTCGGACTTAGCAGCTTCCCCAAGCTCTGCCTCAATCAAGACAACGCTAGCACAACATGGTAAGCATACACGTCATTTGAAACAGACACACTACATGTCACACATTCAGCAGTGTCCTGGGACCTTTCTATGTCATTGTCCTCATAACCATACCACCTGTTACCTCACCCATCACTATGGAGAAATTATACATTAATGATCTAACAAGTATTGCCTGGGAAGGTGCCACGTGGTGTTAGGTAAGGGTTCTCTGAGATGTTTGCTGCCATAGACAGAGTAGGACAGAAAGAGATAAGCCAGAGCCAGCTAGTGCAAGACCTACTTCATGATTTCTACAACATTTCCACTCATCCCATCCTCCACACCGGGTGCCTGGCCTTCCTTCCTACCATCACTCCACCCAGCCTTGGGGTTTTCTCCTCTGCCATTTGATCTGCCATGGCATGATGTCAGACCTGGGCAAGGTCGAGCCCTTCACAGAGAAAACATTAAAGAGGAGACCATGAACAGACAGATGGCACCTGTGTTTAGGGAGCCTTTCAGAACATGCCCCTAGACAGGTGGATGGTGCAGAGGAAACATTTGACCTCTTTGCGTTGAAGTCTTCTCCCTTACCTAGGGTCTGGTAATGATAGAATCCCTAATGTCTCCAGGTTGTGTGAACCCTTGCTAGATACCAAGTAGAAATTCGTTAACCAGTAGCTTCTTAACCTTGTTTCTTGCTTGCACTGTACCCCAAATACACATTCAGACTCAGCCTTTCAGACACCCTGGCCTTGGCCCCACCTGGTGATGGGATGACAGAGTTGCCAGGGCAGGGGGTACAGGTGCCCAAAGAGAGGCTTTGCTAGATGAGGCCATGAGCACCATGGGGAGAGACTCCCAGCCCAGCTTTGCTCTGCTAAAGACTTCCTGTGCTTGTGAAGCATCTAAGCCCCCTCTACTGTGCTCAGTGGTGGATACCCTGGCTTCTTCCAGCCCCCAGCCTGACAATGCTCTGTATTTTAGGGCTTTCTTCAGCTGTCATCATAGTGGTCCCTCTATGTGTATAAGGAATGGCCACTGCCTTGTCCAGTTGTGTGCAGCGGCAGCAGGATCTGCTGTGGGTGGGGGGCAGTTGTGTGCCTCAGGGGATAGATGCTGGCTGGCATTCTGTCAGCCTGGGTGACAGTGCTGGCCAGGCAGGTTTAATGAGTCTGGACAGTATCAGAGGCAGCCCAGCCTCACAACCCCCCTCTCTCCACTCCAGCCTCACTGGTGGCTGCAGGAACCCAGACTCTTCTTGCTGCTTCTCTTACATAAACCGGGAAGCCTGGGTCAATCCTTACTCAAAGGGAGGGGGGGTAATAACAAATATATTTTTTTTCATTTTTTTGTTTGTTTTAAGATAGGGTCTCATGTAGCCCAGGCTGGCCTCAAACTGACTTTGTAGCTGAGGCTTGCTTTGAACTCCTGATCCTCCTGCCCCTGCCTCACAAGTGCTGGTATTGTGTGTGTCCTACCATACCGAGTATCCTAGGATCTTTCTAACTGAAGTGTCATTTACATTGTGCCACAACATAGGTCTGCTGTGCACTGGGTCCCCTTTTCTTGGACCATAGCTTGTGTCCAACCCATTTACACATTGACAATTTATAACGGGTTCTACCATATCCAAGGATTTCAGGCCCATTGATAAGTCCTCACTGCTGTTCCTGACCATACTAGCAGGCCTGGGCTATGAATGCCCAATACCTGGGCCATCTAGTTGTTAAATATTTCCAGTGTCACTGTTACAGAGTATCGGTCTCCACAATGCTGGAGTTGGGGGTAGGGAGAAGGATGCAGCCAAACCATTAAATGGGCTGCAGCTTCCAGCATCCAGAGTGGATTCCTCAGCCCTTTGATCTTGGCGGCTGGTGGATAATCAGACCTGGCTTTTCCTGGACCTAGATTATCCTTTCCCATCCCCCTCCTCAGCCAGCCCTGCCTCACCAATTACTCATGTTGACATCCCATCTTTTCTTTTCATTCACCCCTGAGGTCAAGGGGCCGCAAGGACAGGGTGGAACCTCCCTGAAGGGGTGGCCTGCTCAGGATCCATCTCCTGGGAATATAGGGAGTATAGGACCACTGTCTTCTAGGGAAAACTCAAGGCAGTTTGTTTCTGAGGAAGCTACACATGAAAGGACGAGAGATGAGGGCAAGTGGACCCTTCACAGGCAGAAGCTTTAATAAGCCTGCTCATCTACAGTCTCCTATTTGCCTCCATCCACGCTTGGCTCAGTGGGGCTCTCTGGACAAACGATGGTCCTCAGGAACATGGTTCCAAACTGCGAAGTCTGTGTTTGATACTTGAGGTGTCTCTTGTGCTCTGCCCATTTTCTGTGCTGGATTTTTATAAATGTTGAAATTCGCTCTATTGACCATCATGCTTGGGGACAGAGTTGAGAAACGGGGTTTCGAATGGCCCATAAGTGAGAAGTGGATGTGGTCTCTGGGAGCACTTGTCTGTATGGTAAGCAGAGGAGAGGCTGAGAAATGACAGGCTGGGGCAGACTATAGGATCCTGGGCAGGAAAAGGACAAATGAAACCAAGGTAATCCAGTAACGTAGTAGCAGTAGGTTAGACCAGGGCATCAGAAAATGAGGAGAAGGGTGTATTAGTTTGATGTGCTGACATAAGGCTGATGCCTCCTCTGACCAGCAGGCTACCTGTTTGTAACTGAATGGGTATTGGGGAGAGTTTAGGTCCTCAACCTAGTGTCCTTCAAACAACTCAAACTGAGATAGTAGATTGATATTCACTCACTGGTCTTCCTAAACAAGTTTAGGATGTGTGAGGGCTTTCCACACAGATCATAGCCTTAAGTTGTCAAGGCTGGAGACCATCCATCACTCTAGCTCCAGGGGATGCAACACCCTCTTCCGGCTTTTGTGGGTACCTGTACTCACCTGTCAATACCCACCCCCAACACACATAATTACAAATAAAATAGATCTCCAAAAAGAACTAATTCGAGGCCAGAACTGATCACACACAAACATAAACTGATGATCGATCAGAGGTGAACATTAACTAGTCATGATACTGTCCAGAATTATATATTGAATGATCTTTTTCCATACTAGGCACATACACGTCTCATTTATCTTCCACGACTGTTCTGTGTAATAGTCTTACCCAGTTCAGATTTGAGGAATAGGATGGAATGGGAACCAGAGTGCATGCTGCCACTTGTAGCTGGCAGGGAGCTGTGTGCTTAATTTTCTGGTTGCTACCTCCGTGCCTGTCCTAGTTGTCCAATTCTTCTTCCCTCCTCTCTATTGAGCTGCCCGGGACTTCACTCTTTTTCCTTCTGTTGGGGTTTTGCAGTTCCTAACATGAGGGAGAACTGTCTAGGGTGGGTGTTCCTGGGTTTTTCTTCATCATCCAGCTGGGGCATGTCTGGGGCATGACTGGGCATGGCTGGGGCATGGGCACACAACCAGGGTAAGAGTGTAACCACCAGAAACCCCTTACTCTTCAGCACACACCTGTCTCCTGTCCCTCCACCCCCACCTGGCTGTCTCTAGCCTTTACTACCACCTTTTCTCCCTCCGTTCTTGCCTGCCGCTGCCCGCTGAACCTTCAAGGTGCAGGAAGACATCCACTTCTATCACCTCCCATTCTGTTTGCCATGGGAGGATCTCTGAGTCTAGCTTTTTTGAACTCCTCATGCTCCAGGAGAGCAGAACCAAGGGTCTCAATCCTTCCCACTCTTCACTGACTTCCCTTCTCCTAAGAGATGTGGGAGATGTTGGGAGCATAGGATGAGGCTAGAGCCCGAGTTAGCAGACCCTAGCAGACGTGAGGGGCTCACTTATTTAGATAGCATGTTATCCCACTATGATCTCCCTGATTGTTCCTTTGAGGGAGCTCAAGGCCACCCTCTGAGACTCAGGGGAGCCCATCCTAATACTATTTTGTATAAAGTGGGAGTAGAGACACCTATAGTAACAGTTGTACTAGAGGGTGTAGATGTGGCTGTGTGGTAGAGCACGGGGGTCAAGGGAGAGAGTATTTAGTGTGAGCCTCGTCTAGTAGCCGATGCTGTAGCCCTAGCACCTAGGTCACTGAGGCACAATGATGGTTTTGAGTTAAGAGGGCAGCCTGGTCTACAAAGTGAGACCCTATCTCATAAACATAACAAAACAAACAATGAAAAGCCCTAGACTAACAGCTTTGTGGATGAATCAGGATGGAGGTTACTGCCATTCATTGGCTAAGCATTGGGGTGTAGCCTGTAGGAAGAACACTTAATAAGAAAGCGTGTTCTTAGAATGCTAGTGCAGGGGAATCTTATCTCTTTCCCTACTCTTCATGTGCATGCATGTATTCACATGCATGTGTTCACGCATGCTCTGTGACTAGGAACAAGAGAGTGTTGCAAAGGGACAGGTGAAGGACTATTCTAGTCCTAGACATGGCTAGGAGTCAGGGGTTGTGGGTTTTTTTTTTTTTTTACTCTTTTGGCTCTTTGCCTCTTTGTTCTTTGCTCTTTTGGGTGCCCACCACCCAGCTCTCAAATAAATACACATGGAGGTTTATTCTTCCTTATAAATGCCCGGCCTTAGCTTGGCTTGTTGCTAGCCAGCTTTTCTTAACTTAAATTATCCCATCTACCTTTTGTCTCTGGGCTTTTTCCTTTTCTTACTTCTGTATATCTTACTTTCCCTCTTATTCTGTGACTTGCTGTGGAGCTGTGTGGCTGGGTAGCTGGCCCCTGACATCTTCCTCTCCTCTTCTTGCTTCTTCCTTGATCCTTTCCTTCCAGATTTTTCCTTCTATTTATCCTCTCTGCCTGCCAGCCCCACCTATCCTTTCTCCTCCCTTGCTGTTGGCCATTCAGCTCTTTATTAGACCATCAGGTATTTTAGACAGGCTCAGTAATACAGCTCCACAGAGTTAAACAAATGTAACATAAAAGAATGCAACACATCCTTGCATCATTAAACAAATATTCCACAGCATAAATAAATGCAACACAAGTAATATTCCACAACAGTCAGGTGTGTGTGTTTGTGCGCATGTGTGTGGTGTGTGTGTGTGTGTGTGTGTGTGTGTGTGTGTGTGTGTAGAAATGGTACTGTGGGACAGTTTATTGTGGGAAAGGGATGCAGATTGGTGCTCAGATCTGGGTCCTAGTACTATGACTATTTGTGACCTTGTGAAAGTCCTTTTGAAGAACCTCAGTTTCTTCTTCTGGTAAATAAGAGGGTTCATTTATTCAGTGAAAACTATCCAGTGCCTCACACATGCCACAAACCATTTAAGCACGGAGATTCATATGTGTGCAAAGGAAACGAAAATTTTGTTCTCATAAAACTTCTTCTCTGGTGTGGGGATTGGTCTGGAGGGGACAGCCACACAGTTCCTTCCAGTTGCAAAGTTCAGTAACTTCTTAAGAAAACCCCTCCCCCAACCCAGTAAAATCAAGGAGCGATGGGGGGTGGGGTGAGGGGGTGGGGTGGTCAACAGTGGATAGATGGGAGCAGAGTGATCGCTGAAAGCTTCAGCCTGGAGGGTGGGGTTCTGGGAGGAGAGATGAAAAACAGGCTCCTTATAGATGCACTCAGATTTCTAGCTGAGGGCTGGCAGTGTGCGTGTGTGTGTGTGTGGGGGAGGGTGGCGGCGGGGGCAGGCTGCTAACCGCTTCAGCCAAATGTTTTCTGTCCACAGACCCCACTGTCTCCACTTCTGGTCCATATGAACCCTTTCCTGCCAGTTTCGGGAACCCTTCAGTACAGCCTGAATGCGATCCAGATTCGTGTAGTGAGTCCCTGTTGCCCGACGACTTGGGGCAGCCTCCTGCCTCCCCGCTGCCTCTCTTCTTCTTGACCCTGGAGGCCGACTGGGCAGAGGCCAAGGCTCGCTGGGGCCTGGCCTGGGAAGCCCATGTCTATGGGGCAGGAGCGCTCTTTGGCCTGGTGGCCCTGCTGGCTCTGTTGGCTCTGGCCCTCTTGCCCTGGCGTTGCCCTCCCGGCGCCCCCTGCCTGGCGTTACTGGATCTGCTGCTGCTCTTGGCGGGGACCACTCGGGCCTTCCCGCTCTTCTACGACGCCTACGGGCACCGCGACCGGCTGCCCACCCTCGCCTGGCTGCTGCTGCAGGACCTTCCGCAGCCCTGCCTAGCCGCAGGCTTGGGGCTGGCTTGCCTGCTGCTGGCCCGGCCGCGCACGCCGCGGTGCCCCGCCAGCTTGGCTGCGCTGCTGCTGCTGCTGGGGCTGGGGCTGGCGGCCGCGGCCACCCTGGGGAGTGCGGTGCACCGCCCGCTGCGGCCGCTGCGGCTCGCCTCCCGTGGGCTGCACGCCTTCCTCGCTGCCTTCCTGTCGGCGCTCCTTCTGGCGCTCTCTTGCTGGGGTGGCCGGCGGCGGCGAGCCGGAGCACCCTTGGGAGGGTCTGGCTTCAAGGGCTCTACGCCTGTCCCGCAAGTGCGCAGCCCCTTCGCCCCGCGGGAGTCCTGGAGGCGCGCGGCGCGCACAGCCCCGGTGGCCGGTACCTTTGGGCTGCTGAGCGGAGCCCTGCAGGGCTACGAGGTGCTTCACGCCCTGGGCTACGGCGCCCAAGCCGGCTTGGAGGGGCCCTGGCCCTGGTGGGCCTTCCAGCTAGGGCTGCGTCTGGGCGAGGTGGGTGTCGCGCTCCCCTTGGCGCTGCTGGGTCTCTACCCGGCGCTCTGCAGCCCTCGTGTGCCGAGGCGCTGCTGGGCCAAGCTCTTCCGATTGTCGCCGGGACACGCTGCCCCGCTGCTGCCAGGAGGCTGGGTCCCTGGAACCCGGGACAAGGAGCCCCTGGGTAGCGCGATCTCGCGTGGGGACGCGGAGCTGCTGCAGCTGTGCGCCCTAGCGGGCCCAGGTCCCGACCTCCTACTCCAGGGTGGCGGCTGCCGGGGCTTCGAAGGTGCCGGGGCCAACCCAACGCGGTCACCAGCTTCCTCCCCTAGCAGCGATTGCACGGTGGACTTCCGCCCGCCTTCACCCATCAACTTGCGGCGCAGCATCGAGGAGGCCCTCTGTAGCGAGGCGCTGCTGGCTCCTGGCCTCTTTCAGGGCACTGCATTTGGGGAAGCCCTTCCTGGGCTCGGCCTCTACCGCACCATCTCACTGGGGAACAAGACAGGGGCAGGATCCAGTGAGAGGTCGGAGAAGGTCCCTGGATCTCCAGCGCCTGCTGAGCTCCCTTCTCCTGGGGCCTGGCCCGCAGGCAGCAGCGCCTCATCTGGCTCTCTGTGCGGACTCTCACGCGACAGCTCGTCCATGCTTCTGTGTTCCAGCCCCGACAGGCCCCCGCGCTGTCCGCTTGTCTGCGTCCTCAGTCCCCCGCGGTCCTCAGGGAGCAGCCCCAACCTCCCAGCCTCAGGATCCTACCAGGCCCTATCCCCACCCTCCCGCGACTCCCCTGAACATTCTTCTGAGCTGCAGGCTGAGGAGGCATTGCTGCAAGAGCAATTCCTGGATGCCTGCCGACAGATTGACGAGCTGAGCGTGGGCAGCGACACCATAGACCTGTGAAGAGGCGGCTATCTCACAGCCAAACCGCTTGCCCCTTTTCTGGCTTCTAATCTGCCCAAGACCTGCACACTGTAATCATTCCCAATTCTGCCTGGTCCAGATACCTCTTTTTGATTCCTCCTCATCCAGGGGCCCCTGGGTGGGTGGGTCAGCAACCAGGCTCTGTGGATTGGGAATCAGTGCCAACTTCTCTGGAGCCGCGGGTGCCGATGCCCCCAGCTGCAATTTTAGGCTGGCAGGGGCTCACTTTCCTTGGCTTTCACCAGCAATAAGGCTCCAAGGTGCTCCACTCCAGACCACCCCCACCCTTACCCTGGTGCTGAGTGAGACAGCTATCTTCAGAAGACCTAGGGCCCTGTCTGGGCTCCGTACCCACTTCCGCCATCTCCTTCACCGAACCCTTCCCTGAAGATGGACCTGTGGCCCTATCCAAGAGACTACAGCAGCTGGTTGGGAAATGGGCGTTTTCAGACTCAATGTACCAATAAAATATTTTCAGAGGAGAATGTTCCGACCTTCTTGGAAAAGCTTAAAGGGGGCTACAACTTGAGCAGCCCCACCAGAGGCGGAAGTGGAGCGGGTCTGCCTCAGACTCCCGAGGACCTTCACACAAAAGTGAGGATTCTTGTGGTGAGTGAGTCTTGAGGGCCACCCCTGGAAGCGGCCCATCTGACTGCCTGGCAAGTGTCTTTTCCTAGAGGGGACACAGTCCAGAGAGGTGGGGGCAGGACACTTTAGCCCTTGGTGAAATGCCTTTGTTCCTCAGAACCTGGCATCAGGTCTTGGGAGACAGCTTCCTGGGAGCTAGTTAATAATAAAGATCTTTACTGAAAGATGGACACACATGTTAAAGGGCCTGATCGCCTCAGGTTGGGCAATCCACGACCTGCCTGCCAAGTTCCCATGGGAATTTACAAAGAAGAAACTGCCTTTTCTCATCCACGGGGTCTCTTTGAGCTGGGCCCTCAAGGACCCCAGCTGCCTTTTCCACAGGGCTCCCATCTCAGCTCCTCAATGGTGAAAGTCTGTCTCCACTGCCCACCTCTTGCCACAGGCACAGCTTAGCTGTCAAAGTAGAGCTCAAGGCAGATATCCATGAGCACATCCAGCCACCAGAAGGGAGTCGCCTTCCCCTCCCCAGAGCATTTAGCCTCCAGTTATATATACTCTGTCTTTGTCATTTGCCCAAGATGTAGTGGTTCATAGCGACATAAAAGCAGGGTCTTGGAACAGGTTTGAAAATGAAAAGCTGGCCGTGTTTGGCAGATGTCCTGCATATCACAGAGGGACCTGCAGAGGCATACACATTAGGCTCCACATGGAAAAATCCAGGAATTTTAGTGATTCCACACGCGCGGACACTCGTGTGCATGCCCCCTTCCAAACTTGGATCATCAGCTAATGGGGGTTGGAGAAAGGAGGCAAGGAGCCAAGAGAGAAGCAGAAAAGGAGGTGAGGAGGGGCCGAGGCCCTTGTCCCCTGAAAATGAAGATCTGCCTTAATTGAGGAGAGCATCCAGGGTCTCAGACCTCAGAGGGAGGAAGGAAGACGGGGACGTCTGAGGGAGAATAAGAGTCCCAGTGGAGAAGAGAAATGGGAGGCAGTGGTGCAGGCGAGGCTGAGGGATGGACCTGGAGTGGTCCTGACCATGCCTCCTCCATCACCTGGCTCAGCGTGCCTCAGAAATTCTTGCTGCATCCCCACTCTGGGCGAAGGCCCAGAGAACTGCCAGCTTCCTAATTACAGGCATTTCTCACTGGTGTCATAGCGGCTGCAGTGTGCTCAGCACTGGCACCGCATTGTATCATGCAAGGAATGCTCGCTGCTCTGCGAAACTGCTCTTTTTCTTAGCCCCGGTTTCCCTTCCAGCTGCTGCTCATCTGCATCTGCTTGCACCCAGTCCTCTGTCCTCTCTTCCTCATGCTCATCCTCTCCCAGCTGCTCTCATGCTCATTCTCCTCAATGAACCGATTGGCTTCATGTGCTCCCCTCCCCTGAGCACAGCAGCCCAAATCTGGAGCTTCCCGGTTCAGTCTGTCTCTGTTTATCTCTCACAGACACTTGTTTTCTGTCTGAGAGCTCTGAATGCAGCTGATGAGAAAAGAGGCCAAAAGGAATAGTTCTCATTACTCACCAGATCCAACACTTGGTTGATTTTCCTTCATAAGAATTGCTTCTAGGGCTGGAGAGATGGCTCAGGAATTAGGAGAAACTTCCTTTATTTCAGAGGACCTGAGTTCAGTTCCCAGAACTCACATTGGGCTGCTCACAATTGAAAGTGACTTCAGCTCTAGGCGATCTGATGCTCTCTTCTGTCCTTCATGGGCACCTCGCCATCACATGTCATGCACACACACCCCTACACTCACTCACATAAATCAAATAAAAATAAATCCTAAAAAGATTACCCTTACCCCTTTCACTTACAAAGAAGCCAAGTGTTCAGTTAGCTCCACCTTTTCATCTCGGGCCTTATCCCTTAACCCAAAGCAGACTTCTTAGAAGGAATACATCCTGCAGTTCCAAACCTTTGTACTGGGAGGGACCGAGAGACAACTTTCATTCATTCATGAATTCATCCACTCTATTAAAAATATTTATCAAATGCTCATAATATGTCAGGTGATGAGGATAAAAGGGCATAAGCCATGAATATGTGATACTTCAGGTCTTGTGGAGGAAATGCAATCACTAGTTACAGAAAGAGTCATTAATAATACAAGCAATTATTACAGTTGTGAGAAGTGGAAAGAATAAGAACTACCTAATCTTATAGAAGGCTTGGCTTATGGGGAGAGTGAGGAGTGGAGCCATAGGGATGGGGCCCGAGAAAGGCTGGCTAAGAACAACCCAGGCTTCTCCTCCTTCCTTTCCAGGCTTCAGCACATTGATGGATGAGGGATAGGCCGGCAGTTTATTTCCCTTGGAAGCCACCTCACAGGGTCCCGTGGCTCCCACTATTTAATAAAGAACACTGCATGTGTCCTGAGTAGATGGATGAGCAAATATTCTTGACTGAAGAACCATGCGCCCTAACTAATATGAATGGATAGAAGGGGATGGGGGCAGGAAACAGATGGGGGAATCTACATTTGAATAAAGGGGAAGATAGAAAGGGTCAGTTTTACTGTGTATTCGACTAGGGACAGAGAACCCTGCACTATGGGTATTTGCTGCCCCCTGATGGACACAGGGAGTTTAGTCTTTTGTCCTTTAATGAAAAATTGAATTTAGGGTATTTAGAACTTTTTTTGGGGTGGGGTGGGGTGGGCGGGGGGAGGTTTACAAATGTATATTGAACTCCCCTATATCTACTACAGCTATGACTAGGCTCCCCAAACTTACAACTTAGTATTTGAGGATAGAATTTTGATTTTTTTTTTTTTTTTTTTTTTTTTTTTTTGAGACAGGGTTTCTTTGTGTAGCTTTGGTGCCTGTCCTGGAACTCGCTCTGTACACCAGGCTGGCCTTGAACTCACAGAGATCTGCCTGGCTCTGCCTCCCGAGTGCTGGGATTAAAGGTGTGCGCCACCACCACCTGGCAGCATTTTGACTCTTAAGGTGGTTGTGGGGTGGAGGAAAGAATATGGAACCACAAACCAACTTTATTTAAAAGATTCTACTTAACTCCTTTTGCCCATTTTACTCTTTATGCTGGATAGGGTTGACTTAATGGTAGCCTTGACAATCTATTTTTCTATTTCAGTGCTCTTTCTCCTGATTTATCTATTTAAATATAACTGTGGTATGGGCTCTTTTTTTCCAAAAGCACATACTATTTATTTGAAGTTAGCTAGGGCTTCATAAATTTCATGCTTAGCGGTCCCCACCCCCATCACTACCAAAAGTCATCCATTCATCTACCCCAAATATGCTGGAAGTGGATGGCTCTTGGGAATTTTCACTGGACCTTTCATCCTTTGTGGTGTTTTCTACCCACTATGTGGCTGTAATTGAAAAGTAACGATTTTAAAAGTGTCTCAGGTACTTTTTGCAGCTAGGCATTTCCAAGTGCAGCAGTTTCCATGTAGGACAGACAGTGATCCCACTGAGTGTCAAATACCGTGGTTAGCCCAGAGTCTGTCTGATGAATAGACACGAAGGAAGATGTTCTTTCTCTGTGCAGCAGTGTGTTCTAGGTCTGTGCATATAGCTGGGTGTTATGTTTGGCTTGGGGGTGCTCTGATGTGATCTTGCAGACATTTTTTATAAGATTAAAAAAATTGTCTCTCGCTCCATACTATTTTATATGAAGGCAGGGTTCCTGCCTTTTTTCAGGCAACCAGTTTTATCCCTAATGCCTGGCATATAGTAGGAGTTCAATAAGTACTTATTGAAAATATAACTTTGTAGTATTTGTTCTATGCGAATTTTAGTAGATACAATTTGTCTCCGAGGCCAGGTGACACTTTGTCTCATGTTTTCTGAGGATATGAAAATTGTTCAAATAACGTATGTCACATTCTTGTGTCTATGACGTTTTGGCCGAGGTTTTTGCGCGTAATTTGGGAATGTGTGGAGACCCTTCAGAAAATTTATTGAACACCCACTCTGTCAGATGTGGGCAAGGCTTAGAGGAAAAATGACTTCTGCCTGTTTTGATGAATTTGGGATCGATCTCCTGAATGAAAGATTTTAAGAGAGGGTAAATTGTTGATGTCAAGTTTCACTTAGTGGCAGGGGTAGTGCTAGGACAGCACGTAGACTGTCGCTCAGGAAGCTCCGCCCCCAGGACGTCATTTTTCTTTTTCATTCCGGAACTTTTCTTCCCTTCCCCACTGAGCTTCCTCCCCGGACTCTTGAGCAACGGGTACTTCCGGAGTCTCCCGGCAACTTGGCGTGGTCTTCCTGCCCGAACTCATCCCTGGACTCGCTGGCGCCCGTGAGGTCCACTCGTGGCCTCACAGGCTTGTTTCCCGGTCTCATGGCGGGTCTGACTCTATTTGTGGGCCGTCTCCCGCCCTCGGCTCGCAGTGAGCAGCTGGAAGAGCTGTTTAGTCAGGTGGGTCCGGTGAAGCAGTGCTTCGTGGTGACTGAGAAAGGTAAGGAGTGGGATGGCGGAGAGGGCTGGGTGCCCCTGGGAGCCAGAACACCCCGAATTTCAGGGAGCTGTGTAGTTATAGTTTGTTTTGAGACAAGGATCTCACTCTGTAGCCCTCCTGCCTCAGCCTTCTGAATCCTCTGATTAAATGACGTGAGCCATCCCGGCTACAAGCATCCAGTTCTTCCCCCTTTCCGAAGGTACGGGACCGGGAACTAAGTTTCTTTTCTAAACTGACTCTGCTGTAGGTTGGCCAATAGAGTCAATTTATGAAAGGCAAAACATCCACTTAACGTTTCTGTTGCGTTTTCCCCTTTGTTACACGTGTTCAAATGTTCAAAGGCTAACCTATTAGCCTGGCGTAATCGCCGCATTTGGGAGGCTGTGGCAGGAGGATTGCTGGGAATTCGAGGACAGCCTCGTCTATAATAGCCTCGTCAGGCCAGCTTGGATTACACAGTGAGACCCTGTCTCAAACGAACAACCCAAACTAACATTTAATAAAGCACCAGTATGGCCTGTTGAGTCAGATGATTGCCAGGCAGGGAGGGTGTTTAGCTTGACATAGGTTAACTTATTTAATGTTCTCAACAATCTTACATGGCAGAGAGTCTTAATCCCATTTTTTAAATACAGGAATATAAGCTTTAAGGACATTTAATGATTTGAAGTTTGTATGGTAAATAGAGGGCTCAGTTTGACCAGCATATGTGGAGCTCTTAGTATGCTTAGTATTTATCTGTTTGTTTGGCAAATACTTTTTTTTTTTTTGGTTTTTTTTTTTTTTTTTTTTTTTGAGACAGGGTTTCTCTGTGTAGCTTTGCGCCTTTCCTGGAACTCGCTTTGGAGACCAGGCTGGCCTCGAACTCACAGAGATCCACCTGGCTCTGCCTCCCGAGTGCTGGGATTAAAGGCGTGCGCCACCACCGCCCGGCTGGCAAATACTTCTTGAATGCCAGCTATGTTCCACAACATTGTTGGTCGTCCTTGGGGTACAGCAAACGTGTGACACTAAATCAGAAATCCTGTTCTTACGTATTTATGGTTGGAAAGACAGCCAATAAATAACCAAATTATATGTGGATAATGGTGATAAATGCTAAGGAGAAAAATAAAGTAAAAAGAGGGGGTTAGGGAGGTGTGTGTGTGTATGTACGGTGGCTAGGGAAGACCTGTCTGAGGAGAGAGTGAACTTAGAATTCCTAAGGGATAGAAGAGTCTGAATTCAGGAAGCAGCAACGTTGACATTAAAGCAGATGTGTCCTTGTATGAGAAGAGAGCAGGGTAGCCAGGGAGACAAGGGAAGTGGATACAAGAATTAGAAAATGAGGACCCGAGTACCAGGTCAGATAGGACCTTCCCGACCATTACAGATTTTTTTTTTTTTTTTTCCAAGACAGGATTTCTCTGTGTAGCTTTGCGCCTTTCCTGGAACTCACTTGGTAGCCCAGACTGGCCTCGAACTCACAGAGATCCGCCTGGCTCTGCCTCCCAAGTGCTGGGATTAAAGGCGTGTGCCACCACCGCCCGGCTCCATTACAGATTTTTATTCTCTTGTGGAGAAGTCATTGGTTTTAAGCAGAGAGCAATGACTGATGTTTTAGACTTACGTTTTGAAAGACTTTCTGGGTGCTGTGTGGTGAATAGACGTTTAGTGAATAGAGGAGAGGGGGCCAGCTGGTAGGCTCTAAAAATAATTTGGGGAGAAATTGTGGTGTTGGACCAAGATAATAGCAATAGAAGTGGGCAAAGTTGTTTTGTATGTGGACATTTGTTAAGGTAAAATAGGATCTGCTGAAGCATTAGATATGGAGTATGAACCAAAGAGGAGTTGTGGGGGTCAGGTCTGGTTCCAAGGATTTTGGCCTGAGTTACTGGAGAGATTGACCGGCTTGCAGTATGCTTCTCATTCTGCTTGGCATGCATTAGATTACCTAGTTTGGAGAATTGGCATGGATTAGAATGAAATAATTTTAATGATTTTCATGCAGAAGCATTTCTTTCTCAACAAGCCTTTCCTGGGACCCCTGGATAGATACTTTGTTACCCAGAACATCTATTTAGCTCTCCTTTAACTCAGCAGGCATTGTGGAGGTAGCTATCTCTGCCTTTCAACAGAGGAACTGGTGAGAACCCGCATCTGGTGGACTCTCCTTTCCCCTCCATGGTTTCTGAGTATGTGACTTGGGAGCCTGATATGTGCTAATAATCATCCCATCTTTAGCTTCTAGTTCCAGAACAAGTTATAGTTAAGGTTGTAAACATGGCTCTGCCTGCTGTGTAAGCCATGGCATCTGCCTGATTCTTTGTCATTTTAAGTATAGATACAGCTGAAGGGGTGAATGAGAGTGCTGTATATTAATGTATTTTTTTAAAGAATGAGCCCGAGTTCTTATTTGTTCATTTCTTGCATGTAAGTACTCTTCAATGACATCTTGGCCTAAGATTCATTGCCATAGTCCTTAACCACTGTAACCCACTGCTTTACAGGTTCCCCCTAAATCAGTTTTACAGAAGCCTACCCACTCTCCTAGTTTCTATTTGTCATTAATCTTGATTAGGTTGAGTTGGTGCTTGGTGCAAAGGGCCTCCACTAACTTGATATACAGAGGCTCATCACAATTGGATACAAGCACACAAAAATGTTAAGTTTGGGCCGTATAGCAAGACCCTGCCTGTCTTTAAAAAAAGGAAAGCAAATAAAACAAATAAAATTCTTACAAATACTTATCCTTTACCATATATGGATGTACTTTTATTTTATTAAATTCTAGTCAGTCACTACTGGGTAATAATCCACAGTTTAAGAAACATCTGGGATGGAGAGATGGCTCAGCAGTTAAGAGCACTGGCTGCTCTTCCGGGGATCTGAGTTAAATTCCCTACACCCACATGGCATGCGGCTCACAACTGTCTGTAATTCCAGTCCCAGATGATCCGACATCCTCACACAGACATACATGCAGTTAAAACACCAATGCACATGAAATAAAAATAAAGAGACTTTCCTGTTGAGGCTTGGCAGGATGGCTTAGCAGGTTAAAAGCACTTGCCACCAAGTCTAACAACCTGACTTTGAGCACCAGGACCAGAAAGAACCAGCTCCTGCCAAGTTCTTCCCTTCTCTTCCCTTCCCTTCGCACACGCATGATGCACATAAGTAAATAAATATGTTACCTAATTTTTAAAAATTTAATTTATTATTATTATTTTTTTTTAAAGAAACACTAATGTTGAGGCAGGAGTAGTGGTGGTATGTGATGTAATTCCAGCACTTGGTATGCGGAGGCAGGAGGATCAAGGAGTGGAGGCCAACTTGGGTTATTTAAGACCCTGTCCCAAAAAAATAAAACAAGGAAAAGAAAGAAAAATTAATGTCTGTTTTCCTGCTGCCATTGCCCAGTTTCAGGGAAACAAAGTTCAGGTGCATTCAAGATCCTGCTTCACCCTAACCCACCACCAGAGCCGAGGAAGGCATTGCTGCTGGAGGTGTAATGGACATTAATACTGCTTTACAAGTGGTGCCAAAGACCACCATCATCCACCATGGCCTAGCACGTTGAACTTGAGAAGTTGCCAAAGCCTTTAGAGGAGTGCCACGCCCATCTTTGTGGAATGTTAGTTTCGTGTACCCTTACCTCAAACCTGGTGCTCTTGGTCTAAATCTTTAACAGTCTCTCTTACCCCTTTTAAGAAAAATTGTGGACTTTCCTATCCAGACAAGTGAGGTGTGCTAGAAACAAGTGTTGTACTCCAGTGGTGGAGGAGGGGTGGGCATGGAGATGAGGTGGGATTTTCCCTAGAGATATTGGCATGGCATTTCTTATGATTGTGAAGATTCTGAGTGTGTGTGTGTGTGTGTGTGTGTGTGTGTGTGTGTGTGTGTGGCAGTTCTTTGTGGAGGCATAATTATTGTATATGCCTTTATTAGGGCATTAACCCCCCTTTTTTGTTTCGTTTTGTTTTTGTTTGTTTGTTTGTTTTTTGAGACACGGTTTCTTTGTGTAGCTCTGACTGTCCTGGAACTTGCTGTATAGACCAAGCTAGCCTTGAACTCAAAGAGATCTGCCTGCCTCTGCCTTCCAAGTGTTGGGATTAAAGGCATGTGCCGCACTGACTCAGCTGAACTTCACGTTTGAGCAGCTTTGTTTTTGGTTGTGCTGATTGAGAGGAGGGTCTTCTTTTTTTTTTTTATTTTCTGAAAGATGAGTGCTAGACTTTAGTGAGAGCATGTTCCAAGAGAAAAGAAATCAGTCTCCTTGTCATAGTTTGCTTTTTTCTGGTGCCACATGTCAGCTCTGCAACCAGTGTATGTAGATTACTATCCTGTGCTATATTGTATGTACTCTGGAGGAGATTTAAGAGTATTTAAAGGGAAGCAGCACACAAGAGTTGTTTCTGCTGCAGGTTGTGGGCAGACATCACCATTGGTTTTGTTTTGTTTGTTTTCCCCCCCTTTTTTGTTCAAGAAATTAATTACAGTTTTACTGTTAACCTCCCCCCCCAAAGGGCCGTGGTGAGTAATTGTGAGTTATCCATCTTTTTGGTCCTGATACTCTTCTGTGTGGAGTCTCATGAAAGACTGTGAGGCTGGCAAGGAGGCATTAACATAGTTCTTTTAAAGATGATTTCTTAATTTTATGTGCCTGGGTTTTTGTGCACCAAGTGTGTGCCTGGTGCCCTTGGAGGCCAGAAGAGGTTGTTACATCCCCTGGGACTAGAGTTACAGATGGTTGTAGGCCACCATTTGGGTGCTGGGAATTGAACCCCAGTCCTGTGGAAGAGCAGTCAGTGCTCTTAACCACTGAACCATCTCTCCAGCCCCTTAGCTTAGTTCTTATTGTTTTTGTTTTTGTTTTTTTTGTTTTTTGTTTTCTCTGTGTAGCTTTGCGCCTTTCCTGGAACTCACTTGGTAGCCCAGGCTGGCCTCGAACTCACAGAGATCCGCCTGGCTCTGCCTCTCGAGTGCTGGGATTAAAGGCGTGCGCCACCACCGCCCGGCTAGTTCTTATTGTTTTGACATTCACTTACTTCTCTCTTTCTCAAATTACTCTTTGGAAAGGAGTGGTATTCATGTTACCTAGCTTGGAGTGTTCTGAAGCTAAAGTGAGGCCAGGGATTTATACCTTCTTTGGAAATATTTAATTTGATACTGAAATGCCAAGGTCTTGATGACTTAATGGTTTTTTTAGGGCCTTACTCATTTATTGCTAATATCTTCTAAGACTGCATTATTATAATCTGATTTCTCAAATCTACCATATGTATTTTCCTACCCTTCTGTTGATCGATCTTTCATTGTTTGATATCGAATTCTTCAAGGGTCTAATGCGTGTCATGAGTCCTTCATATTCTTAAGATTATCAAGGCGCCGGGTGGTGGTGGCGCACGCCTTTAATCCCAGCACTCAGGAGGCAGAGGCAGGTGGATCTCTGTGAGTTCGAGGCCAGCGTGGTCTACCAAGTGAGTTCCAGGAAAGGTGCAAAGCTACACAGAGAAACCCTGTCTCGAAAAGAGGCAATAACATAAAGATATCAAATTGGAAGGGAGAGGAAAGCCTCATAGTCCCGAGTAAAGTGCTAGCTTTGTTTCTTTTCCTTCTGAGACTTGTGTCTTTGATAGATTGCTCACAGGCCTTTGCTCTCAGCCCCTTCCATCTTGCCTTGTTCTAGGGAGTAAGGCGTGCCGAGGCTTTGGCTATGTCACGTTCTCCATGCTGGAGGATGTTCAGAGGGCACTCAAGGAGATCACTACCTTTGAAGGTTGCAAGATCAGTGTGACTGTTGCCAAGAAAAAACTGAGGAACAAGTCCAAGGAAAAGAGGAAACATGGTGAGTTTCTAGTAATTTTCCAAGAGGAAGGGGGACTGTGAAGATGAGAGGTGGGCGAGAGCCGGGCGGTACTTCTGGAAGCAGGGCTCCCTAGTTTCTTTGTGCTGTGATCTGACAGTCATTCGTTTGCATCTCAGGTATTCCTGGGTATTGCACACGTGACCCCATGGCAGAGGCCGTCTGTATTGGTACCTTTTTCACTTATATCTAGCCTAGAAGTGGGTTTGCAGACTTATCCCATGTCTCTTACCTTTTAGAAAATTCAGAGTCCCCAAAGAAGGAGCCAAAGCCCAAAAAAGCCAAAGTGGCAGATAAGAAAGCCAGATTAATTATCCGGAACCTCAGCTTTAAGGTAAGCAATTGAACTAAGTGCATGTTTTGAAGGATGCTTGAACCAAGGCGTGCTCATTAGTGGAACTCCCCACCAAAATGGTATTTATTACTGGAAAATAAACCTTAGCCTGTTGAATTGGGAAAATGGGCCTCTTTGTCAAGGGGCAAGCAAAATGGTTCTTGCTGCCAAGCCTTATGACCCAAGTTTGATCCCTGGGTCCCACATGGTGGAAGAAGAAAACCAATTCTTGGAAGTTGTCCTCTGATTTCTACACACTTATGTAGAGACCCACAGAGGCTTCCTAGTTAGAACTTACTCAGGGTCCGAGAATCTGAGCTTGCTTCACCCAGCAGGGCTGCATAAGGGGATGATTTGACCATGGGCGTGTTTACCAGGTGTTTGGAAGGGTCTACACATGGCTGTACGGTGTGCTTTGATCTGGCAAGGGGAAGTCTTTTGCCTCTCCCTTGGCATTGTTATAAAAAGCCCTTTTGAGCCGGGCGGCGGTGGTGGTGGTGGTGGTGGTGGTGGTGGTGGCGGCGGCGGCGGCAGCAGCAGCAGCAGCAGCAGCAGGGGCGCACACCTTTAATCCCAGCACTCGGGAAGCAGAGCCAGGTGGATCTCTGTGAGTTCGAGGCCAGCCTGGTCTACAAAGCGAGTTCCAGGACAGGCACCAAAGCTACACAGAGAAACCCTGTCTTGAAAAACCAAAAAAAAGGTGGGAGTTGGTCTCCCACACACATGAGCATGCATTGCTCTCTTCCCAAATTAAATAAATAAATATAATTTTTAAAGAACTTATTAAGTCCACTAAATGTGAAGATGCTTTCCTTTAGAGGAGACTACCACTGAGACAGAGGTTTGTGTGTCCAACTTCTCTTCCTCCCCTTTTGAGATAGGGTCTCTTGCAGCTCATGTGCACCTCAGATGTTCTAGCCAAGGCTAGCCGTTAGCTCCTGATCCTCCTGACTCCAGTTCATGAGTGCTGGGATTACAGGTGTGGGACACCATGTCTGGCCCTTTTTCTTTTTCTTTTTGGCTGCTTAGATACAAAGTCAGCTGTCATCTCTTCACAGATGTTCACTCTTCTAGTCTTAAAGGTTTCAAAGAAAGGAATAAAAATATTCAGACTCTTTCTAGACAATGAACTTAGTAGATGTTTCATATTTATTTGCTGTGATAATATTTCTCATTTTCCTTTTGGCTTTAGTGTTCAGAAGATGACTTGAAAACGGTATTTACTCCCTATGGAACTGTTCTGGAGGTGAATATCCCAAGGAAGCCAGGTATGTGTACACCTTCGTTTGGTGCGGATTTGATGAAGACAGTTTAATGTGAGTTTTTCCATATTATTGAATGGAAAATAAACCTTTTGTCGTGTCCTCTGTGGCCCTAGACACTACGATATTTGCACAGTACCTGTCGTAGTACTGGACAGGTCGTGAGGCTCAGGTCCTAGTGTCATGGCCCTGAAGATGTCTTTAGGTTGCTCATTGTCAGTACCGCTGGTCTTGATTATTGCTTTCCTAAAGCCAGAGTTCAGGAGGATATAAAACTGTTGTTTGGGGGCAGAGACCTCTTGGCTGATTGGCAGGCTATGGACTGTTTTGTCAGTCTGATGACTGTGATCTTCCTGTTCTGTTCTGGGCTACCCCGCTGCTGCCTCTAACTTTTTATACATTTGCTCACAGATGGAAAGATGCGTGGTTTTGCTTTTATTCAGTTCAAAAACCTCCTTGAAGCAGGAAAAGCTCTCAAAGGCATGAATATGAAAGAGATAAAAGGTGAGTCTTCTACACTCATACCATGACCTAGTTATTTCTGGTACTTGAGTGAATTAGCACAGTAACCGCCTTTTTTTTTTTTTTTTTTTTTTTAATGTTCAAAAGCTGTTTCTACCGCTTAGGAACTCATTGCTAAAATGGTAGCTCGTGTAGCCCAGGGTAGCCATGAGTTCCCTAAGTCGCCAGGGAACATCTGACCTTTCTGCCTCCACCTCCTGGTTCTAGGATTACAAGCGTGTGTCACCACACTTAAAATATTTGGTGAAAAAAAAGATTTTTTTTTTTAAGTTTTGTTTATTTATTATGTATACAGCATATATGACTTCAGGCCAGAAGAGGGCACCAGATCTCACTACAGATGGTTGTGAGCCACCGTGTGGTTCCTGGGAATTGAACTCAGGACCTCTGGAAGAGCAGTCAGTGCTTTTAACCTCTGAGCCATCTCTCCAGCCCTGGTGAAAATTTTTTAGTATATGATCTTAGGTTAAACTTGAAAGAACTCATGCCAGGAGCCTTCCCTTCATTTGGTTTGAGTGTCTTTTGGAAGTTCCTAATGACTATCCCAGACAGAACTGCTGATAAATGCACATTAGTGCCTACATTCCTCTGTTTTGGTTGGATCACTCTTTTTTTTTTTTTTTTTCCCCTGAGATAGGGTTTCTCTGTGTAGCTTTGGAGCCTGTCCTGGAATTTACTCTGTAGACCAGGCTGGCCTCAAACTCACAGAGATCTGCCTGGCTCTGCCTCCTGAGTTCCTGAGTGCTGGGATTAAGGGTGTGTGCCACCATCACCCGGCCAAGTTGGACCACTCTTTATCAATACCCATGGATTATTAGCCTGACAGTCTGTTCTTGGTATCATCAGGTACCAGGCTGATGGAAGGGATCAGCTTAGTTCCTACTTAACTTCTGAGCAGGATTTCCATTTTCCCAGAATGTCTGTTTTGCTTCTTGGCAATGTAACTGGAAACACAATTCTTTGTTTACCTTGTATTATCAAAGTGTAGTGGCTGTGTAAAAAAAGCTGAATTTCTGTTGTTAAAGGGTTAAGATTAAAAGGAGCTACTGTAGGCGGAGTTTTTGGTCAGGACCACCAGCTCCCAAATAACCACACAGAGACTTAATTATGAGAGCTTGGCTGACAGCTTAGGCTTGTTACTAACTAGCTCTTACAACTTAAATTAACCCATTTCTATTAATTTATGTGTTGCTATGTGGCTCATGGCTTGTGATCTCATTTTCTATACATCCTGCTCCCTCTGTGTCTGCCTGGTGACTCTGCTGTCCTTTCCACCTCTCTTTTGTTGTGCCTGCCCTCTACCTGCCTAGCTATTGGCCATTTAGCACTTTATTAGACCAATGAGAGCAAAAATATTCATAGTGTACAAAAAGATTGTTCCACAGCAAGCTATTGAGAGCATTTTTAGTTTTGTTTTTGTTTTGAAACAGTATCTTACAAGGTAGTCTGGGCTGGTCTGGAACTCAAGATCTTCTTGCCTCTATCTTTAAGAACCAGTATTCAGGCTAGAGAGATGGCTCAGAGCCGAAGGCTAGGCTCACAGAAACACCAATAGTCTCAGAATTGGCATTTCTTTGTCTCCACTAATACTGTGACTGTCTTTTGATGGGTGGGAAGTAGGGATATTAAAGAGAAGGAAGTCTCTTTGATCCCACCTCTCTGTCTGACAGGGCGGACTGTGGCTGTAGATTGGGCCGTGGCAAAGGACAAATACAAAGACACCCAGCCTGCTTCTGCCCCAGGTAAGCTGTGTTAGTATGAGGTAGGAGGGTTGCGAGGGTGGAAACAATTCTTGTGGGTTTTTTGTTTTTGAGACAGGGTTTCTCTGTGTAGTCCTAGGACTTGTGATGTAGACCAGTCTGCCCTCAAACTCACGGAAATCTGCCTACCTCTGCCTCCCAAGTGCTGGATTAAGAGTGTGTGTGTATGTGTGGGGGGCGTGCCTGACACATATTGGAGCTTTTCTGGATAGTGGGAATATTGAGCTGGAGATCCCCAAAGCATAATATTAGCCAAAGAAAAAAAAAGTATCCTGGAAAATCTCCAAATCCCTGTGGGCTCAGGTCTGCTTATTGATTTGCATTGGCCTGTCTGGTGAGCTGATCCTCAAACCTAGGATCTATGTTTTGAGTTTTTTGTTTGTTTGTTTGTTTGTTTGTTTGTTTTTGAGACAGGGTTTCTCTGTGTAGCTTTGCGCCTTTCCTGGGACTCACTTGGTAGCCCAGGCTGGCCTCAAACTCACAGAGATCCGCCTGGCTCTGCCTCCCGAGTGCTGGGATTAAAGGCATGCGCCACCACCGCCCGGCCCGGATCTATGTTTTGAGTCTAAAGTCACTTCTGAGGTGTGGATGTGAGTGAGGAGGGGCCTGAGTTTGTTCATTCTTCCCTTTACTTATTCTTTTCTCACCATCCCATATTAATGAGTCATTAAGAAGAGAGAGCAGGGCTGGAGGGCTCATTGGTTAAGAGCACTGCTTTCTCTTCTAGGGGATCTGAGCACCACATGGTAGCTCACAACTGTCTTTAACTCCAGGTCCAGGGGATCTGATAGCTTCTTCTGTCCTCTGAGGGCATTGCATGCTCATGCATAGCTACATAAGCAGTCAGAACATTCTCATATGCATAAAATAGTATTTTTTTAATTAAAAAAATTTAAAAATGAGAGAGAAAACTTACAATGCTTTTAAGTCACCAGAGTGTCAGAGTATTAAACATTGAAATGAAAGTTCATGGAGGGCCAGAGTGAGCAAATGTTTTTGCTGTGGTGTGTAAATGGTGGCTTGTCTGAAGAGTTTGGTTGCTGTTTCTCTCTTTCTGGAGCAGGTTAACCTTCAGGCTTAACTTAGAAAAAGAGGAATCTAATGTAGGTGGTGACTGCCTTGCTTTTTTGTTTTCTCTCATATTTGCTGATATTGTATGTTGTCGTCTTTTGGGGTCTCTGAGGAATTGATTCACAGACTATGCTCAGTTACCCGAATCCTTGGGTGCTCAAATCTCTTATAGAATTAATGCAATCCTTCCGTACACTTTAGATCCTCTCTAGATTAGTTGTAAACCTAATATAATACAAAACTATGTAATAGTTGTCGTACTGCATTGTCCAGGGAATATTGACCAAAAATAGATATTCAGTACAGATACAGGGTTTTAAACAGTCTTTGTTGGTCTGTGGTTGATTGGATCTGAGGATGAGGAACTGACAGAAATGGAAGCCTGACTGTATGGTAAGAAAAACAAGAGGAAATCCTGAAGAGGACTAGGAACTTGAGTTACTAGTTATTCCTGTTACAGTGACCTTGTTTTAGATAGTCAGTGAACTCCTTTACCTTCCTCCACAGATGAAAAGCAGAGCAGTGAACACAAGCGTAAGGAATCAGGTAAAAAGAATGGCAGGGTGGAAGAGCAAGAAGAAGATGATGATGATGAAGAAGAAGATGATGATGGTGATGAAGATGATGGTGATGATGATGATGATGATGAAGAAGATGATGAAGAAGAGGAAAGTAGAAAGTCAGCAGTGACCACTCGTGTGGAAATGCAGAAGAGGTAGGTCTATTCTGAGACACTAGGGGAAGACCTAGCGTTTTTCCTGAGAGGAAGTACGCTTGCCTTTCCTGCTCCCACTCCACTGCAAACTTGGTGTAGGTAGTAAAGCTCAGTAGCTATGTGTCAGCCCAGATGATGAGCTCTGAACTGTGCTGTTGCAGAGCAGTCAAGAGAGCAGCTCCTGAAGAAAGCCTCGAGGAAGACGGTTCTGATGAGCACAGTGACCGGGAGGGAGGAGGAGGTAGCGTTGACGGTGGAGGAACGGTGCAGAGTGGTAGCAGTGCTGAAGAACAAGAGGATGAAGGTTTGCTGGGATCTTCACAAATGCCTTTCAGCCTTGAATAAATTACTGAGAAATGTATACCAGTTCTGCCCAGGCCTCTTTTCAAGTAGTTTTTCTATCAAATTTTTGTTAACTACTAAAAAGGCAACCTTTATTTTCCTTTTTTCCAATGCTTTTCTCCCCATCCCTGTATCCCCCTTTCCCTTCCCACGCTCCTCTCTTTTGAGACAAGATCTCATGTAGCCCAGGCTGACTTTGATGATGCTGTATAGGAGATGATGAGCTTGAACTTGTGATCCTCTTGCCTTTACCTCCTGAGTGATGAGCATGCACCACCACTCCTAGTTTATGTGGTGCTAGAGATCAAACACAGGACCTTGTGTATGCAAGGCAAGCACTCTAACTGTGCTGTATCCCTGCCCCCTCTGCCCCTTCTTTGATCCAGATCTCCTATAACCTAGGCTGGCCTCAAACCCAGTATGTAGATGAGAATGATCTTGAACCCATCCTCATGAATTTAAGGATTACAGGTGTGCACCACTGTATCTGGTTTATACCATGTTGGGGTTTGAACCCAGGGCTTCATGCATGCTGGGCCAGCATTTACCAACTGAGCTACATTCTGAGTCTTTTTATTTCATTTACTCCCCCCCCCCCCAGCTGAGGACTGAACCCAGGGCCTTGCACTTGCTAGGCAAGTGCTCTACCACTAAGCTAAATCCCCAACCCCTATTTGTTTTAAAGATAAGTTTGGAATGATATTTGAGAATTTAGAGTTTTTATTAGGAAATTTAAAACCTAGCCTTAATATTGAGAGCGCTACCACTTCTAATTGTCTAAGTTGAATGAATAACTGGATAAACAGATTAAATACAAAGAGATTGAGAAAAACCTTTTGACTTGAGATGTAAATGAGTTAAAAACAAACAATTTTGAGTTTGAGATGAGATAAAGAGCTATAAATTCAATTTGGGCTTCCATACCAAAATTATACAGACTTGTGGCTCAAATAAGACGGATTTGTTTCCTTATAGTTCTGGGGGTTAGATGTCCCCAGACCAAGGCGCCCTGTTTCTGCCTTACAGACTTTCCCTGCTCAGTGTCTTCACATAGTTTTCCCCCACGTGTTGGGCCAAGGAGAATAAAGCAAAACACCCCAGGACTCTGGTCTTTCTTCTTCTCTGATAAGGAAACTAGTCCTCCAACCCGCGTGACCCCACTTAGCCGTAATCACCTCTCCGAAGTCTCCATCTCCAAGTATAATGGCATGAGGCGTTAAGGCTTTTTATATGAGCTTTGGAGAGACACAGTTTGATTCTTAACAAGGACTTCAGGGAGCATTTTGTAGAACTATTACCAATCTATGTTGCTCCCTTTATTGGGGGTTATTAGACAGAAATGGCCAATAACTGCTTGTTGGAGTGGGTGTTTTTCTCCCTTCTGTTGTCTGGTGTTTTCGTTTGGCCACAGAAGAGAGAGGAAATAAACATTTTTTATTCATGAGGATAGAGTCAAGGCTTTTATATTGAGAGCGTAATGAGACCTGCAGTTTGGATTCATGTGTCTCCTGTCATTTTCTTTTTTGAATCTGAAAACCTAGGGGGGCTCAAATAAGAAGTTAAAGGATATAGCACAAAGGAGCTTAATGTAGAAATCAAAAGTTTTTCACCATTCCAACAATTCTCCAAAGTAATCATTTTTCCCAGAAATTTGTTTGTTTGCACATAGCATGTAAGTGTTTTTTACATTTTTGTTTCTTTTTTTTTTTTCTTGATAGGGTCTCATAGTGAAGTTCATGCTGTCTTTGAACTTGAGATCTTCATACCTCAGCCTCTCAAGTGCTAGGGTTCTAAGCATGAGCCATCACACTTACCTTAATGTTTATTCTTCAAGCAATGAGTTTGCTTTTTACCCAGATCATCAACCTCTTAAACCATATTCCCAGAGAGAATCAATATTCTGTTTCTTGTGTACTTGGAGAATATTTTAACACATTTATAAGCAGAAACATGTGCATATACATGCAATATAGTATGTAGTGAATGTGTACATGCTTTCTCCTCAGATGTTCTAATTTATATGGCCACAGCAATAGATGGGGATTTTTCCTCCCACACTTTTACCGTACTGGATTCTATTGGTCACTTTTGTTTTGCCAGTTTAGGTAAAAAGTAGTATCTTTTTTCTTGAACTGTGCCCTCCTCCCCCTTTCTCTCTCTTTCAGCTGGGGATTGAACCTATGTCCTTGTTTATGGTAAACACACATTCTACCACTGAGCTACACCCTCAGTTCCTCTGCTTTGCTTTGCTTTGAGTTTGAGCAACTTTTAATATGTTTAGTTGTTATATCCTTTGTCCATTTAAAATTTTAAGAATTAGTTTCTATAAAATATTTAAGAAGTTAGTCCTTTGTCATATGACTTGCATTGTCTTTTTGAGTTTTTTTGTTTTTTTGTGTTTTGTTTTGTTGTTGTTGTTGTCTTTTACTTTAGATGTCCCAGTCTCAAAGAAAAAGAAGAGGAAGTTATCCTCCGATGTGAGCCAAGGGAGAACTGTTTTCATCAGGTACGCACGCCTTCCTTATGCAGAGCTGTGCATCCCCTTCCCAGGTCTCATCGCTTACCTTGCCTTTCCCTTACACCCCTGGTTCTCCTTTCCTCCCTCTCCTCTTCATCTCTGGTTCCCCCTTTCTCTTTTCCTCTCTCCTTTCTTTAGCACTAAAGTTAGATGCTATGAGACTGTTTAGCACATCTGGTCTGAGGGACATACCAGTGAGAAATTTAAGAGCAAGAACTTAAAACAGGAGGTAACTAGTAGATAGAGTCCTTATCCTTTCTAGATTTCATGTTTTGTAATTGGGGTGGCAACTTTTGAAACATTTTAGCTCTTAGCTGGTTCTGTTCTTTTCTTTTTTTTTTTTCTCGAGACAGTGTTTCTCTGTGTAGCTTTGTGCCTTTCCTGGAACTCACTTTGGAGACCAGGCTGGCCTCGAACTCACAGAAATGAACCTTTTTCTCCCTAAGTTGCTTTTGGTCATGGTCTTTATCACAGTAATAGAAAGCAAACCAGGACACTAGGCAAGCACTCTACCAACTGAGCTACATTCCTAGGCCCTAACTTCTCTTTTAAAGTAATGTCCAAAATACAGAAAGTCATGCTTTCTCTTTCCAGGGGAATATACGGGGTGGAGATAGGTTTTTATGGCCCGTTGTTGTTATTTCAGCCCTACTGACTAATACAGGCATCTTCATAGGTCGGGTTGGTCTTACCACATTGCAAGCAGGCTGGTGAGTGAGGTGGCTCAGTGGGAAAAGGTGCTTGCCACCAAGTCTGACAACCTGCTGCTTGAGTGGGAGCAGCAGGAAATATTAGACAGAAGGGTTTAGAGTATGGAGAGAAAAAGATAGAAAATACAGGATAGCCTCGAGGGCCTGGAACCTATTCCCACAAGCCTTGACTGTCTCTGCCCCAGGGTATTTATAGAAATGCCAAGGGGTGGAGCAAAAGACCTCCCCCCACCACAGCCAAGTGCAGACCATCTCAGACACCTGCACTCAGGCCCGTGGTCCTAATCATCCTCTATATACAGACCTGCTGGATAAAGCCACTAGGAACCTGAAAATGGGCTCCCACAACAACCTGAGTTTGATATTCAGGACCTACATGGCAGAATTAGAGAACTGGATTCTTGCAAGTTGTCCTCTAATTGTCAATTGTGTTTTGTGGTGCATGTGTACATACACACTAAAATTTTTAAATATGTAAAAAAAGCTTTAGCTTTAGATTAAAGCTATTCCTGTATAGTTCCTGTTCCTCCCTCCCTTTCTCTCTCTGCCCTTCTCTCTCCCCCCTTTTCCCTTCTATTTGCCTAGTCATCTTTACCATGTTTTTCTTTTATATTGTTTTGAAGGAAATATTTTATATTTTCTTGGAAAATTTGAACTGAAATCTAGATTTCATAATGAACACGGAGGGAACTATGTCTAATTCAATAGAAGAAAGACATGTTTCTTACTAGCCTGCTGTGAAAATTTCTGGTTGTAAAGAGACACTAGTTTTCACCACATTCTGTGAGAAGAGGACGGGCTGGGTGAACTCTGCTCCCAGAGTCAGTGCTGTCAAGGTGCAGGTCTCAAGTGGGGTGAAGACCTGGGCAGTCGGGAGGTTGTGGGTCTTTTCTCTATGATACCATCTTTAAAAAAGGAAAGGTACAAAGTATTTCGTATATGACTCAAAGGGTACAGCTAAGCAGAGCTTTTGTGTGTGTATTTACATAACTACCAGGTCACGATACAGCATATCTGTATCATCCCAGGGTTTCTCAGCTGTGATGCTCCTCGTTGGAAGGGAATCTGTATCTGCAACTTTTAGTCTTTCTATTGTCTATTAAGTTTTAAATTCCCAGGTGAGAGAATCTGATATTGGAAGGTTAATAAGTTAGGACAAAGGGACAGAATCATACAGCAGAGGCTTAGCCACTAGGGGCCACTCTTGTGTACTGGTGCTATTTTTGAACAAGGGAGAATGGTTATGAACAGGGAGCCATCAAAGTTGATTGTCTAATTCCTGTACCTCATATTGCAATTCAAGGTCTTCGTCATTAAAATTTTTGTGGCCTGCTTTTGTTCCATAGAAACCTTTCATTTGACTCAGAAGAAGAAGATCTTGGGGAGGTCCTCCAGCAATTTGGTGATCTTAAGTATGTCCGAATTGTCTTGCATCCAGACACGGAGCATTCTAAAGGTATTTGCCCTCAGCTGACCAAGCCCAGCATTAGGAAAGAGCATCAGTTCCGCCGTTCTGGGTGTTACACAGTCTGTCCAGTGTTTCTTGGCTTCCGGAAAAGCCCAAGGACACTCTGAAATTGTCTTCCATGATGTGAAAGTCAGCAGTTTAATGGCTTTGCCAGCTTTAATTTTGCTTCAGCCTTTAAAGCTCTTGCTTATTTACTTTAAGATAATGAATTCCGTTTGTTGTTCTCCTTTGCATTTCAAATGTGATAGCATCTCATGGGTATTAATATTCTACATTGCTCAAAATTAATGGGGAACTTGTTTTTTCTCTGATGCTTTTGTTAGAGATGAAAACTGACAGAAACTTCGTTGCATGGCAACAGTCGGAAGGACAACTGCAGCAGAGTGGTGCCTGAGATGTTTTCCTCTAGTGCTGTTTATTCTGTAGTCTGAAGGGTTCAGCGTTCACTCTAGCACACTGCTGGGTATTAGAATGTGAATATAGACACATACATAGCATCAGTCCGTTTGTAATCTTTGACTTCGTGGACTGCATTCATTCTGCTCGAGCTGCGTTTTACTTAACTTTCCCATTATTGTGTCCAAAATACTTGACCTAAAGAAAGCAGGATTTATTTTGCTTTGGTTCAGAGGATTCATCTGTTATGGTGAGGACATGGCAGAGCAGCTTAGCTCTTTCATAGTGGGGCTGGAAGCAGAGAAAGGGTGAAGCTAGAGGTCTGCTCACTCTCCCCTGTTTCTTTGAGTTTACAAGGCCCCTAGACCATGAATACCACCCACCTTCAGGGAGGATCTTCCCCTCAATCCTTGTGGAAACACCCTCACAAATATCAAAGGGTGTGGCTTCGGTCTCCTAGGTGGTTCTATATCCAGTCCGGTTGATGGTGAAAGATAAACCATCAGAAGCATTGCGTTCGTGTGTTTGGACTCTTGGCTCCTCTGTGCTCTAGCAAGTGCTGTAAGCCCACTCCTGAGAAGAATGCTGTTTCTGAGGGTTTGAGGGCTCTCAAGAGTTTATCCATGGTTAAGAACTTCCATTCTAAGCTTCAGCTGAGAAGAACTGATCACATAAGATTTGATCAATTCTTACTTTTACTCAGTTAAGATAATCTAAGCAGTACTGAACAGCTTCTTAGAGATTAGGGATGAACCCTCCTTAGTCACATACCAATTTGGAAAGTTACTTAATCACTGTGAGCTTAGGTTTTTTACCTGAAAAATGGCTAGAGTAATAAATGTCTTCAGCTCTAATAGTCACACTTCTTGGACCTTTTTCATTTCTGGTTGGTTTTTCTAGAATGTCCAATCAGACTTTTCTTAGACTGCTCATAGTGCAGGCATGATACTGTTTTACATCTGTCTCCTTTTGAGTGTAGCAGGGTATTTAATACTTTTACAATGTAGTCTGCAGTGATGTGCTAGATTTCTTTCTTGGTCTATTAATCTTAATTGTTACTAATTTTAAAAGCATAATGTAAGTATTCCCCCACCTCCCAGATAGCGTTTTTCTGAGTAGCACTGGTTGTCCTGGAACTCACTTTGTAGACCAGGCTGGCCTTGAGTGTAGATGGACACTTTTCTCTGTTTCTCCCCGGTCCCATAGCTGCTTGGTCCCAGATAAACACATAGAGGCTATGTCAGTTAAATACTGTTTGGTCTATGGCTCAGGCTTCTTGCTAGCTAGTTCTTTCATCTTAATTTAAGCCATTTCGGTTCATCTATATTTTGCCACTTGGCCATGGCGTTAACAGTCTGCTGGCATCCTGTTCCTCCTTGGGCAACTCGCAGATTCTCCTCTGACCCCTCCTTTCTTCTCCTTGTCTCTCTCCTTGGATTCCCCATCTGGCTCTGTTCTGTCTCGCCATAGGCCATAGCAGCTTCTTTATTAACCATTGGTAGCAACAATTCACAGTGTAAAGAAAGACCATCCCACAGCACTTGAATTTGGAGATCCACCTGCCTCTGCCTCCCAAGTGCTGTGATTAAAGGTGTGTGTTACCACCACCTGGTTCTTCCCATATACTTTAATCTCTAGATCAATGTGCATTAAGGAATGAAAATAAAACAACTTCCTTTTGGATTAGTTTGACCAAGAATAAGCCCAATATGAATTCTCCACTTCTCCTGTATCTGCTGTCTGTCCCTAATGAAGGGCTTTGCCTCGTATTTTTTGAACAGCACAGAAAACATGGCATGGGGGAAGTAATGGGGGATTTTTATAGAAATCTTTGACAGGGGAAGAAGTAACTTTATGCCTTCCAGCCGACGTAGTATAGCAACAAAACTGCAGCGGATGTTATCAGCCTGCATCTACATGTTGCTCTCAACATTTATAACATAATGTTTAAGGTTGCTTTCAGTCTGTTTGCTTATTTCAGCAAATGATTAGTACAGTGCTCACACACACACACACACACACACACACACACACACACACACACACACTATTTGGGTCAAGGACATGGAAGAGCATATAACTTAAGATTAAAGCTATGCATTTAGCTTAGGTTGTAAAAGCTGTGTGGGAAATCCAAGGCCCAGTAAGGTCTGTTGCATGTGTCCTTCATGTCGGTTAAGCTTAAAGAAGTACACAGTAGGAGAGAGGGGTAAGTACGCAGTCTGAGATGACCTCAAGGCACATTACTGACTTGATGGCAAGGCCTGGGAAAAGTCCATTCTCCTTGGAGTCAAGAGATGCTTTCATAAAAATGTGTCAATATACACACACCCCTGAGAAACAAGATAAGTTGTCGTTACATTGTTTTTAGAAAATGGCAAGTCCATACATGTTCGGTTTAGTCAGTTTGTTTCCCCAAGTATTTTTGTTCTGTGTGTGGTTGACTCCACTAATGCATAGCCCATGGGTTCTGAGGTAGAACTGTTTTTCTTCTATCTCTGTTAGTGCTCTGTGCTGTAGAGTGTAGTCCAGATTCCTGAAGTACTTCTTGTTTTTGGGAAGATGCTACCTGATCGATGTTTAAAGAGATGTGAATAGAGTGTGGGAGGGGTTGGGAACACAGAACACTTGACCCTGTCTAAAGTTTTGACTCTAGATGTTTGGTCTTTAGATGGTGACCCTTGGGTTAGCCTGTTGTATGTATACTTCAGATTAATCTGCCTAGATTCATCTCGGTACAGGGCAGAAGATAATGCCCTAGCTCTGGGAGACATGGTAGTGTTTTCAATGAGAGAGTTCTTTTTGAGTTTTAAAGTATACCAACAGAATATTATGAAACATACTTTTTTGAAATTTACTGTGAGGTGAACTTGTACAAAGTTGCTTTTAATCCATAGTAGAAAATCATTTAGATAATTAGCCCTACATCTAACCAGTGAAAGACATGCTTTATAAAGAGTCTAGAGAAGACACCAACAGTTGATCTCATGGCTGTTTTCCTGTGATATTCATATAATAGAAGCCTCTATAACCCCAAGAGGCATATCTGGGTGTTATTTGATGCCCCCCCCCCCCCAGGTGACTCTAAGACCATGAGATGTAATTTTAGGGTTCAGTAGTTCTGCCTCATCTTCCGTGATGTTTAATTAAGTGGTTAGGTGGGTTTCTCTGTCATTTCATGTGGGTATTATTAAGGAGATAATTGATGAGACCAAATGCTGAGGACAGTTGTGTGTACTATGGTATCTGCCTATAATCCTGCACCACTCAACGTAGTATCTGTCCCGTCGATGCTGCTTAGTCCTTCCATTTGTGCCAGGCTGTGAAGATGCCTTTTGATAAAGCCATAACCACGCTTGTTTAGGCAAGAATCAGTAGTCCTTTGTTTCATGTCCTGTCTGTCCATTTTGTCAGCAGTTGATTCGAGGATACTTTGTTGTCCAGTGGCTAACTTTTGCCACAATGAAAGCTAACTCCATACGCAGTTTCTTCAATGCCCATATTTTCTCTGAAGTAGATTGGTACTGCCAGGAGCCGACATGTCTCATAGTCATAACAAAAAAGAAAAATTTTCTAAGTTATTAAAACATTTTAAATGCCATATTCTGTAGTTTTCTGAAGGGTTTGAAGATGACCTATCTAAAATATATCTGCTCAATTTTTAAAACATATCTAATATGACTACAAGTTCTATTGTAATGTCTAACTACTAACTATCATTTCTTTATATCCTAATAGTTGGTAATAATAACATTCAAGGATCAGAAAATTGCATTATTAAATGAACGATATAAGTACAATTAGAAATATACATATAGCATTTTCTAACAATATCAATTTCAATATATATAATTTGTATACAATATAAAACAATCCAATCCAATGTAAAGTATTTAAAACTAGTAATTGTCTTTTTCTTCTTCTTTCTTTCTCTCTTTTTTTTTTTAAAATAAGAACCTTAAATCTAATCTGCTTAGTCTTTTTCCTAACCCTTGACAACAACTTGTAACCAACCCCCCTAAACAATGAAAATTATCCCAGACCCAAAACCCATTAAAAAGACCAAGAAACCACCCGCCCCACACCACCTCTTTGGGAATGTGGGTGTCGTATTTTTAAAATTGCTTCCTGCTGGGTATGGGCGAAGTTATCTTTATCCTGAAAGAAAAATTTTAGGTTAATTGTCAAGTTCTAGGAAAGGTAACTATATCCTTCATTATCCAGTCTGTGTATAATGCCAAAGTTCAGGGTTTATCTCAAGTCCTTATTCAAGTAGTCTTTGCTTACTGTGAAAGTGAGGAGTGTCTCACTAAGGTTTGTGTTTTGGTGCAGGATGTGCATTTGCGCAGTTCATGACTCAGGAAGCAGCTCAGAAATGCCTTGCAGCTGCCTCTGCAGAGGCTGAGGTAAGGAAAGTGTGTCCTTCCCCTGTGCCTAGGACATAGTAGCTAAAGTGAAGACCTGAGCACTTAGCCTGTATTTAAGCACTGAGCTTTGCATGCACTGCCTTAATTATTTATCCATTGAGATGAATGCAGTTACTCATATTTCTTAAGTGAGGAAACAGTTTTGATATTTGTAGTATTCATTGTTGTCTGTCTATCAGCCTCTATTCTAGGCTAATAACATTAAAGACTGATAGAAGGTATTAGTACCATCTGGGAAACTAGATGCACATTTGACAAAGTGTAGATACTGAGAATTTTTCTGTGCTTTTTAAATGACGTATGCAATTTTTGAGATATTATCCTGTATCGTCATTGTCTCTTAAATACTCTTACCCTTCACTAGCTTTAGAATACTAAACATTTGTTTACAGAACATTTTCCTCAGTTTAGGCCTGCTTTAGAACTACTGTAAACTCCTTACTGCTGATTGTCTTAAGTACATACACATGTGACCTTTTATACACTTGTAAAAACTAGAGTGAATCTCAAGGGTCCACATGTGGCCAGCCAGGCAGATGCATCCTGTGGCCTGGCTTTCACAGCTTAATTACAGTATACCGATTCCCTTTTCTTGATATTCCTTGTTATGTACTTTCTGCTTGCTAAGTATTTGGGTAGAAGGTTGCAATATGTTTCAGGGTGGTGGGCTTAAACTGGATGGCCGGCTGCTCAAGATTGACTTGGCTGTGACCCGGGATGAGGCAGCAAAGCTCCAGACAAGGAAGGTGAAGAAGCCAACTGGAACCCGGAACCTCTATCTGGCCCGAGAAGGCTGTGAGTAGTGGACGAAGATAGGAACCAGGCGTCTAAGTAGCTGGCCCTGGGACATGCGAGTGAGCCAGCAATTATGAGATGTATTTCCAGTGAAACCCCACATTTCCTCCTTTACAGTGTTCTATTGCTGTTCCACTCCAGTAGAGGTTAGGACCCGTTACCCATTCATTTTGCAGACCAGTCAGTCCCGTTCTTCTGTCTGGTGCCTTAGATATTTCCGTTATAGGATTAGAAGTACAAAGGAGAAAAACTCAGATTACCTCCCTTTTGTCTTCATTTCTTATGAGGTGTTTTTTTTAAGATGTTGAAAAATACAACTGAAATTACTTTTTTGGATTATTGATAGACGTTAAATGTTTACTTAGTACCTTTCTCTTAATGTCAAAAAAGAATGAGAAATTAGTTTTAAGTTAACAAAGAATTTCTAGAGTTTCTGATATTTATCAGCCTACTCCCATGTAGATGCATAATAACAACTAATGTTAGGCCGTCAGCCTTTGGCGCTAAGGCCTGTGAAACCACAGCTCTCCTCTGTGGTGGCTCATCTGAGTGTTAGTGGTGGCCCTCAGGTGCACAGGGAGCAGCTAAGTTTCGGGGCAGATTGTTGGTGGATCCCTGGATTGTAGCTGCTTTCAGAACTTCTTCCATACCTTTCTGTCTTACTTGCAGCACAGATATGATGCTGTTTTGCAGGCAGAAAGGAACAAAATCACAAAATGTCCAGAGTTCGTCTTCTGAGCAAGTCTAAGTCTAGAACTTAGCCCTGTAGCTATTTTTGGACCTAACTAACTGGCCAACACAGTCCTCAGGGCCCTATTCAAAGAGTTTGCATCATTCAAATCACATTCTTCCTGTTGCTCAGTGAACATTCCCTTGGTGACATCTTGGCCTTTTTCCTTCTTTCTGCAGTGATCCGTGCTGGGACGAAGGCTGCCGAGGGTGTGAGTGCTGCAGATATGGCCAAACGAGAGCGGGTGGGTAGACCAGGCACCAGCCTGAAGGTTCCCTCCAGGGTTTTGTAAATGAATCCGAAGCAACTGTTGCTGCTACATTTGCTCGTGAAGAGCTGTGTATAAAGACCATATTTTACCCTGTTAGGAGTGCACAGGGGAAGGAGAAGTCACTGGACGTTACTGCTAATGTGTCAGCATTCTGTTCCGGTGTAAGAACTCAGTCTTTTCTTTCTTTCTATAGTACTCGTGTGTGGTGAATAGCATGCTGCTGGATTGGGCAGGAGGTGGAGAGGAGGGGCTATGTGTGATTGTTAGAGTAAATGTAGAACAACAGGAAGGAAGCTCTGTGGGCAGGGCTTACTAGGAAAAGGAGGACATGTGGGGTTTGGAAAGAGTAGCCAAGATGTCATTGGGAGGGGTTAATATCTCCAAATTATGCAGTTATTTTAGAACAACTTCATATTGTAGGTGTTTCTACTGTTCACTGACCCCGTTGCTGCTTAGTGATGTTCTCGGCAGGTGTTACTTTTGTACATATAGCTTACTTTTGTTGTTCTGAGATGGTCTCATGTAGCTCGGGCTGACCTCATTGTGTAGCCGAATATTTCTCGATTTCTGATGCTCTCTACCTCCTGAGTACTGGGGTTACAGGCGGGCTCCATCATGCCCAGTTACATGTGCTGAGGGTTGAACTTCAGATGCTGTCTGTGCTGTGCAGGCTCTTCACCAGAGGGGCTGTATCCAGCTCATGCAGCTCACTTTTAAAAAGGCAGCCTAGAGCCAGCACGGCTGCTCCGTGGGTAAAGTGCTACTGAACAAGCCTGATGACCGCGTATCCCTCAGAGTTGTCCTTTGACCCTACCTCATGCACAAGTGTGTACACATTACACACAGACACACCTATAATAAAGTTACAAATTAAAGGATCAAAAGCCAGCTTAGAATAAAGGTAAAGATACAGAGCAGCTGTGGAACCGTAAAGTTCTGGAGATGGTGAGCAGCAAATATACTATACTGATACAGTCTATTTATGTGTCATTATAGATATATATTTATATGTTATGTAGTATACACTATATATAATGATATAGCAGCAAATGTACTATACTGATATAGTCTATTTATATATCATTATAAATATATATATATTATGTAGTATATACTATAATGATATAGCAGTAAATGTACTATACTCTACTGCCTCTACCAAAGCAATATGTCTTTCTAGCATAGATTTTATAGTAGTGTTCTCAATTTTTTTTTAGTAGTGAACATCTGGATATTATAGTTTTTGGGGAAGTAGTGCAATAAAATGTACTGAATTTTAGAATTAATTTTGCTAGCCAAAGCTTGCTAAGTTATTTATGTGAATTATAAAAAGTAAGTTTATTTTCTTTAGGGAGGAAGTACTTAGACTTAGTTGTTGGGTGGGTGAGGACTAAGCACAGATGCTGACTTCAGTATTATAGGAATACTTGGTCTAAGCTGGGTGGTGGTGGTGCAGGCTTTTAATCCCAGCACTCGGGAGGCAGAGGCAGATAGATCTCTGAGTTCGAGGCCAACCTGGTTACAGGGTGAATTCCAGGACAGCCAGGACTGCACAGAGAAACCCTGTCTTGAAAAACCAATAAAAATAAAAATAAACGTTTTAAAATAAAGAATATTTGTGCTGGGCCACATTTTGAGCTATGCATTTTTTTAAAAAAAGAAATCTAATTTGGCCTCATGTCAGTGCTAAGACTTAAATATTAATCTGCAGTTTCGTTTTTTGTAGATGAAAATTTGAATCTTAGAATGTCGTTTGATTTCTCTAGTTGGATGACATTGGTTCAGATCTGACTTGAGCTCATGGTCGTCTTGCCTCCCTGAGCCTTTCTCTCTGCTGACATTGTAAGGCAGCAGGTGCATCTGTGGCTGTGGGGTGGGTGGGGTTAGGATTCTTTAGGGAATTAGGAGCCTGCCTTATGGGTGTATTGTATGTTAAGAGTTTGTCTCTCTTCTCTCCCAGTTTGAGCTACTGAAACATCAGAAACTCAAGAACCAGAACATCTTTGTCTCCCAGACCAGGCTTTGCCTGCACAATCTGCCGAAGGCCGTGGATGATAAACAACTCAGGAGGCTGCTGCTGAATGCCACTAGAGGGGAGAAGGGCGTATGCATTAAGGAGGTGAGAGATGCCTTGCCATGCAGCCATGAGCATTCACTTCAGGCCATGCTGCCAGCCTGCTTTTGAATGCCTCAGCATGCAAAGTTGAGTTTGCCAGTTTTCTTGGTTTTATTTTTTCCTTTGGAGAACGTCTTTCATGTCTGATTGAATTATAGCAAAATGTGAGGAAATCTCTGTCATGAATTAATTTAGCAAGCATTTATTCAATACCTGCTGTGTGCTCAGCATTATATAGGTGTTGTAATGTGAATTTTGTTGCAGAGAATACAATTTATGTGGTTTGTTTCCTAAAAGAATGTTGTGCGTGTGTGTGGGCACGCACACATGAGTGAGAGAGAGAGAGGGAGAAGGAGGGAAAGGAGGAGGGGAGAAGGGAGGAGAGGAGAAAAGGGAAGAGAAGAGAAGAGAAGAGAAGAGGGAGGAGGGGGAGGAGAGAGAACATGAGAGTGCACGCCAGGGCACACGTGTAGATGTAGAGGACAGCTGCATCTCCGTCGGTCCTCACCCTCCACCTTCTCTGAGACAGGCTCTCTTGTTCACTGCGAACCCACGCTTACTGTTCCTAGAGCCTCTGTTTCCACAGATTCTAGTGTGTCTTCCCACCCCACCATAGGAGCTCTGAGATTACAGACACCACCATGCCTGGCTCTTACCTGGGTTCTGGACATCTGAACTCAGTTCTCATGTTCCCATGGCAAGCACTTACCTATTCTGCCACCTCCCTGCCCCTCCAACAGCATTTAACTATGTGAGACTCTTACTTAATACCCCTTGGTAAGCACAGACAACCATGCATGTCTCCGGTTGAATTAGAAAACTGGGTTCACTCCAGTACTTGGTTCAACTCAGTCTCTTTTGAAGCCCTTACTGTTTATACTGACCTGAAACTTGGTTGTTTCTCTGGACAGACTGAGCTCTTTGAGGATAAATATTATCTCATTATCCCCAATCCTGGATGTAGCACTTGGCATAGAGTAGTCTACTAATCTTTATATTTAAAAATGCCATTGCCAATATTTTAGGTGTGCTTTGCTGTTTCATAGCCATAAACTGTGTGCCTAATACCCACAAGCCTCTTTAAAATGTGTTCCTTGGTGTTGAGGAAATGACTTGAGAATGTTAACCGGTCAGAACGTGTCTGACAGCACTGTTAGTTATGCGTACCTACAATATTTCGTGTGCGTCCATTTCAAACCCATTACGGTTTAGTGCACTTCTGTGCGTTGTACATATGTGCATTGGTTGTGTAACCGTTTCCTCCAATTTTGGAGGGAAGGTTGGTGGGTGAGCTTAGGAAGGAAACAACTCAAAGGCTCAGGAAGTCTCTGAAATTGACCAGATACACTAGGCCTCTCGCTCCTCAAACATATATAAGAAGTAAGGACTGCTGAGAGATACTCTCAGACAGGCTGAGGTACCTCAGAGAGGCTCTGACCAGCCAAACTACTTGGTAGAGGCAGAGACCTGATGAGCTGCCTGGAAGAGGCTACCTGGGAAAGACACTCTAAGCTGTGGAGCTGTGTGCAGGTTGTATAGTGTACTACAGGGGTCCAGCTTGTGAGCTGTCCCCCATGCTGGGGTGGGCTTTTAGAGACAGCTGTCTTTGGGTCATTTCTGTTTCTGTAAGTCACCCAGTAAACTCATGGTTCACCAGCTGGACTTTGGGGGATCCTTACCTTGGTCTGTCTTCGGTTCCCTATCTTTGGTGAGTAGATTTTTGTTCATGTCTCCCCAGAAATCATGTCTCACAGCAGCATTGTATTGATTTTTGTTCTTAATTCTTATATTTGTGTAAGTACTGTCTCTGTAAGATGTCTTGAAGGACATTTTAAGTGAGTATCTTGAAGTAAGGAATTCATTCTTCTCTTCATCCTCTGCTGTGGAAAGAGGAGTATCCAGACACAGATGTCTTTCATACTCTTCCACTACAGAAGAACAACAGCTCTGGGGAGAAATAGTGTAGCCATGGTGAATTTTCTCCAACTGTCTTCTATGTTCCTCATGACGCTAGGGTACTTCCTGTATCCTGTCTAGGGAGTTAGAGAAAACATGCACGAAAGAGTTTCTGACTCAGGCCGGGAGAGCTGAAACTCGCTGTGTTCTGAGGCTCATTGAGGGAAAGTGATGGTCTTTCTGTGTTGAGTGTGTCTTGCTCATCTGAACCATCAGGTCTTCTTTCCTTCTAGGGGCTTTCTTCAGTGCTAGACTCTTTGGAGAGGTCTCCATTCTCAGCAGTAACTTGATGACGTTCTAGAGAATCATGTGCCTCTCAGTTATATGTGTTCTGAGCAGTTAACTAGAAGTTTCCTCCTGTTGGAGAGATGGCTTAGTGGTTATGAGCACTTATTGCTCTGGCAGAGGACCTGATTTTGGTTCCCAACATTCCTATCTGGCAGCCCACAGCTACTTCCAAGTCCAGCTCCAGGGACTCCATTGCCCTCTTCTGGACTCCATGGGCACTGTATTCATGTGTATATGTGTACACATGGCCACACACATATGCAAGCTTTAAGAAATAAATGAATTTTTCTTTGGAAGTTTTTATTATTTATAACTCCTGCTTATTTTTTCTTTTTCTACTCACAGTGCAGAGTGATGCGGGACCTCAAAGCAGCTCATGGAAAAATGAAGGGTCAGTCCCTGGGCTATGCCTTTGCAGAGTTCCAGAAGCACGAGCATGCCCTCAGAGCCCTCCGCCATATCAACAACAACCCAGAAATCTTTGGGTCTCAGAAGGTGAGCCTCATTCTCCAGGGAGACCCCATTTTCGGAGAGTTGAATGGTGGGAAAGAGAAGCGGACTGGGTGGAGGTGGGGAAAATAGATGGTGACTCTAGGCAAGAAGGTGCTTATAAAGCATGTAGACTGGATGGACTTCGTGCAGACAGGCATTTAAAGACGACCTGGGAAGCAGCCTCGAGGCTTACCAAGAGGAGTAGTGGAAGGAACAGCTAGGCTTGTCACACTCCCAGATTACAGAGTCTTACCAATGAAATTGTCTCCCTGACAGAGACCAATAGTGGAGTTCTCTCTAGAAGATCGAAGGAAACTCAAAGTAAAGGAGCTGAGGATCCAGCGCAGCCTGGTACTGAGCCTGACTGATTGATTGGATCTGGTTGCTTTTGTGCGCGCGTGTGTGCGTGTGCGTGTGCCTGTGTGTGTGTGTGTGTGTGTGTGTGTGTGTGTGTGTGTGTACACACACGTGTGCACCTGTATGCCCGGGCCATTGCTTCTGGAGATCAGAAGACAACTTGGGGAAGTTGGTACTCTTTCTACCATGTGTGTCCTGGGGGTTGAACTCGGGCCATCAGGGTTGGTGGCAAGTGCCTTTACACGCTGGGCGTTCTTACTGGCTGGCCCTTGTTTGTTTGGTTTTGGTTGTTTCTGACAAAATCTCACTGTGTAGCTCTGGCTGACCCAGAACTCAGAGCTGCCTCTGCTCAGAGGTGTGCGCTGTCAGGTCCAGCCTTTTGTTTAAGGATCTTAATTAAATTCCTTTTTTAATCTGTGCTGCAGCCACGGAGGGTTTTACTCAGTTTCCTCAGACCCCCGGTGTTTTCTCCTTTGCTGTCCCTCTGCTGAGAGCTGCATAGGGAAGGGGAAGGGGGGAAACGCAGACCAGTGTTCTTGTCCATCATGAGTTCCTGTAGGGTCTGGGGGGCCGTGTCAAAACTAGTGGCTCAGGTTCAGTTTCAGAATCATCATCTGAGACAGGGTCTCCCTTGGTTGTCCAGGCTTGCCTTGAACTCAAAGTCCTCCAGTCTCAGCATGCTCCCGGTGGCTTGAGACCGTTTTCAGTTAGTGCGGAGGAGGAAGAGCAGAGCTGTGTGCTCTGCTCCTTTCTTAGCTCCATGTTCCCTGGCCACTTGTCTAACCTCAGTTTGTAAAATGGGTTAATCACAGTGTCTTCATTCCTCATCTTAGGAGATTCAGTGAGCAGATGTACCATTGCCCAGCTTGTAGTCAGTACCCTCTTACCCATATTCCCCTAGAACATACAGGGCTAGATTATTTTGAGGTCCATAATTTTTTTTTTTTTTTTTTTTTTTGGCTTTTCGAGACAGGGTTTCTCTGTGTAGCTTTGTGCCTTTCCTGGAACTCACTTTGGAGACCAGGCTGGCCTCGAACTCACAGAGATCCGCCTGGCTCTGCCTCCCAGTGCTGGGATTAAAGGCGTGCGCCACCACCGCCCTGAGGTCCATAATTCTTATAGTGCTCATCAATACTACATGACAGTTTGCATGTGGGGAGAGCATTCATAGTATTTGATGTATACTGAAAGCATGACAAACAGATAAATGATAGCAGTGGCTAAAACTGGCCTTTATGGAGAATCTGGGGTGTTATTCTTGTACATGCCAACTTTTTACCCCAGATAATGCCTTTAGCCATTGTTTCAGGGGTGTTTCTGAAGCTGCCTGCATTTTCTTTGAATTCTTTGTTGCCTGTGTTTATGTTCATAGTGCACTTTCATTATAAAAGTGGTCTTTTCTCCTGATTCATATGGACATTTTTGACTTGGCTTATGCACAGCAACTGGCTCTTCCCACTGTAAGATAAGCCCTCATTACATGGGTGTTCATCAACTTCCTTGACTGTTTTTTATTTTGTTTTACTTATGTGTGTGTTGTTTTAAACACATGTGATAAAACACCATGACCAGAAGCATCTTAGGAAAGGAAGTTATTTGGGCCCATGCTTCCAGAGGGTAAGGGCCCATCATGGCAGGGAGGCAGAGCAGCAAACAGCGGGCATGGCCAGAGGAGGAAGCTGAGAGCTCACATCCTCAAAGAGAGCAAACGAGTCACGGCAAGGCTATGTACTCTCAAAGCCTGCCCTCACTAATGTGCTTCCTTCAAGCTGTACCTCTTGAACCTCCCCAAACTGTAGCAGCTTTTTCTTTTAGGCCACCAACCAGCTCCCAAATCATGACACAGAGACTTACTAGTTTTGAATGCTCGGCCTAGCTTAGGCTTGTTTCTGACTAGCTCTTTTGACTTAAATTAACCTGTTTCTCTTTATCTACCTTTTGCCTTGGGGTTTACCTTTCTTACTTCTGTGTATCTTACTCTCACTGCTTCTCTATGTCTGGCTGGCGGAGACTGACTTGCCCCAGGCATGTCCCCTGTCCTCTCCTCTCCTTCCTCCTCTCAAGCCTAGATTTCTCCTCCTATTTAGTCCCTTTGCCCACCAGCCTCACCTGTCCTTTCTCCTACCTGGCTGTTGGCCATCCAGCTTTTTATTAGACCAATCAGGTGCCTTAGGCAGGCCAGGTGAGACAAATGCAACACATCTTTACATAGTAAAACAGATGCAGCATAAACAAATGTAACACAGCTTTGCCTAAAGTCAAAATGATACTCTTCAACACCAAACAGCACTACCAACTGGGGACCAAGCATTCAAACACACGAGTCGGGGGGGGGGACATTTTCATTCACACATTTTATTCCCACCAGGCTATTGTTTGTTAACTGTATCTTACCACTTACAGACTGGTGCATAGTTGGCATTTAATAAATATTGTATCAATATGTCTATTTAGATTAAATTAGAAAATGACAGATGTTTATTTTTACATCAATTTTACTAGAATCTTTTTTCCCAGTGCTAGTAAACTTTCAACATCCTTATTCTTGCATTTGAAGTTCCAGCATCCCTTTACCTTCCTTTCTTCACTGACTCCTTCTCTGACACTTTTCCGTCTTCATGTGGACCAAGGTTTTCAATCCACGCCATTTCCCTTCTCTGGAGGAATTTGTTTAGCATTTCTTGTGAAGCAGATTTCCTGGCAACTGTTCTTTTTTTAATGGAGAAAGTCTCTCACTTTTGTGAAAGGCAGTTTTATTGGGTAGACTGGTAATTTTGTCTTTTGGACTTCAACTACCTCATGTTATCTTCCTCTTCCCTACATGATTTACTGCAAGTGACTGATAGATCTAGTTGTAGAGCTTGGAGTACTTATTTTGTTGGTTTTTCTCTCAGCCTTAGATCTCTAGCTTAATGTCTATCACTGTCTTGAAAATTCCTAGCTGTATTATGTGAAGTAGTTCTCAGTTGCTTTGTTTCTGCTGCTGGCATCCCCCTTTTTGTGTGTTACACTTGGGGGCGGGGTAGGTTTGTTTTAAACAGGATCTCTCAAGTAGCCCGGACCCATTCCTTCCTTCCCAGTGACTAGGATGCTAGGTGTGTGTTGTCATGCCTGGCCCAGGTTTCACCTTTGACAACTGTCCCTTCCTACTGGCTTTTGAATCTTGGGCTACTGATCACTGTTTCTGGGTTGTGTTGTTTTGTTTTGGTGTGTGTGTACGTGTACGTGTGTGTGTGTGTGCGCGTGTGCGCTTGCGCGCGTGTGTGTGTGTGTGTGTGTGTGTGTGTGTGTGTGTGTGTCCTGCCTAGTAGCTATCTGTTACTAGGCAGCGCCTGTGACCTGCTTGTATTTACTTTGCTGAAGTTTCCAACTATGTAGGGGAAGAGTTCCTCTTTCAGCACACTCATAGCAGGCTCATGAGTATTTTAGCAAGGAAACCTCGTCTGGAAATCAGGTGGCAATTTCTTGTTTTCTGCAGCAAAAAATGGCATCTCAACCTGTAACCAGTAAGCCCCAAAAGGAGCAGAAGAAACCTGGAAAAGAGAAGCAACAGCAAGCAGTGAGCCCTACCCAGGACCAAAGTCAGGCTTCTGCAGAGCAGAACGGGAAGGCCCGGCCCACCTCGTGGACAGGGTTTCAGACCAAGGCTGAAGTGGAGCAGGTGGAGTTGCCTGATGGAAAGAAGAGAAGAAAGGTCCTGGCGCTTCCCTCACACCGAGGCCCCAAAATTAGGTGAGATGCAGGAGGCTTTGCAAAAATCAATAAGTACAGAGACAAACAAATGAATAGATAACTATTGCGACTTAAGATTGCTGTTGTGTACTCCATTTAAGAGTGACTACTTCTAGGCTTAGAAACAACTATGTAAGCTGGGTGGTGGTGGTGCACACCTTTAATCCCAGCACTTGGGAAGTAGGGGCAGGTGGATCTCTGAGTTTGAGGACAGCCTGGTCTACAGAGTCAGTTCCAGGACAACCAGGGCTACACAGAGAAACCTGTCTTGAAAAAAACAAACAAACAAAAGAAACAACTATATAGAAAAGAAATTTGTCTCTCAAACTCTTTAAGAGATGCCAAGGTGGCCGGGCGGTGGTGGCGCACGCCTTTAATCCCATTACTCGGGAGGCAGAGCCAGGCAGATCTCTGTGAGTTCGAGGCCAGCCTGGACTACCAAGTGAGTTCCAGGAAAGGCGCAAAGCTACACAGAGAAACCCTGTCTCGAAAAACCAAAAAAAAAAAAAAAAAAAAAAAAAAGAGAGATGCCAAGGATGGGGCTGGAGAGATGGCTCAGTGGTTAAGAGCACTGACTGCTCTTCCAGAGGATCAGGGTTCAATTCCCAGCACGCACATGGCCACTCACAACTGTCTGTAACTCCAGTTCTGGGGGACCCAATACCAATGCACATAAAATAAAATAAATTAAATAAAAAGTAAAAAAAGAAAAGGATGCCAAAGATATTAACCAGAGAAAGAATTTAACGCAGCATCTACCTGGCGTCTTATTTCAGGTTGCGGGACAAAGGCAAGGTGAAGTCCATTCCTCCTAAGAAGCCAAAGCCTCAGACAGGCCAGCGCAAGCAGAAGAAGCAGCAGTTACCTTCTTCTCTGCAAGTGAGTCCCAGAGGGCCTGTGGGTTGGGGTGCTGTGGCTCTGTGGGGCTGAGCAGTGACAAAGCAGGTGGATAGCTGCGTGGATAGTAGGCTTCTCCATGCAGGGCTGCAGCTCTTCAGGGGGGGAGGTACAGTGGGGAAGTTCAGAGGAAAGTAAGCCTATGACTTGTCAGTCTCCTTGAGCAGTTACTGTCTTCCTGTTCCTGCACCTGCTTTCCCCACTGCATGTCTGCAGGCAAATCCTGCTTTACATGTAAATATCTCTCTCTCGAGAGTGCTCAGAAAAACCTCAGACTACATCTCTAATGACCAAGTCTTCACACACGCATGCACACACACACACACACACACACACACACACACACACACACACAATGTCATTATCATATCTACTGAGATTAGTCAGAAGCTCTTTATACTCTCTAATGTATAGCCCCATTAAAATTGTCCTAATTGCCTCAAAAATGTTTTTATTTTTAGTTAGTACCAGTTAGGATGCTAGCAAAGTCCACACACACTACATTTGCATTATTCGTCCCTCCCTTTCTTCATCCTATGGCATTTGTTCTTTCTTACCACATTCTTGTTCCCCGTGTTGTTCATTTATTGGAGAAACAGGGCATTTGTCCTTGAGGATGTATTTTATGTTGTGTTCAGCCCCTTACTTCCTTACAGTATCGTGTAACTTGTCCCCGTGGCACCTTGTATTGACTGTCAGCTGGTGTAACGGTCTAGAGGTGTAAACAGATTTAGATTTCTTGGAAAGAACACTTCATAGGTGGTGAGAGTTTCCTTGCTAGTGACTGCATTTTGGTTGTTCACTGTTAGTGATGCCAAGATCAGTCAGTAGGTGTCGGAGTTGTCCACTTCCTGTTCTATTTAGAAAATCCCCTAGCAGCTTTCAATTAGTTTTTAGTTTTCTGCTTTGCAGTGCTAGGATCTAACCCAAGGCCTTTCTCGTGCTTAGAAAGTACTCTGCTATTGAGCTATACCCCTAGCTGCTTATCTTTGGTTTTTAAAAACAGTGGATTGTCATGTAGACCTGTTATTTCATTATGGGTTACAGAATGCTGATTTTCCAATTCAGACAACCCTTTTGCACTTAAAAATAGAGTTCTAAGAATTCTAGAAATGAGAATCTTACAGATAGGAAAGACAAGGTTAGATGGTTGGTTCCCCCCCCCCCCCCTTCTTGCTGTATCAGTTTCAGAGTAGTGAACTATTACCAGCCTGCTATGTGGCCTGTGAGGCTGACGTGTGTGTGTGTGTGTGTGTGTGTGTGTGTGTTATGAAATTCCAAATTTTCATATACTGCTCTGTGTTTCAATCAAATGTAGTCATTATATTTGTCCTGTCCAAGACAACAGAAGCATCTTTGGGTCGGCTACCATTCTTCTGAAATGACCTTGACTGTCTTTGGTAGTGTTGCTTTCTTGTGCAAGATGTTCTTTCCCAGTTTCTGGCCAGAGCCATTTTCCCAAGGAGCTCTAGTTCTTTTTAATAGAAAATAATGGTCTTGTGCTCTTTCTTCTTAAATAATTAAAAACATTCTCTTATGTGTATGGGTCTCTTATCTGCATGTATGTCTCTGTACCAAAGACATGGGTGGGGTCCACAGAGACCAGAAGAGGGCATTGAATCCCCTAGGTCTGGAGTTAGAGATGGTTTTGTGATGCAGTGTGGGTACTGGAAATAGAGCCTGGATCCTCTGGAAGAGCAGCCAGTGCCTTTAACCCCTGAGTCCTCTCTCCAGCTCTAGTCTTGGGTTCTTGTGCATTTGAGGTCAAACTTTTATCTCCCTTCCTTTGAAGAGCAGAAGAGTCACCAGCATCCTGTTCTACTCAAGTCTGTCTGTGGGAAATTTCCGACTGTAGCATATTATATTGTAGAGATCTAGTCTCTGAAATTTCATAAATGGAACTCTTGTGAGGGCAGGAGCAAACAAGGATGTCCAAACTAGGGTTCTTCTGGAAATCGTCTTCCTAGTGCACCTACTCATTTTCTGTTTTGGGTGTCTTGACAGTATGTAAGGTGATATTTAGTGTTTGAAATTAACTAGGCATGGTGGTGGCACCTGGAAGGAGGAGAGATAAGGGTCAGAAGTTCAAGGTCATCCTCAAGTACATAGTGAGTTTCAGGTGTACAGAAAAGAATGCAGGCAGGTAGGCAAGGAAGAAGGCAAGAAAGCAAAGAGGGAGGGAGAGAGGGAGGGAGGAGAAGAGAGAGGGAGGGGAGAGAAAGAAAGAAAGAAACATGACTGCTTTATGTCTCCTTTCTTTCACAGGCACCTAAGAAAAAAGCTAAGGAAAACAAGGCGGAAGCTCACTTCAACCGACTGGTCGAGCAATATAAGCAGAAACTGTTAGGCCCTTCCAAAGGATCGCCCCTGCTGAAGAGAAGCAAATGGTTTGATACCTGAGGCTGCCTGCAGAGAGCGTGTCTCTGAGGGAAAGAGCACCCAGACGACACCCCCTTTCTCGGGGACTCTGGAGGCCGTGTATGGGAGGAGAACAGCATCTGAAAACACCATGGAGTTTTTACATCTTCCCCATATTATTGCTGGAGCTGTGCGTGGACTTGTGATTCATTGCTATTTTCTTCTTCGATGGAAACTATTGTAAAGAAGTGTTTTGGAGTACTGAATTTTTACGATGCTTATTTTGTTATGGAGTCTGTAAATGAGGAATTGTGACATTTGGATGTGTCTCATTTTTATATACACAAATACATTATTTATGAGGTTTTTTTCCTAAGTGAACATTTTTAACATTTTTAATTCAGTTACATAGTATGCAAGAGGTAAGAACAGAGAAAAAATGTTTACTAACGTAGTCTCTGAATGTGGGGGACACTTGCAAACAACTGGAGGCCCCGGGCCTGATACCAAGCAGCACCTGATAAGTGTCTGCCCCTGGAGGGGTAATGGCTGGTTAGAAATCAGATTCAGTGGCTAGACACTACCTGACCAAGGATGGCCCAAGTGTATCCCACGAGCACCTGGTCCCAGGGACTGAGAGCCTGTAGATGATGTGGGAAGAGCAGTGAGCATGGGGCTCTACCCCAAGTGCCAAGGAGGTGGGGGAGTCTTGTTTAGTCATCCTAAATAAGGAATTGAACTAAATGTTCTCCTGGTTGTTCCCTGCCCTACATACTTCTATGGTAAAAAGCATTCTTTTTACCATACTTTCTTTCGCTTTTCTAAAGAAGGCTAGGGGTGGAGGGTGTGAATGTTAGAGTCAAGGTCCACACGGGTCCTGGTGGTGACGAGTGGGCTGTTGTAAAAGATGAAGTGCAGGCAAACAAATCCCTGTGCTGCACAACTTCTGATACAAGTTGTGTCAGATCAGTTCTGTCACCTCGGAGCCTCGTGTCTGTCCCCTTGGCCTGGAGAGCAGTCCCTTAGGATCTGTTGTCCCAGCTCTCCGCTGAGCAGTCAGCTCTTGGGTGTCTGCAGTAGGGCTTTTCTTCCCTCCCCCATCTGACCCCCAGCTGAGTTCTCCTTCCCTGTTGGTTTTCTGCTGGCACTGATCCTGGTCTGCAATTATCCCCCTTAAAATGACTTCCTCTTGTTCCCCCGACTCAGATAGCACCTTCTCCTGACTCTGGTCCACAGTGGGTGTGGAGTAACTATTGAGGGAAAGAATAAGAAAGGACAAGGAACAATAGAGCTGTCTCCAGGAACATGGCTGGGGACGCAGCTCAGCTTGCTGGTTGCCTGGCCTAATGCAATGCTTTAAAGGACGCTTCCCAGACCCCCCGCCGAGCCAGGCCTAGCACTGTTTCATGGCAGTATCTTGGGAAAACCAGTTAGTGCTCTGGAATGCACTTGGTGGGTTTGGAGGTAGTGAAGGAGAAATCCTGAAAATGTTTAGACCCTTTAGAAGTATCCAAGGATAGGTGCTGTCTTTAAGGTCAGTTTGAGACAGAGTTATGGGAGTCTTGAACAATCTTTCAATACATCTGTCCAAGAAACAGAGTAGAAAGAGCCTTATGGAGAGGGTCCGAATGGCCACAGCCTGGACTCGGTTGGTCTGTTTTCCCTTGGCTGACCATCGGCTTGCCAGACACTTTTCCTCCAGTACACATATATCCTTAATATTTGAAAATGTATACTAGCATTTAAGATTACAAAAAATTGCCGTTCTTTCAGAGAGTGTTGCCAGATTCTCCTAGATCCAGAGATTTCTCTAACATCTTTAGCAACCCTGTGTGTTAAAACATCAGACAGTTGCTTGGAAAGTTATTGCACAGTTCTTTAATGAGTGGTATGAGGACGAATTATCCTGTTTCTCAATGACCACACTCCATATATGGTGCCTTCCTTTGAGACACCTTCCTGTGGGCTCAGTCAGCAACTTGACCCCCTTGCCATGTGAGTGCCAACGCAGGGGACTGTGCTTCTGTGTCGCTTTCTAGATGGCTGTTTCAGGACGTGGGGTTTCTCAATTAATGCTTGGTTAATAAGGGTAAGCATTTTTGTTAAGGGTCATACTGAGAATGACCAAGTCCCACTAACTCTTCTTGTTGGATTAGGCACTAGGCTGGCTCAGAGGAAGACCTCTAAGTAGAGAATCTTAAGTGGGTGCAGCCTTTTTTGTGCCTTGTTTTTTCTTGGTTAGATGGGGGTCTTGAGGTTGTTTCTCTGGAGTCAGTCAGTCAGAGAATGTGCTTCAGTTCTTGTAGAAACAAGAACCCTGGTTCCCTCTGTTAGAATTCCTTGAAAGACAGTCACATGTCTCCCAACAAAGGGGCTCCTGACACGTGCTTCTTCAGTCCATGTTGTCACTTGAATGTACATCACAGAACATGCTTAGACAAACCGGGATGGCCATGACGATCCTAGGTAATACAGTCTTTGGGGACCGGTGCCGTGGGTGGTCCTGCATTGACACACAGCTATATTTCTAAACATCCTTGGATGTTTTTGTCTTTTGGTTTTTTGGGACAGGTTTCTCTGGCCCTGACTGTCCTGGAACTCACTCTGTAGACCAGGCTGGCCTCATACTCAGAGATCTGCCAGCCTCTGCCTCCTGAGTGCTGGAATTAAAGGTGTGTGCCACTACCACCCAGCTGTTTTTGTCTTGAAAATAAGTTTTTCTAACTATAATTCAGAGCCCAGAACCTCAAGCCTCCAAAGAGCGTCTTCTCATCCATTTGGCTTTCACTTGTCTGAGGAGGCTGATGGCCAAATGTGCCATAGTGAATACTGACACTGTGTCACCTTAGGAAATGCAAATCTGCGATCTCAGCTCTCCAGCTGCCCTAGTTAACCAGTTTGCTCCTTAATATTCTCTTGACTCACTGTGACATGAGTGACAGGCACCTGTCAGTTCTGTTATACCGGGAGCCAGTCTGCCTATACAGCGGGGGACGTTCCTTCACCTCTTCATAGATTGCTCTTTCATGGCTGAATCCACATTGTCACAGGACTGCAGGCTGCTGAGACAAGTTTGGATTCCAGTTTGTCTGAGTTCCTGCTTTCCACTCATCTCTAACTGGCTTGTTAAGAGCCAGGGTGGGATTTCTTTCGGGCCAAATGGAGATTTTTGGGTTTCTCATCTACGGGTAGGAGGCCGGGCACACAGATTACCTTGATTTTGTTTGCACTTTGACCCGGTTCCACTTGTTTCCACAGTCCTCTGCAGAGCCTGAGATAGATGGCTTATTGGATGGGGTGTGACACGGCAGTCCACTTTGGATGCTATTAAGACATAGTCACCAGGCAGTGGTGGCTCATGCCTTTAATTCCAGCACTCGGGGGGTAGAGGCAGGTGGATGGATCTCTGTGAGTTCCAGGCCAGCCTGGTCTACAGAGCGAGTTCCAGGACAGGACAAAGCTACACAGAGAAACCCTGTCTCGAAAAAACAAAACAAAACAAAAGCAACAAAAAAAGACATAGTCTACAGTTCCTTTGACTTCTGATTCTGAACTGGTGATTGGCTACAGACTGATGATGCTTCCAAACTGATGAAGGAATATGCTGGGAAGGCTGTTGGACACTCTCTGGGAACCAGTTCTGAGGAAAAGGCTGAGATGGCAAAAAGACCTTTTAGTCCATCCCAAATGTAGTGTCTCGATAAACATCCAATATGGTAGTCCTTAAGACGTGTCTGTGCTGCCCAGAGCTCACCACCTTTTCTCAGTGGTGCAGAACCATCCTGAAAACTCACTGGCTATTGATAGGGGCATCATTTCTGTCCTAAGGCAAGGGTTGTATTGTATACTTTCCTACAGACACTCACACTCAACGTTGACTTAGCCATAGTAGGAGCTGTGTATCCTGTGAGCTCTCTAGAGGTCGATCGTTCCAAGGCATAGCTGGACTTGTGAAGGTCAGTGGGATTATTTCCTAGAGCCCCGAATAACGTGACTGATAGTGGTTTACTGCTCACAGTTTGAATAGGCTACCCGTATCCTTTCTGCTATGAATTGTCAGTAGTAGCAAGCTTCCTCTCAAATACCACGCATTGTTCTAGTTCAGTTCACTGTCCCGGGGCATAAAGATCGGTCGCTCTAAGTCCTGGCATACTTCTGGATGGCCTGTCACTCAGCAGCATGTGCTACTGTGGCTTGCTTGTCTTTTGTTTGTTGTGTCATGAAAACTCACCTAGCACATCGCGGTCCTTTGTGATAGATCACTAAGGATGGTTACTGAGGTGCAGTCACCGTTTACACACACACATACCCATACATATAGGGTGTGCCTATACACACACACACACTAATGTGTGTATTTTCTCTTTTCTTACTCAGCCTCATTCCCCTCGTATTAGGTACTTTTAAAACATCATTCCCTTTCTCCCTCTCCTGCACCGTTGTCTGGGCCCCAGTCTACCAGCAACTCCTTCAGATGTTGCTTAATTCGTCTGAAATGCTCATCCTATTTCTATCTCCCTGCCACCCAGAGGAACGCCAGCCCTTAAGTACAGAGCTGGGTGGCGAGGGCTGAATGCAGGCACCTCAGTGCCAAGTCACTGACTGTCTGTCTCAGTCTCCCCAGGTCTTCCTTTTCCTTTTCTTCTTCCCTGAGCTGGTTAACACATGTATCATATACTTCAGCCCGGAGAGACTCAAAAGCCATGCTTCCGATGCTGCCACAGGAAGCACTCTGTCTTTGTGTTCTGGTCCGAGTGGCGAAGATGCTGTCATAGCCTGTGACACCTCAGCTGGACTGTGAGTTTTTCAAAAGATGGCATTAGAGTGTTCCCTCCTAATTAGTCCTCCAACTGTTGCGTCTTAGCACCAGGGCCCTGGGGGACATGGAGGCTTGAGTTATTTCAAAGGTGGCCGTTACTACCCAGAAAATGAACAACTCACCAAATCAGCAAGAGGAGAAAGTCGAGAGCTGGCAAGTGCCCCTGGAGGCACATGTCCTGCCCCTCACGGGACAGCAGCTGAGAGGTGACATATCCATGCCAGCTGCACCCCCTGGATGGTACTTCTGATTCTGAACTTATCAATGGGAAGGAAACTCCTGGGGTTTTCTTCCAGAAGGCAAATTAGTTCTGAACTATTTCACATGTTCTCTGCTGACCGAGAGCCCACATCCATTCAGGGACTCAAGTGACCAAACATTAATTGTCTGATTGTGTTAGGTCATGGGTGAATTTCATCCACAGTTCCCTACAGACACAAGAGTGGCAAATTACAAAGGCATCCTGTAAAAAATGACAAATTATACAGAACTTAAAAACATTGTATATTATCTGTAAATTGTATGCAGCATATTCTTTTAAAAATTAAAGTTTTATGAAAATATGTTTAAAATTACAATAAATTTATGTGCATACATTTTAATCCCAGAGATTCTCTTTTTAAACATTGAAACACCACCTATTTTATTTAGGAACTTATGTAGGACAGGCTGGCTTTGAGCATATGATTCTCCTGCATCAGCCTCCTACGTGCTGGAACTCCAGGCTCATGCCACCACGGCTGGCCCGTAGACCCTTTTGTCTCGCTCACACTGGATCTGGCTGGCCAGCCCACTGCTTTGGGGTGTCACATGTCCATTCTTTAGTTACACAAGTAGTGTTCTGCCTAGCCCTCTGGATGTTTTTAATCCTTTCTTCAAGACTACTCTATTAGGTTGGGGTGTGGCTCGGTGGTATTGGGCATCCCTAGTTTGTATGGAGCCCCTGGCTTCAATCTGCAGCTCTTTAGGGGGAAAGAGTGTTTTGTTCTGCTGAAATATTTGCCAGCTGTGGGCTTCAGATTGGGCCCTGGCTTTCTGAGGTCAGCTCCTGTCATGAGCATGGGTGTTTAGAGGGAGTTGACCCTGCCAGGTAAAACCTGTGGAGACTCAACCCTTTTCCTTACAGGTTTTTCTTAATGCGCTGAGTGTTACAGGAAGTTCAAGTGAGATGCCTTGATGTCAAAAGAAACCTTCAGTCAGGAAGGGTTTCCCCTTTTCAGATCACACCCAGGGGCAGTGGTGGGGCTTGCTGTAGTCTTACCCTGGCATGAAAGACAGGGTCCCTGAGATGTTTGCTGAGCTGAGCAGTGCTTCCAATATACAAAACCTGGCTGAGTAGGGCTGCCTGGCTTAAAGCCCTTCATTGCTCATCTCCGGAGCCCTTTGCCTCAAGTCTGGCAAAGGACATTGAGGGGGCAAGCCTTCCCTCCCTGTCATAGAGCAAGGAGAGAAGAGGGTGGAGCCCACAATCCCAAAGCTGTCTGCACCACCCGGGCTAGAATGGGCCCACTGTCTCTAGGGCTGCTGTCTCTCTTAGGACTGTCTTAGTAGGTCCCAAATGCTTTTAGGATTAAAGTGCCTTTTCTTTGAAATTAGGTAGTAAGAAAAGGAAGACACTTCTCTTTTGAGACAAAGTCTCTTATATCCTAGATTGGCATTGAACTAGCCACAAAGCTAAGAATGACTTCTTGAACTCTGTGAACTTCTGATCCTCCAAGTGCTGCGATCATATGCATGCTCCAACACATCTGACTTATTTGGTGCTGGGGATGGAGCCCAGGTCTTCATGCATGCCAAGCAAACACTACCCACTGCACTACACCCTCAGCCTCAGGAAGGGAATTTTCAATGTCATGTTCTTTGGCTGGTAAAGTCTTTGAAAACTTCCCATGTGTAATTAATTTAAAGTTTTTATTACAATTCTCACCTTGAAAATTAAGCCCCCTGCTTGGTCAGCTTCTTTTCCCCTTCCCATCCTTAAGTCAAAAGGAACTACTTATAGATATTTTTACATTTTTTGCCTCATTCTTTTATGCTTTCAGAAGCCAATCTCTCTCTCTCTCTCTCTCTCTCTCTCTCTCTCTCTCTCTCTCTCTCTCTCTCTCTGTGTGTGTGCATGCATATGCGTGAGTGTATAAAAAGTCTTTGAACCCAGGACACATTTGTTTTAAGGTTTTCCTCAGCACGGCCAGGCTCTGTACTTTGGCTCACCACGGAGTTGCTCATACCCAGCTGGTGTGGATCGGTTCCACTCACTTTTATAACTCTCTTTCCCAGAATCCAGAATCCGAAGACATCTCCATTCCCCTGGAGGTCAGACAGTGACTGTTGTCCATAGTCATGAAAATCTACAGGGAGAGCCATGGCAAGTTGACAAGGGCTGTTAAAGGGACATCAGGCTTGAAGTCCCAACACAGGGAATCACATATCTTTGAACCCTACTGCAAGATCTGTAGGACAGCTGCCAACACTGGCCAGTTGGGAGTCTGGCTCTCCAGCCCCAGCTGTGTGGAGGTGCTGCTGGCACCCAGCCACTGGAGCGAGTCCCGTGGAAGGAGACAAGCTCTCGGAAGAACTGTTTGCGTCTGCTTCCTCCCTCTTCACAAGAAGATAGGCACTGCGAACTCCACAGTCAGTAACAACAGCAGCAATTACCCTGCTTACTGTGTGTGACTCGTGCTAGGCCTAGCTCATTGAGTAAATTGCTTGCCCCTCTCCCCCCATGTCCAGAGGCCAAGAGAAGAGAACAGAAGGCAACGTCTGGAAAGGCAAGCCCTCCTTCCCCTTCCCTCTGCAGACCTGTGGCAGGAACTCACTGCAGCCCTGTGCAGGTACCTCATACATACATTTTCCCCGCACTCCGGGAACTCAACTGATTAGCAGAGGTTAAAGACCCTCTACAGAGCCATTTGTAGTCTCCGGCTCTTCCTGCAAAAGATCTTTCCGTCCTTGTTCAACTTAGTATACTTGGAAACAGCAGGCACTTAAAATTAGTGCAGTGATCTAGGTCTCCACGGGAGGCCCCAGCACGGGGCACCCAGACATTTCAGGTTCAACACAGGTTGGAGTGTTGCATCTCAGATCAGGACAGGGCCCATAAGTGTTCCCAGGAACCTGCCGTAGAACTTCTTGGATTTTGAGCCTCTTTGTGATACTGGGTCTTAACGAGGATCTGTGTCCTTCCCTGGACAGGTGGGGCAGAGCTGCCGGTCCTCCAACTCCTGGGACCGACAACCTCTGCCCACCTTCGTAGCCCACCTCCCCCCAGAAGCTGTGGTGGAGACCACAGGGTCTCCAAGGGCCAGGGTGTTGGACCCCAGTCTTTTTGTGTATGACCTAGGGAGTGAGAAAGCCCAAATCAGTTGTTAGCAAACGCTTAGTAAAATGTCTGAGGCAAAGATCTTGAAGATCACTGGAGACAAGAGGATGTGAGAGGCTTGGGAGAAGGGTTTCTGTTGCTCTTTGCCCCCAGTACTCTGAGTGAATTCACCAGAAATGGGAGAGAATAACCTGCTTTTCAAAAGAGGTAGTAGCAGGCAAAAATCATTCTAAAGATTTTGCATTCACACAATACTCATTTAAGTTATTCATGCCAACAAGAATAATTTGTTGCACACGTAAAGTTAACAAATGTAAGCTGGGCAGTGGTGGCACATGCCCTTAACCCCAGCACTCAGGAGGTGGAGGCAGAGGTGGGCAGATCTCTGTGAGTTTGAAGCCAGCCTGATCTACAGAGCAAGTTCCAGGGCAACCAGGGCTACATAGAGAAACCCTGTGTCAAAAAACCACACACACACACACACACACACACACACACACACACACACAAGCCAGAGATCTTGTTTTTTGGGGAGATTGAGCCCCCTTACTGTTTTAGACTCAAAATGACATGTAAAAACAATGACATGGAAACAATGAGTCAGAGCACATTTCTTAGTAAAAGTGAGGTAGAAAACTTTCATCTATATTTGAGATTCAAAAAAGCATCACAGGAAGAAAAAAAAGATCCAGAGTTGAGACTTGTTTTATTGTTACCAGTAGTTTTTTGAGACAGGGTCTCACTATATAGCCCTGGCTGGCCTGGAATGCTATGTAAACCAGAACTCACAGGGATCTGCCTGCCTCTGCCTCCTGGGTGCTGGGATTAAAGCTGTGTGCTGTCATCCAGGGGCTCGTGTGCGCGAGGCAAACGCTTTACTACTGAGCCACACTCTCAACCTAAACCGTTTTTGTTTCCTCTGTTTAAAAGCAGCAGAGAGCAAGATGCCCTTTCAGGCTGGCTTTCTTTCTTTCTTTCTTTCTTTCTTTCTTTCTTTCTTTCTTTCTTTCTTTCTTTCTTTCTTCCTTCCTTCCTTCCTTCCTTCCTTCCTCCCTCCCTCCCTCCCTCCCTCCCTCCCTCCTTCTCTCTCTCTCTCTCTCCCCCCCCCCCCCCTCTCTCTCTCTCTCTCTCTCTTTTGGTGGTATCTCATTATGTCACCCTAGCTGGCCTGAATCTTACTATGTAAACCAGGTTGCTGGCCTTCAACTCGCAGAAATCCACCTGTCTCTGCCTCTCGAATGCTGGGACTCAAGGCATCTGCCACCACTCGCAGCTGAACCTGTTAATGTAGTGGGGATCTCTTCCCCGTCTAGGCTGTATCCTAAAGCAGTCTTTTCCTCTGAAATCGAATTTTGTTCTTGGAGACAAGGAAGAAGAGGCAAGGTCAGAGAATATAGATGAGGTGGAGAGAGGGGCTTAGAAAAGTTGTTTTTTTATAATTACCAGCAGGGAGGATACCATGATCAAGAAGGTGGTTTTCCCAGGGTGAGGCTCTCCCATTGCACTCTGGGTATGCCAGCTCCTGTGATTTCCCCAAATACAGGAGATTCAACTGCATGATTTGTGGTAGTAGGGGACAGCATTTGAGCTTTTCTCTTTAAAAAAATTAATTTTCTCAGTTTATAGTGCTGACACATCTACATTTTAAAATAATTTCCTATTTATTTACTTTAAAAAGTGTGTGTGTGTGTGTGTGTGTGTGTGTGTGTGTGTGTGTGTGTGTGCCATGTGCAGGTCAAAGGACCAGTTAGAGTTGGTTCGGTTGTTCTGGTCTATAGCATGGGTCCCGGGCATTGAACTTGTCATTGAGCTTGGCAGCAGGCTTATCTGCTGAGCCATCTCTTTATTTTTATTTTTAACATGGCTTTTTAACTTAGATACAGTTTATAAATCTCTCATTGTGTTGTAAAATGCCCATCCACAGTCTTTAAATTCTATTACCTGCTGGGTATGGTGGCACATGCCTTTGATTCTAGCACTTGGAAGGCAGAGACAAAAGCATCTCTGTGAGTTTGAGGCTAGTCTGGTCTACACAGTGCGTTCCAGGACAGCCAGGACTATGTAGAGAAACCCTGCCTCAAAAACCAAACAAACCAAAAATAAAAACAAAAATAAAAATAAAAAAATTCTATTACCTAAGTTTTTTGTTTGCTTTTTGTTGTTTGTTTGTTTTTCAAGACAGGGTTTCTTTGTGTAATAGCCCTGGCTGTCCTGGAACTCTCTTTGTAGACCAGGCTGGTTGAACTCACAGAGATCTGCTTACTTCTGCCTCCCAACTACTGGGATTAAATGCATGCACCACCACACCTGGCCCAAGATTTTAATGGAGCATGCAAAAACTCGATTTAGGGGTGTCATATGTTTCCTACTGAGGCAAGTGTAAAACAGGTTTAATTTAGTTACATTTCCCCATTTTCCAAATACTTGAGCTTTGAAATAACACAATTATCAAGCAAAAAAAAAACAGTTAAAATAAGAAATGGTGGTTCTCCTCCAAGCATTCTTTCCTTGAATCTCTATATTTCTATGCTGCCAGGGGGTCTGGTTTATATGCTACCATTAGGAGTCATTTCCTCAGCTTTCATCCAGAGGTCAGTTCCTCCCACTGTGTCTCAGACTTGTCCTGCACATTTCCTAAAACATGAGAGGGTTCAAGACACTGGGTGATCAACCCTGTGTGTCTTTTTCCAACTGGGCCAATGAAGTTCTTTCCAGTCCTGAAAAGACAGGTTCTGTTGGGCTTCTTCTCTATGAGGTAAAACATAGGGTGTTTTGACATGTCCACGTTGTTGGGCTTTATGATCAGGTGATCACAGAATTACTAAACTAAAGGCATCAAGGTTGTAATAAGCATGAAAAGCTATAGAAAAATGCAAACTTGTGGGGCTGGAGAGACGGCTCAGTGGTTAAAAACACTAGCTGTTCTTCCAGAATATCTGAGTTCAGTTCCCAGTAGCTATATTGGGCAGCTCACAACTGCCTGAACTTCAGCTCCAGGGGATTTGACTCCCTCTCCTGGCCTCTGTGGTGTTTTTTACTCACTAGCAATATACCTACACATAGAAACATGCACTTTTTTAAAACAAATCTTTTTTTAAAATGCAGAATTGTATGTTGGAGGAGTGGCAGAAGAAAGATTGAATGCTAGCAAATAAATGAACTTTTTGAAAACAAAATAAACCAACTGCTCTGAAAAAAAAACAATAATACATCAAAATCAAATAAAATTCAAATAACCATCCAGAATAAACCAATGGACCATGGGCTAAACCAAGGGTGGTCTGACCTTAGAAAGAACTCATCAGCATCCACTCAAGGAGGCAATGCTGAACCATTGGGCACAGTGGCCCACGTGAGTACCTGATGATAATTTAGGTGACTCTTCTGATGAAAGTGGATCTGCTTGAGGCCCCATATTGGGTGCCAAAAACTGTCAGTGCAAAAATATAGCTCTCATCTCAAGACAGTTTATTCTGGAGCAAAATATGAGTAATAGTTCCTTGGGCACATAGATGTTGGTTACTCCAAATACTGTGTTCTAATGTGGTAACAGTTTTTCAGAATGAAAAAAAAAAGCTGTAAATAAAGGTACTTAAAAATAGGTTGTTTTCCATGGCTATATAACACTAGATGGCTTTGATATATCATCAATTACTTGTTGTAGAATATTATTTTAAGATGTGTTTTTTTGTACTGTGGAACATTTGTTTAATGATGCAAAGATGTGTTGCATTCTTTTATGTTGCATTCGTTTAACTCTGTGAAGCTGTGTTACTTTACCTGTCTAAAACACCTGATTGGTCTAATAAAGAACTGAACAGCCAATAGCAAGGCAGGAGAAAGGATAGGCAAGGTTGCCAGGCAGAGAGAACAAATAGAAGGAGAAATATGGGAGGAAAAGAAAAAAGAGCAAGAGAACAAGAGAAGAGGACATTAGGGGCCAGCCACACAGCCACACAGCCACCACAGGGCAAGAGTAAAAGTAAGATATACAGAGGTAAGAAAAGGAAAAAGCCTGGAGGCAAAATGTAGACTGGTTAATTTAAGTTAAGAAAAGCTGTCAAGAAATAAGCCAAGCTAAGGCTGGGCATTTATAATGAAGAATTAGTCTCCCTGTGTGATTATTTGGGAGCTGGGTAGCAAGCTCCCCAAAAGAGAAAAAACAACCAACAATATTTACTTAGCCAGTTCTGTATGTGCTAGACGTTTCCTTGGTCTCTGTCTCCGTTTCTTTTCCTGTTGTGATAAAATACTCCAACAAAGTCAGGCATGGTGGCTCACACCTTTGATCCCAGTACTTGGGAAGCAGAGGCAGGCAGATCTCTGAGAATTTGAGACTAGCCCAGTCTACAGAGTGAGTTCCAGGACAGCCAAGGCTGTTACACAGAGCAATGTATGCACGCCGATGCTCAGCTCACTTTCTCCTTTTCATTCGGTCTTGGACCCAGTCCATGAAACAGAGTTGCGGATTAGGATGGGTCTCCCCATCTCAATTAACCCTGTTAAGAAAACTCCTCACAGGCGTGCACAGAGAGCATCTTGGCTGACTCTAGGTTTTGTCCAACTAACAACACCAACCATCACACTTTTGGGCTTTTGGTATTAGAAATTCTGTGAAAAATGACCTTGAACATGTATCTTTATATTAACCACATGTTTTTGTTTACTGTGCTTTGACATCTGGTAACTTCTTGATCCTGGGGAGACAACCCCTGCATGGCTAGCTAACACCAAGAATGGTGGTTCTCAACCTTCCTAATGCTGCAACCCTTTAATACAGTTCATGTTGTGGTGAGCCCAAACCATACAATCATTTTTGTTGCTACATCATAACTATAATTTTGCTACTGTTATGAATTGTAGTGTAAATATCTGTATTTTCTGATGATCTTAGGTGACCCTTATGAAGGGGTCTTTCAACACCAAAGGCATCATGACCCACATGTAGAGAACCTGCTGACCTTGAGAGATTAAATGACTTGCCTGTGAGTTTGCCTTTCATATACAAAAATCAATTCTGAGGTCAGATCCTCAGTCGCTTTCTTTAACTCTCACACATTAAGCCAATATTCTCCTGGCCCTAACTCTCCCTGCCCAAGGCCAGGTAGGAACTTCTAGAGGCTCTCCTGCTCTAGAGGATAGAGTTCTAGAGCTAGTTGAAATTATTCCGACTAGTCATTCTGAGGTGTGTGTGTCTACTTGCTCATGGAAACTGCAATAAAGGCTCTGGTTTATGCCTTCTCTTATTCTATCTGCTTCCCGTGTCCCCATGTGTCCCCATATGGCCCTGCACTGTCCCTTTTCTTGGAAATTGTAAATAATAGAGTCTTCATTTCAAAGGCACAGCCGTGGGCCTAGAGAGACAGCTCTACAGTTGAGAGTGTATACTGCGTTTGCAGAGGACCCAATTTGGTTTTGAGCACCCACGTCGGGTGACGTACAACCACTTCTGACTCCAGATCCAGAGGATCTGTTCTTCTTCTGGCCTCCTCAGGCACCTGTACTCACATGCACATAGCCACATAATTAAAAATAAAAGACAGGGTTTTTTTTCCTCTTCAAAAGGACAGAGTCGTCCTTTGTCATCTTAGCTAATCAAAACAAATCCTGGGTGCATGCCAACACGGTCATTTTGCCAATCATGATGATGTCTGTCTGTAATCTTTACACTCGGGAGGCAGAGGCAAGAGTATTATTGTGAGTTCAAGGATAGCCTGGTGGTCTATGTAGTGAGTTCTGAGCCAACCAGGGCTTCTGAGGAAGACCTTCCCAAACAAACAAAATCCCCAAACTGAACGACAGAATGAGTGGCCTGTTGCTTGGCTCCGCGGGAACCTTGTCTTAGGATACATAGAAAGACTAAAGGAAAGCAGTGGGAGGCATGCCGTCTGTGTTGGCTCATCCCTGTTGTTCCAGCACTCAGGGCGCTCAGGCAGGAGCTCTTCCAGCCTGGGTTACACCATGAATCTCTAAGGGAGAGAGAGAGAGAGAGAGAGAGAGAGAGAGAGAGAGAGAGAGAGAAGGAAAGAAGGAAAAGAAAGAAAGCAAGCAAGGATGAGATGGGAGGAGCTAGGGAGATGGCCAGTGGGTGACAGTGCCTGTTTCACAAGTGTGGGGCCCTGAGTTCAAATCCACAGCATCCCCATAGAAAGCAGGACGTGGGTGTGCGTAGGCCTGTAATTCTAGTGCTTCTGGGCTTGCTGGCTACCAACCTCCTTCCAGGTTCAGTGAGAGGCCCTGTTTCAAGTAATAGAGCAGGACATCCTGTGTCCTCCTCCAGTCTGCAAAAACAGGCAGAAAAAAAAAAGGCATTTGAAAAAAAAAGATGTTTATTTTTTTTCTGGTTATAAAATGTCATATATGTTCAAGCCTCAATTAAATGCTTATAAGAGTTGCTGAAGTCATGGTGTCTCTTCACAGCAATAGAACACTGACTAACACACATGCTAAGCAAGCACTCTACCAACTGAGCTACATATCAACCTAATATGCCCTCTTTTTTTTATAACTTTATTTTGCTCACATTTTGCTAGATACCCTAGAACTGGAGTTACAGACAGTTGTGAGCTGTCATGTGGGTGCTAGGAATTGAACACGGGACTTCTGGAAGAGCAGCCAGTGCTCTTACTCACTGAGCCATCTCTCTAGCCCATATGCCCCATATGCCCTCTTCTTTTTTAATTTATTATGTATATAGTATTCTGCCTGCATGTATCCCTGCAGGCCAGAAGAGGGCGCCAGATCTCATTACAGATGGTTGTCAGCCACCATGTGGTTGCTGGGAATTGAACTCAGGACCTTTGGAAGAGCAGCCAGTGCTCTTGACCTCTGAGCCATCTCTCCAGCCCCCATGCCCTCTTCTTAAATAGACTCCCATTATTTTAATATGGGATGGTCTCATCTTAGTTTCACTTACTACATCTGCAACAACCTTGTTTCAAGTAAAGTCACATCCACAAGAGCTGGGTTAGCTCTTCAACATTGGGGGAATGACACAATCCACTCAGGACTTATTTGTTTGGGCTTATAGTGTGTGGTGGTGGTTTGAATAAAAATGGCCCCCATAGGCTCACAGGGAGTGACACTCTTAGGAGGTGTGGCCTTGTTGAAGTAGGTGTGGCCTTGTTGGAGGAAGTGTGTCCCTGGGGGTGGGCTTTGAGGTTTCAGAAGCTCAAGCCAGGCCCAGTGTGACATTCTCTTCCTGCTGATCTAGATGTAGAACTCTAGGCTACTCCTCTAGCACCTTGTCTGCCTGCAAGCTGCCATACTTCCCGCCATGATGACAACTGGACTAAACCTCTGAGCTGTAAGCCAGCCCCAATTAAATGTTTTCCTTTATGAGAGTTGCCATGGAGCCAGGCAGTGGTGGTACACACCTTTAATGCCAGCACTCGGGAGGTAGAGACAGGCAGCTCTCTGAGTTCAAGGCCAGCCTGGGCTATACAGAGAAACCTTGTCTTGGAAGAAAAGAAAAAAAAAAAAGAATTGCCATGGTCATAGTGTCTCTTCACAGCAATAGAAACCCTAACAAGACAATGTGAGAGGATATGTTCCCTCCCAGTCACTAACAAACTGTCATTAACCATATAATCAAATAATGGCTCACAGAACTATGATTTCATCTGCACTGGACAGGACCTTCTTGCACTCTGGCATCCACTGGTAGGTATCATCCACCAATGTATTTGCCAATTCTTGCATCATGCTATTTTCATAATTTCTGCTTCATTGTATATTTAATCTGATAAGGTGAAGTTCCTTCTTGTCCACCTTCAATTTTTTTTCTTAATTATTTCCATCTACATTTGTTTTTAAGACAGGGTCTCACTACATAGCACCGGCTGGCCTGGACCAGACTGGCCTCTAACTCCTAGAGATCCACCTGCCTCTGCCTCCCGAATGCTGAGATTGAAGGCTTGCATCACCATCATTCCAGACTACCTAAAAAACTCTCCTGTTCTTTAATTGGAGCATATTAGCTCTTCAGGTTGTTCATTCTATCTCCTCCTCATGTTCGAACATGACATGGTTTTCCATCTAATTACGTCATGAGATTTCAAAGTTAAAAAATCTGAAGATGTGGATTTCCTGATCCCAACCTGTTGGGGCAGTGAATCCCAGGTGTTTTTGTTGTTGTTGTTATCTCTGTCCCTCTGCCTGCTCACTCCCATTGTGTTTTCTAATTGGTTGTTGCTGGTTGATGAGGAAGCTATTGAATTTTGCATCCAGCTACTTTATTAAATTCTCCTGTTAGTTCTAATAGCTTTTCAATTTATTCTTGTGGGCTCTCTGGAGCCTTTTGCACAAACCAATTCAAATGAATAATTAACTCTCCAGCTGAATCAATGACCTCACCTAAATCAGGTCTCTCATAAATGGAAGGAATTTGGCTGATGGAGAATACCATGTAAATGCGGTGTAAACTGGGAGCAGGGGGAGGGGAGCTTGGAGTATTCCCATAGCCGTAAGTATGGTCACATTCTTTAATTCATCATTTTGCTGCTCGAAATCCATCCTGAAATAAGCAACCAGAGCTGTGAGTAAAAGAAAGTCTCAAGACATGCATTGCAATGCTTTGTATTTATAATGATGCCAGTTGCAGACTGTAGCAGGTTGGGTGAGTAAGTGTTTGTCTGGATGGAACCTCAGCTGCCTCTCACTCTACCCATCCATCAAGGTCCACTCCTCTTGGTTGAGCTCTATCTTTTTATGTTCTGTTGCCTGCTGGAGGTCCAGTCCTATTTTGTATGCTGTCCTACCCACTCTGTGTTCTACTACGGCTCGGGCCTATGGCTGAGGTCCGGCACCTGGGAAACACTTAGGGGCAGAGATCCAAAGTGTGGGAAGTGGCTGTGGAAGATCCTTGGGAACACATTCTAGGGGAAGTTGAAGAAGCAGAAGTTTGAGCTGCAATGCACCTATCAAATGTGACTGATCTAGGGGACTCCAGAGGTGGCATGACATTTTAGAGTTATTATAAATGGTCATAAATTGACTTAAGGGAGCTGGGCTCTGCTCTCTCAGGAAATGTCCTCCCTTAAAAGGGAAACCATTACTGGGCAAAGATCCAGCGGTAAGCGGCCAATACTCCCTCAGAGAAGCAAATGCTTCCATCCTGAAGAGAATACTGGGTGAGTTGCCCCAGCACTCACTGTACCTACGCCTTGGATTAAAGACGGCCACAGATTTTTGCCACCCCTTCTTTCAAGTAAAAAATGGAGCCTAACTTTCATTTTATTTCTTTTTTTTCTTCTTTTTTGGCAGGATGTAGCTTTAGCTGTCTTGGAACTCCGTATGTAAATTAGACTGACCTTAAACTCAGAGATCCACTTGCCTCTGCCTCCTGAGTGCTGGGATTCAAGGCCTGTGCCACCATATCCAGCCCTCCTTTTGTTAAAATGGTGAGAGTTCTGTGACTTCCTTTAGCCAACAGAATGTGGCAGAAGTGCCTTTGTATAATTTCTGAGGATGGATCTTCGCCGTTGGACAGTGTTATCTGCCTTTGACTCTTTGGCCAACATTCTTGGAGTCCAGTCTAAGAAAGAGGGTTAGCTATCCTCAGACCAGCCTGAGGTAGCCACATGGAGAGGACCACGTGGGAAAGTAACAAGGCAGCAGGCATGGGAAGAAAGCCTTTTAGCCTGGCCAATGGCTGAATGCAGCTAAGCAAATGAGCCCTTAGCAAAGCTGTATAGACAAGAACCCTGTCGTTTCTTGATCTGTACAATCAGAAGAAATGAATAATTGGAAGTCATATTTCATCTAGGGTTTCTCCACACCCCTTGAATGATAGGCAAGCACTGTACCACTAAGCAGTATCCCAGTCCTTGGCTTTTTGACAGAGTCTCATTATGTAGTCCTATGCTGTCCTTGAACTTGTGATCCTCCGGTCTCAGTCCCCTAAGTGCTGGGATGTGCCACCATCCCTACCTAGAGAGTCTTTGCTTGGCACAGTCCCAGCCTTAGGTCTGGGGGATTATGAACTGATTGCCAGTTCATAGCACTCATACTGGAAGGAAACCTTAATCTCCACATAAGGGCCCCCTCTCAAGAAAGTCAATTTTGCCCTTTTCTTCCCACTCTCCTCCAGCACCAAGTGCTCACCAGCTTCTGACTTTGTACTTTGAATTCAGACAATGGGCCTAAGAAGAGAATTCAGGGGCTTAAGTCTGTTATTCTGTTCACAAATATTCTTGATTTTCCATAGGCCTGGCATACTAAAGTACTAACTAACACTAGTATTGATGTCTGTTATGTAGGTTCCATTGCTACGGTGTTAGTGGCTGTAGTATTTAGAGTATTACATAGTATTCCATACCTGGAGTCTTTAGCTCCAGTGTTATGTAGAGCTTACAATATTTATTATCAGAAGTGCTTAATTTCAGTGTTCTTTATTGCCTATACTATTTAGCATCAGTGTTAAACAGGGCCCCTAACATTTGCTATCTTAGTATTTCGGAGACACAATATTTAGTCTCTAAGCATTCAGTGGCCATGGCACTTAGCGTCTGTAATATTCCTCTTTAGTGGCCACATTATCCAGAGGCTACAGGACTCGGTGGCCCCTCGCAAGTCGGTGATCGCTCACGTGTTCTGCGTCTCCTTTGCTGTCTCTGAAGAAAGCATGCTCCCAGCAGTTCTTCAGTCTGCCTGTCAGTGTGCTGCTCCCTCAGCTGATGTCCTCTGTTCATAAGCAATTTTTCAGTCCCCTGGCACAGCTTCATTTAAAAAGGCGCTTTTCTGCAGTGCGCGAGAGATTTTTCTTCCGTTTTTTCAAAGTTCAGCTGTTTCTGAATCATCTCCTCTCCACATCTCTTCCCTCCGCCCCTCCTTCGTTCCCAAAATGGAGCGCTTTTCACAATGGGAACTGTGGAATTTTCCATGCTCCATCTCTACCTACAGAACAAGACAGTGATTTGGGACAAGCTTTGTGAGCAGATAGGGCAGTGTTTGTCTAAAAGGATCAGTGGGCACAAACACCGAGTAAGTGCGCGCGAGGAGGGGAGTGACTCTTTGTGACTTCAGCTAGGGTATGTATGTGGTAGACAGCCGGAAGGTGATGGGCCAAAGCCGTAGTGCACCCTAAGGGCCTCTCTGAACTCCAAAGTGCTGACTTTTACACTGGACATAACAGAAGTCTCTCCTCCAAGGGAGGCGGCCATCTAGTGGGAACATACTTGAGTGGTCCTGGTGCTCATGTGGTAACTAGTGATGGCCATCTGCATGGCTGGCTGCTGTGACCTGCCAGGCAGGGTGGGGTGGCAGTGCTGGGGTCCCTGAGGAGAGGAAAGCTGTCCTCACCTGTGCTCCCCCAAGAGGATCCTCCTTTCTCCATCTTGAGTTTAGTCTCTGCCTCATGGGGTACCCACCACAGTCCTGATGGATTGGTTAAATCCCTCCATCCCCTTTTCCTCCTCTTTATATTCCATTTAATTCTATAAACATTCCCTAAGCATTTTAGTCTGGAAACATCGACTAAGCACTGACGATGTGAGACAATGCACAATCCTTATTTGAGGAAGAAAGGCACAGCTTCCGTGCCTTGAAGGGACTGCCATGATTCTTTCACTCCTTAGGTACAAGTCAATCCAATTCTTGGGTCCATATTTGCGTCTCCCCAGGAGTCAGACTTCTCTGAGATTCAATTCAGCCTCCTGCCTTCTAGTTCAAACCCCCTTCGCCTGGGAAGCTTCCTCCTCCCCACTAGTCTGTCCAGGAGCAACTGAAAAATGGGACGTTAAAGGCACATGGGAGAGGAAGGGAGCCCCCTCACTCTGGAGTCTGGTTGAAGCTTCTGGCTTGCTGAGAATCAGAATTTCAGCATAATTACCAAATTGCGCTGTAAATATTGCCTACAGAGAGACAGTATTCATTTTATAGAGAGAGAATTTCAAATAAGAATGTTAAAGTAGCTATCAATCTTAGTATGATGGCTTTACTCTCTTCCCAGTTATTTTTCTGGAACTCTCCACAAATATGACTATTAAATTTTGTTCAAAGTAGAAACACTTTCACTTCCATGCATCCCTTGTGAGCCAGGGTTTTACGCTATCAGTTACAATCCCATTCAGTGCACCCCAAGAAGCATTTTATAGTTTCTTTAACAAGAAAAAGATAGAAAAAGTTTCTCAAGAACCCTTTTAGATGTGATTTCAGAAGCCACCCAAATCATATATACGGCTACTGTAGGGACACTTAAATGTGACTGTCTTGGGAAGCCCGCCATGCTCAGCCCAGATCTCCTCTAATTCATTCCAGCTCTGCCTCTTTCTGGCTCATCCGGCAACTCTTTCCACGACCCTGGCTTCACCTGAACAGAAGTCTCCGAAAGGAACTCAGATGCTACAGGTAGCAACATGGAGCTGTGTCCCCAGCCCTGCCCCCACTGCTCTGACCCAGCCACTGAGGACAGGGAGCTCTGGAGGGATGTCACCGGGGCTGCTCCCCATGAATTGAGAAGAGCATCCTGGCCGCTCTTCATTTTTGTCAGTGACCTTTGTCTTGTAACTTGGGACATGTTCTGAAAAGTTTGATAATTTCAGACTCTTATGACAATTTAAGAATTACAAAGGCTGCAATTTAGTCTGGCCTCTGGGGTGATTTAGACTCTCAGTTAAGACCTTTAGCCTTTTTGATTAAAATAGAGACATTTAATATCACCAGGGTGTCCCAAACTCCCTTTAGCTTTCTACATTAATTTCCTTTCTTGCCTGTGCTCAGAATGAATGTTTTTTTCTTAGTTTTTTTTCTTTCTCGTTCTCTCTTTTGCCTCTTCTACTCTCCATTTCCCTTTTCCAGTGTCTCTTCTATCCCAAATCCTGCCTCAACCAGCGGAGGCATCAGGCTCCCTGGAAATAAACCGAGTGGGTCCTGGATCCTGATTGATGTCACTAACCTCACGCTTAGGGATCATCTTCTACAATTCATCCTCACCTCTGCTTCTGCACATTCCCAGGGCCATGCTGGCAATTTCCTAGAGAATATGCATTGGACCACCATCCCTGCCCTTTTCTTTCTAGCTTAGCACCCATGGTGCCCAGGCTCCTTGGGGCCTCCAGCCTGAGGTCACCACCACGCTTTTCTCAGCCTTCATCCTTGCTGCCTCTATGCCTCTCGGAGGAAGCTGGAGTTAGGAGGTTGCCATGAGTTTGAAGTCAGCCTGGGTTAGATAGAGTGAGTTGCAGGCAATCCTAGAGTACAGTGTGAGACCATCTCTGAAAAGATATAATAATAAGCAAAGAGAGACCTTATGCCTTTACACAGCTTTTCCTCTACAGTGACGTCAGGTGGAACTCTGACAACAATCAGGACATTGACTCCGTCCAACACAGGGAGGACACAGAACTTGTCACCATTGGGATTCCTCCGGTTGTGCCTTCAGAGACACCCCCCCCCCTTCTTTTCTCCTTTCATCCCTAATACCTGGCAACCATGAATCTCTCCTCCATTTTCTCTTCCTTTTTTTTTTTTTTTTTTTTTTGAGACAGGGTTTTTCTGTATAATGGCTCTGGCTGTCCTGGAACTCACTCTGTAGACCAGGCTGGCCTCAAATTCAGGGGTCCACTTGCCTCTGCCTCCAGGGTGCTGGGATTAAAGGTGTGCACCACCACTGCCCGGCTTGTTCTCCATTTCTTTAGTCATGCTGGTTCCGTAATATTAGATGAATATAATCTTTTGGGATTGGCTTTTTGATCATCAAGTTGGTGCCTCTACCAACCTGTTCTTGTTGAGCAGTGTTCTAAGGTGTGGATGAGGTTAAGATCACAGGTCACTTAACGGTTAACTTGTTAAGGACATTGAGTCATTTCTACTTTCTGACTTACAAGTAAAGAGCCCCCGAACACGGAAGTGTGGGGTTTTGCATGAGCATTCATTTTCGTTCTTTTGGACTAATGTCTCAGAGTGCAGGTGCTGGGTCACTGACACTCTCATGCAAAGTGACTTGCCAGTTTGCGTTTTTAATGGCCATGTATATGAGTGAGGCAGTTTTTCTGAACCCTCCCTGGCATTTGGTGTTTACACTATGTTTTGCTTCAGTTTGACCAGTGCATGTGCGGTGATGTGTCATTGTGTATTTCCCTGTAGACTCATGATGCTGAGTATTTTCCATGTGCTACATGCCATCTATATCAGTTCACATCTTTTGTCCTTTTTCTAATTGGTTTGTTTCCTCACTGTTAGATTTTATGGGTTCCTCATAAACACTGGTAAACTAGTCCTTTGTTAAACGTATAATAAATATGTTCTCATTCTCACCAAGTCTTTTGAGAACGGAAGTTTTCAGTTTGGGTGAGGTCCAAGCGCTACACCATTTGCAAAAAGACTGTCCTTTCATCCAGCCATTTTGAACCATTGAGAGGAATTGACAGGGCCCCAAAAGCAGGTAGACTCTGGGCTCTTGACCTGTTATCTATTAAAGGTGTGCCTTAAATCGCTTTGTCATAAAAGTCCAGATTAAATGGTCTCAAGGCTAAGATGTTTACAGACAAGGAGCCTTTGTGACTAGACTAAGCTAAAACCAGTGGCCTTTGAGATGGACATCCAAGTGACAAAGGGGATGTGTGACTGAGGACAAATCTTATCCCACCAAAAGCCCTTGGTAAGCCCCGAAGTCAGCTCAGATGTCAGCTCATCTATCAGAGCCAAAGCACAGCATTCACTCTTGGTTGACTTAAAGATCACTAATTTTGGAGGTCACAGCTGAGCAATGCATCATTAGCCTCCCACGAGCTTGCCAGAGATAAAACCTCACCTCCGATGTGTGGGTTCTGATAACAGTCGCCTTGGTTACTCTGCAGCAACTTGAAGCGTGCTTTCTCTAAAAGCACCGACTCTTTGCTTAAACCCACAGACATCTGATAGGAGACTAAAGTGTCTGACATCTCTGCCTTCATATTGTGTCTGTCCCCTCTGATGTCCCCACCCTCAGGATCCGGTTCCACTGAGCTCTGCAGGGGGACATGTTGAATATTTGAGAAATGGTTGATGCAAAACCATAACAATAAAGGATTAACTTGGCCTGTTGCCTGCTGGAGCTGGAGTGTGTTTCTTCTACCCCACCTAAGATGGAACTTTCATAAGAGACAGTGATTCCCAGCCACAGGAGCAATTCAGCAGTTATGGGGTTAAGCCACTGTCCATTAGCCCACAAACCTCAAGGTCAGAATGTTTACCCACAAGAAGGAAAAACATCTTTTGAAACCATGCCCATGACCAAGGGACAATTACTAGACTTTAGCCTGGCCCGGACAATCAATAAGAGCTGGCTGGTCTATTGTGTTGAACACAGCAGCCCTGATCCCTCTCCACTGCTGCTGAATTCCTTTGCCCGGAGCTTCAGTTGGCTAGCTCAGCCTGAAGCCCGGGCAGAGGAGTCTTGCTCAGCCTGTCTGTCATGTGTGACTTGCTCTCATTTTGACCATGTCCGAGCCTTAAGAGCTGCAGCCCCGGTATCGCCATCTTCACAAAGGAGTTGGGGATGTTGGTGTGGAGCTATTCTAATTTGATTTTCAGTAGCTGTGTTTAACAACTTGATCTTCAGACTCTTGGAAATGTAACAGCTGCCTCTCGGAGCAGCTTTTGACATACGCTTTGTCAAATCCCTGTGCCTTCAGCCTCGGCATTTGGTCTTGTCTCCTGCCTCCGTATCAAACTACAAGGCGTAGGAAAATGCCTTTTCCTCATCTCTTGGTTTATTAAACCCCCACCCCAACACATCTCAGTCCTGCCCCGTCTTTTGTCCTTCATCTACAGAGGAAGGCCTCCTCACCTGGCATCTAAGGCCAGGGTACTCGGTACTGTGAATTCTGACTTTACCCATTTCTTTAGAAACTTCCACTCAGCTGGTGGCCCTTCTCTCCAGGCCCTCAGAATTCAAACCAGTTTGTTTCCCTCCTGCCTGGACCCTGCCCTCCACCTCCCTTCTTTCCTGCACAGACTCGTTCCAAGAATCTCTCTCTTCCACCCCTGGCTCTTTCCTCAGTCTGTCCCATCTCCCTTTAGCACTGCACTGGGGACCCCCATCCCAAAGATTCTCCAGCACCTGATCTCTCCCTAAGTCCTTTCTCAGCTTCCTTGATCACCCAGCTCACTCCACCATGCTCTTAAGACATTCCCTCCTGAGAATCCGCGTGTCCCTTCTTTTCTTCAGGTTGGCTCCTGGCTTCTTGTCTCTCATGTGCTGGAGGTTTTCAGGCCACAACCTGGCTCTCTCTTCTTGCCTTCCACACTCAGGGCAGCTTGCCCGCTCCCAAAGCACTGGTGATCATAAGTCCAGTGGTTTCTCCTAGATATGGGTTCCTTGTTTTTTATGTAGGTGACTCAAACTCAGGTGGCCCCCTCACCCCAAGCTCTCCATCCTGGTAAGTGGCTCCTCATCCCATTTCTTCTGGCACCCTTGCCCCAGCCCCATTCATCTCAATCATCCTCACCCCAGCCCCACTCACCTCAACCAGCCTAGGCTCCTCCCTCTTCTCCCTCCCCCCTCCCTACAGTCCCTGAGCTCTGAGCTCTCTCTGAATCCTGCTTTGTCCTCACTGTTGACCCTGGTTCTCATCTGGGGAACAGCATCAGCCTTCCCACTGGTTCCCCCTGTAATGTAGCCTCCTGGTGACAGCCATGTCAGCTTCCTAGAGGGAAAGTCGGATCCTGTCGCTCTGAATTAACACCCACTGGTTTTCATGGCTCTCGGGATCAGGCCTGTCAGAAGGCAACCTGCCCTTCCATGCCAAGTGAAGGCAATTCAGTTGTTTGGTGGACCTCAGAGCCACACTCTCTTTTACAACACTGAACTATATGAACGATGAACCTGCATGTAATTCACCACTTTGTGTGTGTGGCATGTGTACCTGTATGTGCAAGTATATGTGAGAGCCAGAGGAGGGTATTGGACGTCTTCCTCAATCACTCTCTACCTTATTCCCTTGAGATAGGATCCCTCTCTGAACCTGAAGCTTGTCATTTTAGCTAGGCTTGGCTAGCCAGCAAGCTCCTGGGATCCCGCTGTTTCTACCTCCCTAGTCAGGGGTTACAGGCATATGTGGCCATGCGTGGATTTTTATGTTAGTGTTGGAGATTCAAGCTCCAGTCCTAGGCTGCTTAGTTTCTGTCGACTTGACATCAAGTAGCGTCACCTGGAAAGAGAGACCCTCAATTGAGGATTTGCTTCCATCAGATTGGCCTGTGGGCATATCTGTGTGGAATTGTCTTGATTAACGATTGGTGTGGGAGGGCCCAGCCCACTGCGGGTGGTGCCATCCCTGGCAAATGGTCCTCAGTGGTGTAAGCAAGCAAGTTGAGTGAGCCACGGAGAATAAGCCAGTCAGCAGCGTTCCTCTGTGATTCTGTTCCTGCCTCCACATTCCTGCCTGAGTTCCTGCCCTTCCTCCACTCAGTGATGGACTGTCGCCCAGGAGTGTAAGCCAAACAAGCCCTTGACTCTCCAACTTGGTTTTGGTTAGAGTTTTATCACAGCAGCAGAGAAGCAAACTCAGACGGGTCCTCACCCTTACACAGTAGGTGTTCTTACCCGCTGAGCCATCTCTCTAGCCCCCAGCTCACCCTTTGAAAATCTCAGTGTCATCGGGTTGGTTTTTTCTACTCTAGTATCATCACTAGACTTGCGGCCATCTGTAGCACCTAATTCCACAACACTGCTATTGCCCCTCAAAAGACACCTGGGCTCCTAACAGTCCCTGCACATCCTCCTGTTCAGCGCGGGTAACCATTCATCTCTTTTTCTCTTCCCACAGATTCTGGACTCTGGATATATGGAGTCATATTGCATGTGGCTCTTTGATCTGGTTTCTTTTTCTCAGCATGCTTCTTGCCTTTCCTATGCAAGTTTCAAAAACCTCATTGCCTCCGCCCCTCGGTATCACCCATGACCCTCTCTGCTCAAGAGAGTCTCAGCTCTCAGGTCTTACCCATTTTTAAAAGAGCCTTTTTCTGACCCAGATCTCTGCCTCCTATACCGGAATGGGACCCTGACTTAGGCCACGGCAGCCCCACTTTCCCCAGCATAAGTCTCATCAAATTATATCACTGTTTCTCACTTAGCTTGCTTCCCAGCAGGAAAAGAATTTGCCATTCTATTCACTTCTACTTCCTGGAGCCTTCTCCATGTCTGGTGTGAAAAAGCCCCTCAGTAAATACATGCTATGTGGAAAAAAAACCACATTAATATTTATTGGTTTATGAGATGTGGTAACACATGGCCATAATCTCGGCTTCAGGAAGGCAGAGGCAGGAGGATCAAGAGTTGGAGGTATACACTGAGCTACACAGAGACAGTTTAGCTTAACAGACTAACAAACCAAAACAACAAAAATTACATTGGGTCACTGGCTTGTGGGCAGAGTCCTCTGCTAATTCAGCACTAGTACCTTGAAGTCTTGCTGTGTGACACCTTGAAGTCTTGCTGTGTGACCAGTTGTTCTTTGCCTTCTGTGACATTAGGTTGCACTTAGCAATGGGTAGCAAAGGGATTTGAACACAATTTTGTGTTTCAGAGTTTCTGAACAGCTGGGGTTGCAGGGTTTTTATGGAAAGAGGTTCAGGAAATACAGGCTGAGCCCTGAGTTCCTGAAGGCCACCTGGCCCTAGTCACTCCGTCCCTGGCACTGGTGGAGAAGGAAGCGTCCTATGGGCCTGGTGAAGAACTCAGTGCAGACAGGTCAGCCTTAGCACTGGGATTTTCATCTGGGAGCACATGATTTCCCCTCTGCTCTGGGCTAGCGGTGAGGGGCCTTGTGGTTGTATCCAGGAGGAGCTGGGGCACAAGGACAGACATGGGCACACTAGAGGCTTGGCTAAGAACCCCCCAAGCCCTCTATCAGAAAGACGGCTGTCATCTTGAGGATGTAAACAAACCCCATAACTCTCCTAGAAGGTGAGATGTCTACTCTCTCGGTTAGCAGTGAGTCAGAAAGCAAGGTGGTGGCCTTCTTCCTAGAGAGTTCCGTGTGTGTGTGGGGGGGGGGGGGGGCACTTGGACATCAAGTGCTGTCATGTAAGCCTCTATCAAGTGATTTCTGAGGAATGTCTCTCACGAAGTGAAAAAACTGCTTATGAAGTCCCTCAACTAGCCACAGGGGATGACAGAAGCAGACATGTGAAAGATCTGTATGTGTTACCCATAATGCACTCGGAACATTTCTGCTCTTTTACCTGACTCTCACTATAATGAGGCAGGCTGGGGTTACTTTACAAAGAAACAGAGTATGCCTGACACTCCTGCTTCCCCAGGAGACAAGGGTCAAAAGTTCAGCATTCACCTCCTAGCCAACAGGGGATGGGGGTGACTTGACATGCAGTGAAAAGGACAAGAAGTCGAGAAACCCGGATTCTGCCCCAACAGAATATAGTCCCAGGCTTTCAGGCTGTCTTAAACATAATCTTTTTCCCCCCTTTTTTCTGTCTAGTCCTGTCAGTCCTAGAACTCACTCTGTAGACTAGGCTAGCCTCAGACTCAGAGGTCTGCCTGTCTCTCTGCCTTCCCAGTGCTGGGAATAGTGTGTTAATGATCATCCAGCAGTCAGATAAACATTGGGTTCTCTCAATTTAAGTATATCCCTAATGTTGCATGGGATATATTTCCACTGATATAATCTCCAGGCAGTTGGGCTTGTTTCCCAAGCCCAACAGGAAGGATAGCAATGAATTCAAACTTAGGAATCAAACAGTCGGTGTTTAGTCGGTGTTTATTTTTGGGTAATATTTTTGTGGTCAAAAGCCTTCCAAATTTCCTCTTCAAATCTCAATGCTCTTAAAAAAAAAAAAAAAAAAAAAACCAGCTGGAGACAGCCTTTGCAGTACGTTGAGCTCCATAGAGACAGCACCGGGGCAAGCGCGAGCCGGATGGGCACTGGGCAACTCTGTGCCTCGTGGAGGAAAATCAACTAAACATGGGCAAAGGAGATCCTAAGAAGCCGAGACGCAAAATGTCCTCATACGCATTCTTTGTGCAAACTTGCTGGGAGCAACACAAGAAGAAGCACCCGGATGCTGCTGTCAACGTCTCAGAGTTCTCGAAGAGGTGCTCAGAAAGGTGGAAGACCATGTCTGCTAAAGAAAAGGGGAAATTTGAAGACATGGCAAAGGCTGACAAGGCTCGTTATGAGAGAGAAATGAAAACCTACATCCCCCCCAAAGGGGAGACCAAAGAGAAGTTCAAGGACCCCAATGCGCCCAAGAAGCCTCCTTCAGCCTTTTTCTTGTTCTGTTCTGAGTATCGCCCCAAAATCAAAGGAGAGCACCCCGGCTTGTCCATCGGGGACGTGGCGAAGAAGCTGGGGGAGATGTGGAACACCACCGCTGGGGACGACGAGCAGCCCTGCGAGAGGAAGGCTGCTGAGCTGAAGGAGAAGTACGAGAAGGATATCGCTGCCTTCAGAGCTAAAGGAAAACCCGATGCGGCGAAGAAGGGGGTCGTCAAGGCTGAAAAGAGCAAGAAAAAGAAGGAAGAGGAAGATGAGGAGGAGGATGAAGAGGATGAGGAAGAGGAGGAAGAAGAGGAAGATGAAGATGAAGAAGAAGATGATGATGATGAATAAGTTGGTTCTAGCGCAGTTTTTTTTTCTTGTCTATAAAGCATTTAACCCCCCTGTACACAACTCACTCCTTTTAAAGAAAAAAATTGAAATGTAAGGCTATGTAAGATTTGTTTTTAAACTGTACAGTGTCTTTTTTTGTATAGTTACCACACTACCGAATGTGTCTTTAGATAGCCCTGTCCTGGTGGTATTCTCAATAGCCACTAACCTTGCCTGGTACAGTCTGGGGGTTGTAAATTGGCATGGAAATTTAAAGCAGCTTCTTGTTGGTGCACAGCACAAATTAGTTATATATGGGGACGGTAGGGTTTTGTTTTTGTTTTTATTTTTGTTTTATTTTTTTCATCTTCAGTTGTCTCTGATGCAGCTTATTACGAAGATAATTGTTGTTCTGTTAACTGAATACCACTCTGTAATTGCAAAAAAAAAAAAAAATTGCAGCTGTTTTGTTGACATTCTGAATGCTTCTAAGTAAATACAATTTTTTTATTTAAAAAAACAGCTGAATTTGCTATACTTTTAAAAAATAATTATGCATGTGTATGTGCACGTGTGTACCCAGCAAGGCTCCACTGTTTGATCTCTTGGAGCTGGAATTAACGTGGGTTGTGAGTTGTGTCCATTGAAGGTGCTGGGAATCGAACCAGAGTCTTCTGGAAGAGCTACAGGGCTCTGAACCATCCCTTCTTTGTTATACTTTTATTTATATTGTTTGGTCTGGCTACTGATAATAACATTGAGTTCATGGCAGGACCAGCTCGCCGAAAAGAAGTAAACATGAAATAAATTTAAAAAATGAAATGGAAAACAAAATAAAACAAAACACCATTGTCCCTCTTGAAAGGGACAAAGTTATCCTTTGTCTGCGCTGGGATTTTAGAAGCAAAAAGGCACCATTGGCAAAGAGACATGGCCTCAAATGTCATCAAGCGCGCCACCCAGTGGGTACATAGCCTCAGTTGCCCCGGGACCAGAGTGTAATGCTTGGGCAGGACAGTGGCTGGGTCACTGAGGACTGAACCACAGTGCAAAGTGGCTTCAGGCATGAATTAACTCTCTTTGCCTTCTCTGCTTCTCTCGGCTCATATTGCCGGCTAAGTGGAAGAAGGAAAAGAAAGCCTCAGAACATCAACACTAGAAACTAAAAAGTATATGTTTGTTGAGCGATGGAATTGCTTCTGAAACACCGCGCGGCTGCGCCAACGTTCTGCGTCAGTAGGTTGGAATCAGATGGGAGGGAGATGCGCGCGTTCATTCCCCCTCTCTCTCCCTCCCTCCCTCCTTTGTTTGTTTCTTTCTTAAATGTTTTTAATCGAAATAGAATTACGTCCCGTTCCCTCTTGCTCCAGCCCCTCCCAGATATCATCCCTCGAACCCCTCCCATGCCCCCTCGAACTGATAGAGTCTTAGGATCTTTTCACACCCTTTTCAGGAGCTCTGATGTTGATGCATCCCTTGAGGCTGGGCCTCCATCATCTGTTGATATGTTGATACTTGCATTCTGTCCAGTTGTGGTTTTCTGTGACGGTCTCAATTTGCTACAAAAAGGCTTCCGTGATGAGGAATGGTAGCTACACTTAATTCTGAGGACATGGAGAGAGGAACTCCAGACGAGAGAGGACACGTGATGTTTGTCTTTCCAGCTCACTCAATGTAATCTTTTCTAGGCCTATTCATTTACCCGCAAATCCCATGATTTTCTTTATAGCTGAATCATATTTCATGAAGTATATGTACCACGTTTTCATTGTCTATTCATCTGTTGAAGGGCATTTAATTTGTTTTCATTTCCTGGATATTTTGAATAAGGTGTCGATAGCATTGTGAGCAAGTATCTGTGGAGTGGGATCCAGGTAATGGTAAGCTGGGTCACTTGGTACATTTAATTTTAGTTGTTTTGAGGATGTACTGGTTTCCACCATCTGTGGGTGAGGATTTCTATTTCTCCATAACTTAGCCAGTGTTTGTTGTCAGGTTTTGTTGATCTTACGGGGTAGGTTTCTTTGCTGGGCACTGCCTGAAAGAGGAAGAAGGCAGAGGCAGTGCTTTGGTCCTGCGTTATATGCCTCCTCAGCCCCTGGAGAGAAAGATGGGTCCCAGTTGTTTGGGAAGCCACCAGACACTGAGCCCAAACCGAGATGAGATCAGCCTCAAGGATTTGCTGCCTCATGTCATGGCCTCTCCTGTTGGGTTCCGAGGACACTTAGTTTTTGATTTGCTGACTTTGGATGACCCTGAATCTGCTTTTGCAGTTTCTTGGCCCCATGGGGGACATAATCAAGAAATATGGGAGCTACAAAGACCCCCACCCACCACTATTCACAATACACAAGTATGTCTTTTGTTTAGTCTCATGAAACATTGACTTAGACTTATTTTAACATGTTAATGAATGTGAAGAGGGACCATATCAAACTATGTAGCAAGCATTTTTTTTAGGTATATGAGGAGGAGGATGGGGGGGGCACAGTCCCATGAGTGGGCAGGATAGAAGTAACTAGGTCCCACCATGTCTACTTGTCCTGGCTCCCCTCAGCTCTTTCATGCCATATTGGTACTGAAACACCACGCTTGGAGCACTGGAGAACCTACTACTTGCCCCAGCTCTTAGCATCTTGGTTTCAGTACAACAGGTATTTTACTGACCACCTTAAATTTTGCTAAGTGAAGATTTAAGGGTTTTGTGAATTTCCTCATAAAACACAAAAAGTAACTTTTTTTGTTCTTTTGGTTTTTTGGAGACAGGGTTTCTCTGTGTTGTTTTGGTGGCTGTCCTGGATCTCGCTCTGTAGACCAGGCTGTCCCCGAACTCAGAGATCCGCCTGGCTCTGCCTCCTGAGTGCTGGGATTAAAGGTGTGCGCCACCACCACCTGGAGAAAAGTAATTATTTTTTAACTTATGTTATTATTTCTTAAAATTTGTGTGGTGTATACATGTACGTTTATGCATAGGCATGTGCATGTGAGTGCAGCTACCCATGGAGTCCAGAAGAGGGCTTCAGATCCCTTGGAACCGTAGTTTACAGGTGGTTGTGAGCTGACTGACATGGGTGTCCTTCCTCTCCCTTCTCTCCCCCCTCCTCTCTCTCTCACTCTCTCTCTCTCTCTCTCTCTCTCTCTCTCTCTCTCTCTCTCTCTCTCTCTCTCTCTCTCTCTCTCCCTTATCCTCTGGGATGTGCACAGTGGCAAGGAAGGCCTCAGGATTCCTCTAGAGGTGTTTATTTTGTTTTGTTTGATTTTCATAATCTGGGCTCAAGGGAAGGATCTGGAAATTCCTTAAACAGCTAGTGTGGATTTGGGTGAAACACTTGGTTGACCAGCTCTCTACTATGTCTGTAAAAAGCATCCACCAGTTGGCCTCCTGGCCAGCCTGGATGGAGCAGCCCCACACCTCCAGAATGTTGTCTGTAACCCTTTGTGGCTGCCTGTTTTGTGCCAGGGCCTCATTCCTCTACCTAGGCCTCCTCTACAGCCGCAGCTGACTCCAGAGGCAGCAGCTGCTTGTTCTCCCTTCTGGGTTGGGGACACATCTGCTTGTGGCAGCGGCCAGATAATTCCTGATTGCCTTCCCTGCTGACTGTACAGGAACTGAGCTATTTCCCCAGCCAGCCCCGGGGGAATATAATTGAATGTTCCTGCAGCCAGAGTCCTTCCTGGCCAAGGAGATCATGGCTGGGTCTGGTTCTAGGAAGAGCGAGGCCAGAATGTATTCTTAGGCGAGCAGGGAGGCACTGAGGGATCTCACAGCTCCCTAAACTGGGCAGTTGGGGTGGGGCTGTGAGACTGAGTGATGCAATGTGAATAAACAGTGATAGATGAAATTTAGAGGGAGGAGGGTTCTGGAGGAGAACATTTCTTGGAGAGATTTTGTTTTTTCCTAATTCTCTTTGAAGTTAGACTTCAAGTGGTATCCAGAGGGGGAAAGCAGGAGAGAAAAAACATCAGAGGCACCATGCCCAACTCCATGCCAGAGACTGGGTGCCAGGATCGCTACACCCTGGGGGATGCAAGCTCATGACTGTCAGGGAGGGACTTTCTGGACAACATCTTACTAAGAGACAACAACATTCTGCAGGGCAGGGACATGCTCTACAGACCATTTCTGTTTGTTTTGTTTGTATGGGGGAGGCGGGGGCTGTGGGACAGCACACTTGTAGAGGTCAGAGGTCATCTTAAAGCCATTGGTTTTCTGTTTCCCTCCATCCCCTAGGTTATAGGGATTGAGTTAATGATGTCAGGCTTGGTTTACCAGCTGGAACTCTCCCCAGCCCTCCATCTGGTTGTTACCGCCAGTTGACGAACATTTGCTGTGTTGCTTAGGCTGGCCTTGAATTCTTGTACGAGAGATATCTTCCCACCCTGGCCTCTCAAGTCTCTGAGACTAGATCACCTCTGTATCCATGGTGTCTAGTATAGAGCTTGGTGCAATACTTGCTCAAAGAATAGCCAGGCACTATTATTATGTTATTCTGGTCCTTATTCTTTCACAGGCTAGAGGAGGAATATTGTGATCTCCATGCTGAAAAAGAGAAAGTTAAAACATGAAGAAGGTACAGGACGGCTCAACATCAGAGTCTGAAGTGGATTCAAACCCAGGCAGGGTGACTTAAATGACTCTATTCCTGTTCACTGTGCTCTGTAGGCTCTCGAAAGAGAGAGCAAAAAGAACAACTTGTAAGTCATAAAACTGAAATGCTTAGTGGACATCACTCAAATCCTATTCCCAGTTTTTGTCAACTAAGGTCTAGCGAGAAGACCCTTGGCACCAGTTCAATGAGAGCATCAGAGGCGAGGGCTAGAACCCACACCTCCTGATGTCCAGCCTCGGATGCTCATCCCTCCAGGAAGCTGATTTCCGCTGGCTTAGGCGAGAGCTGGACCTCTGCTCTTGCTCAGAAGCCCTACACTCACATGGTAAGGCTGGCTATGTTGGGCACACTTGAGTGCCTTCCTGCTGACCGTGGCAGCCCAACCCAGCAGGAAGGCATCAAGGCTGAAGTTCCCCAGGAGTCAGGCAGGCAGCATCCCTAAGGGAAGCTGCTGAGGCCAGAAACCTCAGAAACCAGGGCTCTGTCAGAGGCACCCAGGCCTCCAGGGCCAAGTGAGGAACATGCAGTGTCCGGTGTGGACTCTGTGTGCTTGGGTCACTGCCGAAATGTCCAGTTCTTTGGTAACCTAAATACTTGACATTTTCAGGGTAATTTTTTCTCCCAAGGCATTTGTTCCAGATCACTAATGTCTGGTACATGAGATATCATTCTTGATTCAACATATTTAAACCTCATTTTCCCCCCTAGACAAGACAAATTGAATTTGTAGCTTCCCATACGGGGTTTTATGAAAAGATTGGTGCTGGGATGCACTGGGTTCCCAGGCTGATGTCATCTGATTGGCCGTGACAGTCTTTTCCCACTTCAGGGTATGAGGGAGTAATTGCAGTGACTCCAGCTGGGAGAGGCATGGTTGGGCTTTTCTCCTCGGGGTGGGAAAACAGAATTAACAGATAGATGAGTTTTTGTCGTTCCTGTTTCTCTCCACTGCCTGGAGGGCCTTGCAGAGTAGAAGCCTCCAAGCAGTACACATCTGACCATCCACTGAGCTCTTCTCCTAGGTCCAGGGAGGTGGGGCTGTCCTGTGTGCCCAGGACAATGCTGGAAGGTAACAGTGGGGTCCAGGTTGGATACAGAGGGTGAGAAGAGAGGGACTAGAGGATAGTCCTCAACAAGGGTGGCTCCTGTGTGTCCTCCTGGGGTTTCTACTCCAAACCAGAGCTCTCCCCTCCCTCTAGGACTTTTCTGGCTTGTCCTTTTTGGATGGTGACAAAATCCTAGTCCTAGCTATGGCTCCTGGCTATCCTACCTTTAGAAGATAGCGGGAGTTGGAGTTGGGGATAGGAGAAGAGTTCCACAGCAGGCTGAACCAGTGGTGTTCCTGGTGCCTACTCCAGTCCAGGGGTCTGGCGTCGAAGCTCCTGCACGTGCCGTGGCTGAGCTCAAGTGCTGACCCCTTCTCATGGCTCTGGTTGGTTCAGTGTTTGGGTTTTTATCCTTCTGAGCTATAGTGAGTCTGTGAACTGCATTAAGAACTAGAGATGGGGAGTTGGCCCTGACCAGCTTTGTGGCACTAAAATCTAATCTTGTTAAACAAATAAAGCCTTGAATAACTTACTCCTTGCCAATACTTTCCCACTGCCCAAGGCTACACAGCTCTGTGACCTTTAGTCAGGTGCTTAGCCTCTCTGAATCTGTGCTCATAGCTATAGAAAATGAATATAATACAAGTTGCTTTCCTCCACCCAGGTTATTGTAGGGGATCAAAACTAATGATGTGTATTAAAGTCCTTCATAGATAACAAGGTGCTGTTCTGCTGTAAGGGAATCATTATAATCATCCTGTCTATTGTAGAAGGACATGAATAGCTATTTCTTAGTAAGACTGTAGCAACATGAACTCTATTGTGATGAATGAAGAGCCCATCTTCCCAGTGGAAGAGCGACCCCAGACAAAACAGGAAGATCAATAAATAACCCCAAATGAGAACAATGTGAATGATTTAATATTTAGGCCCACTCAGGTACAGTCAATAACAAAAATGCTCTTCAGGGACAGCAAAATGGCTCAGTGGGTAAGGGCGCTTGCTACCGAGCCCAACCATGCTGGAAGGAAGGGACTGACTTCCTCAAGTTCTCCTCTCATCTCCACATGTGAATGTGCTGGAGCGCGCACGCGCGCGCGCACACACACACACACACACACACACACACACAGAATGCGCGAGCGAGCACATGGCGCGCGTGCGCATGCACACGTGACGGAAATTTTCAATTGCTCTTCATTCTTATTAGAAATAGTTGTCAGAATCAAGAACAATTGTTCCACCCTTTCTTAACTCTAGGATCAAACATGATTTTATTTTCTGAGAAAGGGTCTCCTGGCGCCCAGGTCCCTGATCTTCCTGTCTCCCCACTCTCAAGCGCTGAGCCTGTAGCTTGCGTGACCACGCCCAGCTTCAAACATCACTTATTTGATACGGTCTAGCTGGAGAGTTGTTTTCCGAGTCGGTGTGAAAGTAATGGGTCAGAGTGAGTCTCCTCCCTCCACAATCTCAGGAAGACACTCAGGAAGGGACCATCTCCCCCTCAAGCTTCGGAACAAGAATCTTCTGTTTCTTTTTCATTTCAATTGGGATTGACTCTGGTTTGACCAATCAGAGTGTCACACTCTTCTGGGCAGGGTGATTGGTTCCAGCAGTGGAAAGGAAGTCCAGACAGACCAATGAGAGCCAATCCGATGGATTTGGCCAGCACAGTTAGGAATGACAAGTTCTCTCTCTTCTGGAAAGTTGTCAAGGCGGACAGTAAATGTTTAGAGATTTTTTTTTTTTGACACTTCCTAAAAGTGTAACTAAAGTTGAAAGAAGCAAGGCTGAGAGAGGGAGTGACTCCCACTGATGAGGCGTGAGAGCCAGGGGAGAAAAGTTGAGGCAAGCCAGGTGTCTTAGTTACTTTGCTGTCTTAGGAAGAAATGGTTTATTTGGCCTCACAGTTCGAGGGTGTGATCCATCACAGCAGCAGGAGCTCATGGTATCTGGTGATGTTGCATCTGCACTCAGGAAGCAGAGAGGGATGAATGCTGGTCCTCAGCCCCCTTTCTGTTTAGTCCCAGACCGCTACCCATGGCTTGGTGCCACCTACTGTTATGATGGGTGGGTCTTCTTACCTCCATTGACGTGATCTAGATAATTCCCAAGAGGCTAACCTTATCTAGATAAGCCCTCCCCCAAATGCCCAGGGTCTGTCTCCCAGGTTGACAATATTAATCATCATATAGAATAATCAGGTTTAGGATTGGCTAGCTTGAGTCATTTCAGTGGGCCATAGTGCACCAGAATTACCTAGCTGGTTATCTGGTACTGAGCCCTGAGATTATGGCAGGAAGGTGGCCCTGAGGGTAAGGGCCCTGCAGGGAAGCACAACCTGGTGGCTCAGGCTTAAAATCCCACCTACCCAGGTAGCTGAGATAGGAAGATTCCAAGTTTAAGGACTTCTTGGGGTTACAGAGTGAATTTAAGATTAACCTAGGGAATTTAATGAGACTCTGACTCAAAATAAAAAGTCAAAAGAGAGCTGGAGATGTAGCTCAGTGTGGCAGAATTTGATCAGCGTGTGTGAAGCCCTGGGCATTTGGGGAAGAACCCAATAGAGGAGGTGGTTAGAGGAGTGTGTTCTGGATCGGTTGGTTTTTGTTTGAGCTGTTTGCTCTCTAAGAGAATCAGTTGTTCAAGGTGTCAAAGCCTCAGAAAATAAAAATCATGTTTAACGCATCCAGGACGGCTGCTCATCCTCTTGGAGGCCAGTGTGGGCTTGTTCACAGGGTAGCAGTGGAGATTCCCAGCTGCAAGAGAGGACAAGCCTCTGGGTATAAAAATTTTCCTGGCTTCTGTTGTGTATTGTTGGCCAATGTCCTGTGGGACAAAGCAGGTCACATGTCCAAGTACAAAGTCAGGGTGGGAAGGGACTACACAGTGGGGACTGGAGTCTAACTCCAAGGTCCTTTGCCTGGAACCCCTCACTGCAGAAACCCACCTGTTAGCCCATTGGAGAGGTGCAGTCCCTGGTGCTGGCTGCAGCCTGAGGACATCTGTCTCTCCACTTAGGGACTTCCACTCTGTGACCTTGACTACAGTGCAGAAAAGAATTTCAGGATGGATCAGTATGAAGCAGAGTTGTGTTTATTAAATAAAGATGAGTATGAAAGAGAGTAAAAAATTAGATTTAAATGGAGTCAAGGAGGGTGAGCAAATGCAGATAATAGTCAGACATTGTGACACCTGTCTATGATCCCAGCATTTGTGAAATCGAGGCAGGAAAATTATAAATTCAAGGTCAGCCTAGGCTATATAGCAAGATCCTGTCTCTAAATAAGTAAACAAAATTTAAAAAAAAGCATGATACTATACACCCAAAGATTCTGCTTTCTTGAGTGACTCTGAATGGCTAACCAACATCTCTATATATGATTGTATGGATTTCGAAGATAGAATAAAGAACAAGATTTTAAACTAGGTTTAAAGATAAAGAAAAGTTTAAAAAAATTTTTTTAAAAAGGTGGGTTGTGGGGGAAGGCTGGGGGTAGGAGGAGGGAGGACAGGGGAATCCGTGGTTGATATGTAAAACAAATAGAAAATCTCTTAATAAAAAGAAAAGAAAAAAAAAAAGAAGGGCTGGAGATGTAGGTCAATTAGTGGGGTGCTTGTTTAATGTGCATGAAGCCCAGGATTTGAAGCCCGGGATTCTACCACCAGCACTGTACAAACCAGGTGATAACACACGTCTGTAACCTCAGCCCTCCACAGATAGAGGCAGGAGGATCAGAAGTTCAAGATCATTCTTGTCTATGGAGCAACTTTGAGGCCAGCCTGAGACATATGAAACCCTGTCTCAAAATGTGGGTGCATTGATTTCTCTCATCTTTAAACATTGCGGGGTGTTTTATATAGTGCTTGGTTCCGGTTTAGAAGGTGGCAGACAAGTGCTGATAAAGTAAAATCGGCGCTCGCACACAGTCTGGCCTTAAGCAAGTGTGGCTCTTTATAAATTCTTGTTTGACATCTTTCTCAGAGAAAGGCTTTATCCCTGCAGGCCCTCTTCTGTGATTGGTCAGTTGTGCTGATACGCTTGACTCTCAGCCAGGGAGAAGTGGAATTGAGAGTCTGGGGCAAGGACTCCTCTCTCTTCCCAGGCCACCTTCATTTTCTCTGTCTTTCTGCCCTGCCTTGTACCCACAGCTTTCCATCTCGGGGCTGCTCCAAGTGTGAGATGAAGCAAAGTTTGCCTCCTGCTGAATTCTCCTGTTGCTAGAATTCCCCCAATTTTGTCCACATGACAGGGATTTGGAAACCACATCTGCCTTGGGATCGTCTAAGTGGACAAACTGTCCAAAATTCTGCCTCCTCCCATGCCTTTTTCTTTGCTTCTAAGCTTAACAGCCTGCATGCAAAGGGGTACATGGGAGTTCAGTTCTTGAAGCCAGACACCCATTTCAACCACAAATATTTGTTTTGTACCTACTGTGTGCCAAGACCTGTCCAAGATGCTGGGGTTATGAAAGGGGAAAAAAAGAAAAAAAAGAAAAAAACAGGTCAAAAAGACAACCCTGACTTCTGGGAGCCTACATGTTTATGAAGGATGATCAATTAACAAAATATATGAATGTGGCAGAGAATGGACAGGGAAGGAGGGGATCAGTTGCCAAGTTTAAAGAGCTCTTCAGGGCTGGCAAGACGGTCCAGCAGGTGAAGGACTTCCAGTGTGAGCCTGACAACAGGTGGGAGGAGAGAATCGCCTGGTCCTCTGACCTCCATATGCATGCTGTGTCATGTGCACTGCCCCCCAAACAAATGATAAACATACATGGTAATAAATAAAAAAATTAAAGAATAATTAAAGAGCTCTTCACCCAAGGGCTGCAGCCTTGGGCAGGGACAGCTAGAGGGACTCTGAGGCCAACGGGGAAGGTGATATCCCTAGGCATGCACCTGGAGACCACAGTACAAGCATTGACCTACTGTGAGTATGTACCCTAGACCTTAACCTGAGGATGATGATGATGCTTAGTTGATATCCCTAGGCATGAACCTGGAGACCACAGTACAAGCATAGACCCACTGTGAGTATGTACCCTAGACCTTAACCTGAGGATGATGATGTGGCCAGCACATGCTTTTCCTGATGGGAGCAGAGGATGGCTGGCTGTAGTTGGAGTTTTTTCCAGTCCCATGGGGCCCCGCAGCCACTCAGACCCAAGTAAACCCACAGAGACTTATATTACTTATAAACTGTATGGCTGTGGCAGGCTTCTTACTATCTAGTTCTTACATCTTAAATTAACCCATTTCTATAAATCTATACCTTGCCACGTGGCTCGTGGCTTACCGGTATCCTTACAACTTGCTTCTCATGGCAGGGGAGGCTGGCAGTATCTCCTGACTCAGTCTTCCTGTTCCCAGAATTTTCTTCTCTCCTTATCCTGCCTGTACTATACTTCCTGCCTGGTTACTGGACACTCAGTGTTTTATTTATCGATCAATCAGAGCAACACATTCACAGCATCCCCAGCAGCTGGCCAATGGAAAACTAATGGAAATGTGGATGTGTGTTTGGGGCGGGAATGGTGTGGGTTTAGGTCAGATGTACATGGATCCATTTTGGCTTGAACATAGGACAGAGGGCTCACGTTCAAATCCTCAGATGTGAATTATGGAGCAAGCCTTGTGAGGCCTCTAGGCTTCTATTATCCAATAACTGGGATGAACGCTAAGACACCCTGCCATGCTCTGCCAAGGGTGGCAAGGATCACAAACCCTGCCTTCCTGAAGTATGGAGGGGAGGACCTAGTGTGCAGATCCATTTCAAATATTTTATGTCACAGTCTAATCCTATAAGAGGAAGGGAGCCGGGGGCTTGACTACCACAGGCCTATGTGGGAAGGCTATGCTTCCTGTGCCTATGGCTTGTTTTCCTCAGAGAAATGCATACATTTTATACACGGAAAAGTGAGGCTCTGGGGGCAAGTGTCTCCTCAGCAATCCCTGAGTGTGTGTGTGGTAAGTGTATGTATGGTGTAGGTGTGTGTGTGTGTGTGTGTATGTGTGTGTGTGTGTGTTATGTGTGGTATATATATGTTTGGAGTATGTGTATGTGTCATGGTGTGTGTGTGTGTGTGTGTGTGTGTATGTGTGTGTGTGTGTTATGTGTGGTATATATATGTTTGGAGTATGTGTATGTGTCATGGTGTGTGTGTGTGTGTGTGTGTATGTGTGTGTGTTATGTGTGGTATATATATGTTTGGAGTATGTGTATGTGTCATGGTGTGTGTGTGTGTGTGTGTTATGTGTGTGTGTGTGGTATGTATATGGGTGGTATATGTTTGGAGTATGTGTATGTGTCATGGTGTGTGTGTGTGGTATATGTGGTGTGTGTGTGTGTTATGTGTGTGTGTGGTATGTATATGGGTGGTATATGTTTGGAGTATGTGTATATGTCATGGTGTGTCTGTGTGTGTGTGTGTGTGTGTGTCTGTGTGTCTGTGTGTCTGTGTGGTGGTGAGGTGATGAGGAGAGGGGAGGTTATCTGATCTGTAATATTTCCTGGAGCTGTGAAACTGATGAGGCACACTGGCCTTTGTAAGGGGAGTTCTATCTGCGGTTTAGCAGCTGTCAGGACCAAGGGGAAGCCCAAAGATGGATGCCTCATGCACCTCCTCATCAGGTCTTTGGCTGCCCTGTCCCACAGTCTGCACAGCTCCCAAGTTCCAGAGAATTCCCTCTAGGGTAGGGTGAGTAATGGCCTGCTCTGGCACTGAGAAAGGCCAAAGCATACGAGATGGGGGTGGGGAGGAGCTTGTCCCAGACTTCAGCCACATCACTATGGGTAAGGTCTGAAAAGAGGGTGAAATGCCTCGTTCCACAGATGATCTAAGTGGGACAGGTCTGAGGGCTTTTCTTCCTGTACAGTTTTAATATGATGGGGTGGCTGCTGCCAAGTGGTCATCACGACCCCTCTTGGGCAGGGGGAGCTGGCTTCTGTTGGCACCCAGGGCACAGTGGGCTCAGGGGCAGAGCTTGAGGCCCTGTGGGCTGCTCCTTAGACTCTTCCTACGGCTTCAGGCCTCCCTTCGGCAGCCTCTGGCAGCTGGCTCTTACCGCTCCCTCCTGTTTGCTTTGCTAAGTCTCTGTTTTGGTTCACTGTTTCACACCCACTCTGACAGCCTGCTGCCCCCCTCAAGGCCCTGGGACAGCTGCCAGACAGTGAAATCAGATGTGCAGTTAAACACAACTCAGATCCTCATCATATTCCCATTGTCTCTGCCCTCTCCCGGCTGCTCTAGCCTCCTCAGAAACGCAGGATGCTCAGGCAGCCAGGAACCTCTCTAGAAAATGTTTATCTGGGAATCCTACCCCAAAGTACAGTCTTGGATCTGCAGCTGAGCTCTAACAGTGGCCAGCATTGTGCTGATCTTATTTATCTGAACCCGAGTATGTATTTTTCTGAGGTAAGCCCTTGTCTTGGTCACTGTTCTATTGCTGTGAGAAAGCACAGTAACCAAGGCAACTTATGAACTAAGGCATTTAATTGTGGGGCTTGCTCACAGTTTCAGAAGTTGAGTCCATGATCGTCACGGTGAGGAGCATGGCAGCAGGCAGCCATGGTGCTGGAGCCGTAGCTGAGTGCTTATGTCTGATCTGCAAGGTGGAGGCAGAGAAGGGGTGGTGGGGGAGACTGAGCCTAGCATGGGATTTTGAAACTCCAAAGCCCGCTCCCAGTGACACACCTCCTCCAAGAAGGACACACCTCCTAATTCTTCCTAAGAAGTCCACTCTCTGGAAACCAAACTTTAAAATATATTAGCCTATGGGGGCCATTCTCGTCCAAACCACCACAGCCCTAGACTTCATGCCAGTTCAACCTGAACTACTTCAGTTGGGGTCACTAACGCCTAAGGCATCACCTGACGATCGCTGGCCACCGTGCTATCCTCACACCTGATCACCGTACAAAATGGAATCCATATTCAGATGCCCCTCCTCTCAAAACTGCCTTCTACAGCTGGCTTGACTAGTATCTGGGAACTCGGAGGTTGCTAAGAAAAGGAGGAGTAGAATTTGATACAAAGCTGAGCCTTTGCACTCAGGCGCCTTGCGGAACGTGCTTGTCGGCTTCTTAGGTGAACCTCAGTTCTCTAGGCCACCGTGAGGATAGAGGGCTTGTGCTGTGATGGACTAAGTACACAATCGGCTGCCGTGACTCTGTGGTGTGACTTTCTGCAGGTGTCTCTCCCCTTTTCTCCTTTCTTCTTCCCTTTTCCTTATAAACACGACTTCCTGCCCTTCTCTGCGGCCGCTCTGTCTTCTCTTTGATCTTTTCCGTGTCCTGGGCACTTTTTTGCCGTGGTAGGCTCCCTCCTTCCCCAGGACCCTCCTTTTCTCTTAGCCCCTTCCTTCAGGGTTAAGAAAGGCCTTTCCCTTAGTGCTGGGGTGTGCTCCTTGCACCACTCTGGACTCTTGGCTTCCTAGTTCTGTCTGCACCCCCACCCCACTTTCCTCGCAGTTCTCTGACTTTGGGTTACTCAGTAACAGAGCTGGAGGCAGTGTGTGTGTGTGTGTGTGTGTGTGTGTGTGTGTGTGTGAGAGAGAGAGAGAGAGAGAGAGAGAGAGAGAGAGAGAGAGAGAGAGAGAGACATACACAAACACACACAGAGACAGAGTCAGAGAAAATTCTGATATAGGAAGTGGATTACGCAAGTGTCCCTAAGTGGGGCCAGGAAGTCAATACCTTATTTATTAATCTGGTGACTTTTATTATTAATTGGGTAGCTCAGTTCTATGCAGACAGTACCCCATGGTTGTTCTGGGGAGAGAATAAAGCTGAGTGTTTACCCACAGACCCCCATTTCCCATACATGGAGACATACTCTGGATTTCAGGCTGTGGGGCCTGAGAGGGCTCCTCGGGGTAGGGCAGTGTTGCTATGCTGTGGAGAGCACTGTACAGAGGAGCTGCTGACCCCAGCTGTGGCAACACAGCTGCACCAGGGCTCTGAGAGCATCTGCTGCAGCAGCAATCTCTCTCTCTCTCTCTCTCTCTCTCTCTCTCTCTCTCTCTCTCTCTCTCTGTGTGTGTGTGTGTGTGGTTTTTGTTTTGTTTTGATTTTTTGGTTTTTTGTTTGTTTTGAGACAGGGTTTCTCCATGTAGCCCTGGCTGTCCTGGATCTCGCTCTATAGACCAGACTGTCCTCGAACTCAGAGATCTGCCTGCCTCTGCCTCCCAAGTATTGGGATTAAAGGCATGTGCCACCGCCTGACAGCAATTTCACTCCTCTTGTAGCTCTGACTTGTTAACACTAATGACAACGTGAGATATTGGTCACTTCCTATACTCAGCCACTGACCTGTGGCTTCCCGGGCATCTCATCACCTGAAGACTGGTCTTCTTGTGCAGATGACAACTGGCCCAAGCATGAGTATCTCTGGTGAGAGCTGGAGAGCGGGGGAAGCGAGGACTGCACCAGAGGTCCTATTTCCTCTGTCTTTTCAGCTGCTTCTGCCCTCCCTAGTCTGAGAGGGCCATTTCCCAGGGAAGAGACCCTGTGGGGCTGAGAACGACAATGTTGGCAACCCCAGTGGATTTGTATAAATGGACACCAGTAGACTTGGATGCAGATGGTAACAAGTCTGGAGTCAAGCTGGGTGTGGTGGTGCACGCCTCAAATCTCAGCACTCAGGAGGCAGAGGCAGGTAGAGCTCTGTGAGTTCCAGGCCAACCTGGTCTACAGACCAGTTCTAGGACAACCAGGGCTATATAGAGAGACTCCATATCATAAAGCCAAACCAAACAAACAAAAAGCTTGAAGTGAATTGTCCTAAACTTCTTTTGGAAGGTGGTTGCTTTCTTCTATGCAGAAAAACTGGAGAACTTTCAGCATAGGATCTTCTGCAAGGTGCTGATCAGTCAGTACGGCCTTTTCTCACTAGACGTGGCAAGGGCAAAGGCCTAACTCTGGAGGTTCTTTGTGGCCAGTGTTGTGTGCAGTCTCTGCCACATGTTTGGCAGATGTGAGCTATTGCCTTGGGGGAGACTCAAGAATGCCTGTGTTTCTTACTTTTCTGTTGCTACAATTAAAAAAAAAATACCACAACCAAAGACAATTTAAGGAAGGGAGTTTATTCTGGCTTATCCTTTAAGAGTATTTTTAAGGGGATAAGAGTTCACGATGGAAGTGTGGAGGCATGGCAGCAACAATGGACACGGCATAGGAAAAAGCTGAGGGCTTACAGCTGGAACTGCCCCAGCTGGAAATGGTAAAGCTTTATGCTTTCAAATCCTGCCTCCACCGACATATTTTCTCCAACAGGGCTGCACCACATAAATCTCCCCAAGCAGTACCACCAGCTGGGGATGAAGTGTTCGAATGCCTGAGATTGTGTGGGGCACTTCTCAACTTCTCATTCAACCACAATGCCCACGGGTAGAAAAGAATCAGAGAGGAGAATTCAAAGGGTAACCTGGCCTCCCGGGAATGGGCAGTGCAATCACGTGGGGCAGAACACCTCCAGATCCTTTAGTGTAAATAGTTTTCCTAATCCCCCTCAGTTGGGCCTTTTAGGCTCATGGCTGCACAGAAACAAGATGGCCTTAACCTGTCATAGTCACCAAGGACCCAATGTATCAACTCCATGTCCCTGTACCTACCCCAGGCTGGCAGGGGATACCCGAACCTTTCTAGGCTTCTGGGAATACTAGCTTAGCTTTACCCCCTCAGGCAATGCCACTGAACTTTGTCGTTCTGTCCTCCAGACTCTCTCCCTCCTGAGATGTCACCTCCAGGATCCACAGGATGGAGAACTAGAGTCTTCAATCGCCTTTTCTTCCAAGAGAGTTGGTGTGCGGCGATGGCTTTAGGTCTGGTTGCTGAATCCAAGCTACCAGGTGTGGGTCCTGGGGTATAAAATGACGGGTGGATGTAGTAGGAGCTCCCAGGGGTGACCGGCTTGGATCCAGGACTCCCCTAGCCAAGTCATACGCACAATGGAACTCTAAAGAGTTTGAAATGCTATGGCAGGTATGTTTTCTGCTTTGTCTTTCTTTTTAACCGGGTTGTTTCATTTATCCATTCATCTGTTTTTCTGTGAATTACATCCTGGGACCTATGCTCGCTCATTCTCAGAAGTTGCTGTTCACATGGGGCTTCCCTGTCCTTAGTAACAAGGTGACCATGTGACTCAAGCCTGGCTAAAGAGCCCTTCTTAGACTGTTCACTGGCACCACTGAATGAGAAAGATGTCCATTTCCTGCCATGATGAGCACCAAGGACCCCACGAGCCTGGAGATGTTGCAGGCCATCTTCGCTACTCCCTGGAGGAGAGTAAGGCTACCGGAGGAAGACAGAAGTGCAGGGGGAAACGTTGAGACAGACTTGGGCCTGGAGTTCTTATCTTTGTGGGCCGAGATGCGGTGTCTCTTTCATTAGGGTGGTTTATCTTGGGTTTTTGACACCGGTAGATAAAGGATTCCAAATTGGTAGCCACGCCCCTGAACTCTCAAGCAACCCTAAGAGGCTTAAGTCACATCTGTGCCACCCTCTGTGGTCTGTCTTCATTCAGGAGATTGGGATCCCATCCGCTCCCTTAAGTTGTATACAAGTGCATGGACTGAATGGTGTGTCTCCCCAAATTCATATATTGAAATCCTAACCCTCAAGCTGATGGCATTAGAAGGTGAGGTCTGAGAGAGTGATTAGTTCATGAGAGCTCTGTGAGTGGGGACTAGCACTGTTATAAAAGGACCTTCCTTAGAGGCCCTCTCCTCTCTACCGTGTGAGGGTACCACATTAAGATGGCAGCCGCAGCCAGGCAGTGGTGGCCCACACCTTTAATCCCAGCACTCGGGAGGCAGAGGTACGTGGATCTCTGTGAGTTCGAGGCCAGCCTGGTCTACAGAGTAACAGGTCCGAGGCAGCCAGAGCTCTACACAGAGAAAGCCTGTCTCGAAGAACACAACAACAAAAGATAACAGCCACAGTTTGTAAGATAGACCTCACTTGACCTGGCCGTGTTGGATCTTTGGCATCCAGTGCCCAGAATTATAGAATGAAAATATCTGCTGTTCACACCTCCCAGCCCATGGTCTTCTGTTGTAGCAGCTGGTAGGTAAGCAGCACCCCCGTGCTCCCCAGCAGAGACTGGAAACCAAGCCTGTTGCTAATTTCGATGGTGAGGGAGGAAAGTTTGCTTAACCTGAGATTTTGTGGGATCCTTCCTAGCATTTTCTCTCCAGAGACACCGGTGACCTTTTTGGGGAAATGGTCTTTTTAGTTGCCATGGAAATGATGTGGCTTTAATAGCCAGCCCCCAGTCCCTCTGGACAGGAGTTGAGGAGGTCAGGTCCTGCATGGGCTGAAGGGATGACTCTTCTGTGGCTACCATGAGCCAGGTTCATCTCTTCTGCCCTGTGAGCTTGGCTGGTCTGTTGCTAGTTTGGGTGGTTTTTGTTTGATTGTTTGCTTGGGCTTTTGTTGTTGATACTTCTGACTTTGGTTTTTAAAATAACCTGGTGCTTCTCAAGGCTGGTTTGTAGAACTTCACAGCCTCTGGTGTAGAATGTGCTCCTTGACCAGCCCTGGGCTTTAGGGGAATCCTTTCGCCTGAATAACTGGCGGCTGGCTGTGGCCAAGCCCGGGTGGAGCTGACCCGGGTGATGGCTGGACGCCAGCCAGGCCTTGCTCTGTCACACATAAACAGCTCTCCTGAAGCCCTCCACAGAAGGAGACAGAAAACAAAGCAGGGAAGCATAATTAATTTATTTAAGTTTATACAAAATAAAACAGAAGTTTGTTATCATATAAAAAAACAAACAAAAAACAAAACCAAAAAAAAAAAAAAAACCAAGCATTTTTGCATATGGGAAGTTTCACAATCTGGGAGTGAACCATAGTGCCGGGTTTTCTGAGCAAAAGGCTCAGGACGTTTCAGCTGGCTGAGGTGGCCAAGGTGACATATCATAGACCCCAGAGCAGTTTGACACCAGCCACCACAGGCCTCTGCTCCAGACTGTGGCACTTGGGACTCTTTCAATGTTCACTTTTGTGGCCCATAAAGTCCTTCCACCATGTCCCTTCCTATTCCGTCCTCCCCTGTCACTTCCCCTTCACTTCCTGGTCATCCATTAACCCCTCCACATACCGACTTCCAATAAGACAACATCCTCCTAGTAGGAAACACATCCCTCACCTCCTCCAAAACCTACCTCAAGTTCCTCTCTTCTAGCCAGCACCCCAAAACCTGATCCAGTTCACCTCCAGAGTGCACTAGCTGGCTGGAGGAACACCCTTCAGGGCTGAGGAACTGGTCCCTAGTCTGGGCCTGTCACCTGTTTGCCGTTATAGTTTTAAGTATAGTCTAAGTAACTCTTAACAGAAAATCCAAGATCCAAACTGCTTCGGAACCCAGTGGTTTCTGAGTGATGATATGTTGCCACGAGTAGAAAATCCCACACCGTGAAATCTCATTTCGTGCACATAACATTATTTAAGAACACTGTAGAAAATTACCTTCAAGCTGTGTACATACGGTATTATGAAATAGAAATAAATTTCAGGTTTATACTTGGGTCCCACCCCCAAGATACCTCATTATATGTACTCAAAGATACCTAAGCCTGAAAAGACTAAAATCCAAAACTTTCTAGTTCCAAGCACTTTGGATAAGGGATCCTCAACCTGTGTTTGCTTATGCTTACGACCCCAGTCCTCCTGTGTCAACGGGTGCGCTACAACAGCGGTGCATGCTAGTGTGCCCTGAAAAGTATGCAAATGCTATAGAGTGCAAGCGGGCTTACCCTGGGCACTGCCACAGCTCAGGCTGCTTCCCACCCTTGGAGGACAGCACTGTGCTCTCAGCTGTGCGGTGCTGCCATGGTGAAGTATCCACCGGTGACTAGGGTTTTACCGCAGGGACGTGAGGCCCCGATTTTTGTGTTTCTTTGGTGAGCTTCTCTAGCCCACAGCACCAGTCAGGGCTGAGCACGCAGCGGTGCTCAGTCTTGAAGTGTATTGCTTTCCATCGAGTCTTCTTGCATTGATCTGCCACCCACAGTGTGATGGCGACATTAGGGTGCAGGGTGGTGGAAAAACCCAAGCCCCTTTGTCCATCCTCTTGAACATGACCTCCAGCCTGAAGGGCACTTCTGGCAGCCTGGCCTGGGGCCCTGGCACTTCCTCAGCAGTGCTGGCCCAGGCCTCAGGACCATCAGCTGAATGATTTCTCATTCCCACTGGAACAAAACTCCCCACAGAATGGGTGGGTGGGAAACGTGGTTTTACTTTGGATGAACCAATCAGATTGACGTGCAAATACCTACTAGGGTCGCCGCCAGGTTAAGAAACCCATTGTGGGGATCAACCCTGGACAACTTGGAGGGCCACACCAGGCACCCTTTGCTTGGGGATCACTGTCTCAACTGTGGTACCCTCACTCCCTGAGCTCAGCAATATGCCAATAAAACGGCCTGTAGCTTTAGCCCCCTCCAAGGGTGCCTGGTACACTCTAAACTGTTCTTTTCACCAAAACCACACTAGGTGGTTGCAGAAGCTGAGGGAGTTGCCTCCCCCTTTCAGAAAAGCCCAACACATATGTGTTATTCAAAAAACACATTGTGAATCCTCCTCCCTCCCCCTAACACATCCCCTATCCCCAGGTGCACAGAGACACATATTACACTTGACAAAATTCATCTTCTTTTGATAATAACCTAGCCTATGCTCCAGGCAATGCCACTGCAAAAGTGTTTGCATGAAATCAGTCACAATAGAAACAAAGCCCGTCACCAGAGGACAGACTTGAGAGCCACCTCGGCTGCCTCTTGCTCAAGAGAGCCCAACCTTCCAGTCACTCAAAACAGGTTTGCCTCAGGCTGACCGTCAATGGGATTGAAAACAGCACCCTAGGAGCCTCCCTAGCCCTGACTGACCCCAAAGCCTGAAAAAAAAAAAAAAAACAATACTTTGCTTCAAATCCACCCAAAGTAAAATGCAGAATAAATAAATAAGCGCTTCCAACATGCGCTGCTTGGGAGTTTCCAGCTGTGTGTGGCTGCAGCCTTCATGGTGCTCCCCGGAGACTCTGAGACAATCCAAAGGCTCTACCCACCCCTTCTTCATATCCCCTGGGTCACAGTAAAGCATGTACTGACAGGCGGGTGGAACAGGGAGGGGACAGGATGGCTCTTAACTATACTTGCTGAAGAACTGGGTGAGAATCAGCTCTGCAGACTGGCCCCCCTCCTAGTGCTCGTGGAATCGTGTGTCTATCTTTGGTCAAGCGTTGTGGAGTCATGCCTTCGGAAGAGTGGCCTAGAGGAGTGAGAGAAATGGGCAGAGTCCTGGATGAGGGGTGTGCACACACGGCTCTCCTCTCCCAGAGACCCCTGGAAGCCAAGGCTTCTTCCCTCAACACAATCCTTGGGAGACTGGTGGTCCTTGAAACCTCAGCATTCGGGGCTGAGGTCCAATTGTCGCAGAATGTCCTGCAGAGAGCCCTGCAGCCTGCTCAGAGCCACCACCTCTGTGGAGTAGAGCGAGGCTTCCAGGACGCCGTCCAGGCTCTCTGGCTTCTGCAGGTCACTGGTCTGGGGCAGGGAACAGCTCTTGGAGGAGGCCAGCAGATGGAGAAGGTCTCGGAGGTTCTCCAGGTCGTTGGATATTTGCACCACATTTCGGGAAGGCAGGCTGGAGAGGATCTGTTGGTAGACTGCCAGAGTCTGCTCCATCTGAGACAAACTCAGGATGGGGTGGAGCCCGGGAATGAAGTCCAAACCGGTGACCCTCTGCTTGGCGGATACCGACTGCTGTACAGGAAGGAGGAAGAGGAGCAGCAGACACTCAGCAAATGGCGGGGGGGGGAATCAGTCTCCAAAGCCCTCCAGCACATCTGCCAGCCTGGGCTGCCTCCTCCCTTTCTCACCTTCCTGGTCCAGGCCCTGATCTCCTGTGCTCAGCTGATGGCTGAGCCACTGAGCTGGTCTCCCAGACGGCTATCGTTCTGAGCCCCCCCCCCCCCTTAACTTCTAACTAATCTTCTTGGGTAATTCCTTTCTCCAAATGACATCTGTGAGGGACTGGCCATGGCTCTCTGTTCCTTATACTCACTCTAGCCTCCCTCCCTTTTCAGATCTCTCCCTCCCAGTCCTATCCTTACATGGTTCTCCCTCATTAGGGTCAAAGTCGGGCCCCTCCCCACTCTAGTGAATCTGGTTTCCAGGAAGAGCTCTTCCCTCCTGGGTGACATTCTCTCATTGCTACCCATATTTGGGTAGTTGGGTCTCCCATGTACAGCCCTGGTGACTACTTTTAAAAGATGATGACGATTGCTCTTCTTTGTGAGTTTGAAAGGAGGGTGAGCCACAGGCAGGAAAAGCTGTAGCTAAACCGGTTAGAAGCCTAAGGATCCTCCTGTGTAGACTGACAAGTGGAGACACTGTTGGGAGTCTGGCCACCTGTCAATGGGACACCATAACCTTTAGAGGTTCCTGTGGTCCTGGAAACTAGGAGTCAAGGAAGTAGATTCTGGTGGGAAGGAGAATGAGAGAGACAGAAACAAAGGACTGAGGAGAAGGGGAGATCGGCTGCAGAGCAGGGAGGGACCACAGTTCTCCCTGATGTGTGCCTTACACGCTCAGCTTCCATGAGGGCAGGGTTTCCTGTGGCAGAGGGAAAGTGAACACAAGTGGCCTTATCACAGAATCTATGGTTTCTTAACGGGAGAGTATGACAAAGTCAAATTCCTTAAAATGGCTTAGAATTAGAACCACAGTTGAGCAGTCGGTGCTGGGTTTAGAACTGGAACCACTCAGCTCTGGATTCCAGCAGGTGGAGGCGTCAAGAGCCATAACCAGAGAGAATGGATACCCTAGGCTTATAAATCCCCAGCCTCCAGGTCGTGCCTGGCATTCCGACTCCGATTCCAGCCCCACTTTTCCTTTGTCTCTCAGAGTCTCCCTACCGTGTGCGAAATGTCATTGATCCTGGTGACAATGGTCTTGATGAGGGTTTTGGTGTCATCCTGGACTTTCTGGATAGGCACAGCTTGAACATAGGACAGATAGGACCAAAGCCACAGGAAGCGGCACAGCGGTCTCCAGCACATTTTCCTTCCTGGGATCTTCTTGGGCCTGCAAACAGAAGGAACAACACTTTTCAAGAGCCCAGTATAAATCCACCTGTCGGCCCTGCTGCCAACTTGCCATCAGATGTGGATAGATAAGATTTGCTTTCCTCCCTAGCTAGCTACCATCCTCTCAAAGTCAAAGACAATTTGTTACGGAACCTGGGTTAATGAAATGCATCCCCTTAGAAAGATTTTTAGCAGGTCAATAAAGCCACAGTGATGTGTCCTGTCGATCATAGGGCAGTATTTGTCTGATGGGTGTGATGATGATGGGGGCTTTATTGCATACTTCAAGGGAAAGAGAACCAACTCTTAAGGTCTAGTTGAACATAGTTGTTTACTCACTGCCTAACTTTAGGTGTATCACATAACCACTCAAAACTTTACCTTTCTCCCTACAATCTACCTATCTCTGGGCTTTTATGAAGATGAAATTAGCCAATGCACGTGAGAGAGTTGGAGGAGTTGGAAGTGTTCCTCTCGCTACTCTATTACTAGGGACCCAGTGCTGCCCGGCCCTTCCTGTTACTCTATGCTACCACCTTCATTTCTGATTTATAACTTCCTTCCTCTCTCAGGGGGAACCTGAATGCAAGCAGCGTTTCCCCCATTAGACGCGGTGCACCAAGGATGGAAGATACTTCCTACCCTCCAGCACCTCAGTGTAACAGGAGGGGCAGACAAGCAAGAAGGCTGTTTCAATGCAGGAAGATGGAGCTTCACAAGAAGACAAGTGTGAGACATCGCAGAAGCCCAGAGGAGATTGCCGTGGCTGGTGTTGAAGACCAAGAAGGGGCTGGGAGAGCAGAACACGGTCGCCACATGTGGCCAAGACGTCAGAAGTGCAAAGGTGTGGAGGCAGGAGTGAACACAGCACATTCACTTAGAATGCTGGAAATTTCAGTCATGGAACCCTGGGTTTTTAAATTAACACTATGCGGATGCTTGATTAAGAAAACACAAGTTTGATGAGATGCATGAGGCAAAAAGGTAATAAAGTTAAATGTATGCAAGTCTGTAGCCAGTGATCCATGCTAAGGGTGTATATATGAGCTTGAATAATAAAGATATTCATAAGTATTAGGATGAAGAGTGTGGAGATGGTAGAAAAACTGACTTTTCCTTTTTGCGTTCTTCCTCATCTGGGTCGTGGTGGGAACAGGTGATGCATTGCCATCCATTGGTGGTAATATTAGTATAACTCACCTTGTGGCAGTACAGCAAAAATGAGCACACTGCTTATCTATTATTTATAGTGCTTGCTTAAAGGTACGCTCTTTTTAATCTGAGTTTTACAGAAGAGAAAACAAATGAGCCTCAGAAAGATGAGCCAACTTTTCCAAAGTCAACAAGATAAACAGCAGGCTGGGATGTGTGAAGGACAGATTGAAATACAGCAGTCCCGACCCCCATCCACAACTTTCCAAGGTTTTAGTTATCCTTGGTCATTTGTGATCCAAAAATATTAAATGGAAAATTCCAGAAATGAATACTTCATCAATTCTCAATTGTGCCATGCTGAGTAGTATTGTGAAGTCTTGTACTGTCTCATCCTGCCCCTCTTGGGATGTGAATCATCCCTCATCCAGGGTATCCACACTGTATACATTACCCATCTGTGAGCTACTTAGTTGGTTAGCAGCTTGGTTATCAGATCAATTGTCATGGAATCACTGTGTGTTCCTGTTAACCTTTATTTAATTTAATGATGGTCCTAAAGCAAGAACTGTGTTTAAAGGAGGCATACACATTCAAGGAGTGAGGAATTCGAGTTCTATGGGTCTGTGCTCCAAGGCATATGAAGAATACATGGATATAAGCGGCTTAGTCCCCTCACAAGTTTCAGGTGTCCACTGGAAGTCATGGAATGTATTCTCCACAGATCAGCAGGGTTGCTAGCTGATATCCCCCTTCAGTCCCTTGAAACTCCAATGGGGGAGCCAAGTGTAATAGTTCAGCCCCAGGGTTTAACTGCAGGCTCTGTTTTTGTTGTTTGTTTCTATGTGTCTCTGGGCAGGAGAGATAACTTCCCAAAGTATCTGGTCCTACCTGTACAATGGAGCCACTAAAGGGTAAAAATGAGATGAATTTTTGATATCCCTGCCTATCTTGGCTTGTGTCTGGCTCAGGGTTGAGGGAGTAAATGCCAGCCACTTAAAAATTATTGTAATTACCGGGCAGAGCTTGAAACGCTCTGGGCAACAGCACCTGCAGCTGACCGAGCCACACACTTGGCCCGCTGCCTCCCACAAGCATCCCAGTGGGGTACCTGGTGCTTATGGGTTCCCCCCTGCAGCACAAGAGTGTGTGGCATTCATTTCTAAGATTTATGTGTTGACGACACCCTCCTTCCTTACAAAATTTACTACCAGATTAACTATGGTCATATCATAGCTATTTTCACATAATGGCCACCCCGAACTATTGGAATGGACAAACAGGTTTACAAGCCCTCTCTCGGCATGGATAATATGCCCCAGTGGATTCTGGCAATAAATTGCAGTGCTTTGAAAACATGGAATTGAGATGCTGTTGCTGAGTAAGTATGCCTAAGATGAGAGGCCAGGCTTCTAGGACACGCATGTGGGGGGGTGGGGGGTGTTGCAGAGAGAAGTGGTCACAGGTCCATCTGAGATCAAAGCCATGGTGAGAACCGATTGCCCCGACAGCACATAACATGCTTGTGCAACACACACACACACACACACACACACACACACACACACACACACACAAAATCAACATACATAGCCATGTTGTGGAGACTGTTAGTTGCTCCCAGTGTCTTATTTTTCTTTCTTTCCCAGTTGAAGACACTCCAGAGTCCTAAGGGAAGTATGCGGCCATGAAAAACAACTGGATACTTGCCAGCTTCTACCATTAGGTGCAGTCATGCAGCCAAATGTGACCAATTAAATAGAAGCAGAAATGCTATGTGGCAGCTCTTGGCATTGTTTATGGTGGCATGCATACCTGTGACTTTAGCATTTGTGAGGCTGAGGCAGGAGAGTTTCTTGTAAACCCCTGGCCAGCCTGGGCTCAGAGCAAGACCTGGTCTCAGAAAAACAATAACCCAAAATAAGTAAATAGTGCTAATAAAAATAAAGAGCAAAAATGCCCCTCTGTTGTAAGAATGCACATCATTAATTGCGACGAAAGGGGCAATTTAAACAGAGCCAATGCCTCGATTAACTCTAAGGACAGTGGGGACACTATCTGGTGATCAGTTAGATCTGGGGGTTGGTTGGAGCTCAGGGGAAAGGGGCCATGGATGTAGTTCCAGGGAGCTGAGGCCACAAAGGCTTTTCTTTCTAGAAGTTTCTTAAGTGGGTTAAATACTTAAGAGTTGTTATAGTCTAAGATCTGCCAGAGAAATTGCTGAGATGCTGGTGCAGTACACTGTGTCCCTCACTTCTGGGGACTGTTGCAGCAGAGCCTGGAAAGAAGAGGGACCGTGCAGAAGGACAGGATGGGCACTGCTGGGCTACCTTCCCGCCTACTTCTGTTTTACACGCAGGATATCTCACTTGCCAGCTCTTCTGCGGGCTGCCTGCCTTCCCCTGCCATCTAGGCCATGCCTTCTCCATTGTGACTCCCCGGTGGGGCACACAGGAAAGGTAAAAGAACAGAGGGGGGAAGGCCCAGAGGCAGCTCCAGGCAGTGACACATGTCTTCAGAAAACAGTGGGCTGCACCATTGGCCCACCAGTTTCCCCTTTCTGATCTCACCTGGGTCCTGGATAGACTCCCCCTCCCCAGTTGGGTGATTCTTCAACAACATCCCTACAGGGCAATTCTATGCTCCCACCGTCCACCTCGCCCTTCCCTGCAAACAAGAGCGTCCTAATTACCCCAAGATAATGGTAGCCTTGGATATGAACATCCTCTCCTTCCTTCCGTCCAGGGGACAGGGCTAACCCTTCAGGACAAGATGGGTAGGGATGGACACAACTGATGCTGCTTCTTCAGATCCAGACTGGAAGGTGCAAAAGCCCAGGTCAGTTATGCAGCAATGGGGGAAATGGCAATTGGGGGAGCACTGGGTGACAGAGGCATCTGCTGACCAAGGCTGCCGTCCTTGGCCTCAGTCTAGCTTCCCCCGTACCAGAGGTTAGCAAGAGACCCAGAACACACTCCCTTCTTTTTCCTCTTCTCTAGCCACCAGATTTTTATAGAACTTTTTTTCTGATAATCTTTGGTATGCTACTATGTATTAAATTCAGGTAATGTTTGGCTAAGGAGCATATGAAAATATCTTGGAAATGCAAATCGAAACCACAGTGAGATATCATCTCACCTCAGAATGGCTTTTGTCAAGGACAAGTGACAGCCGATGCTGGGTGTGGGGTGTGGAGAAAGGAAATGCTTATACATTGCTGGTGAATACAGCCCCATGGGAAACAGTGTGGAGGTGCCTCTGAAAACTAAAAATAGAACTACCTTATGATCCAGCCATCCTGTTCCTAGGCATATACCCAGAGAGAAGAAGCCAGTATGTCAAAGTAAGATATTTCGCTTCCGTGTTTATAGCCAAGATATGGAATCAATCTAAGTGCCCATTGAGGTATGAATGAATAAATAAAATGTGGTACATATCCACAATGAAATAGTATTCACCATAAAATAAATGAAATACTGTCATCACGGCAATATGAATGGAATTGGAGGACATTATGCTGATCTCAAAGCAGAGAGAGAAGAACAATTCTCAGAACCTCAGAGGAGTGTGGGGGAGAGGGAGAGGATGGCTATTGTAGCCGAGTACAGGGAATGTTAGATAGGAAGTGTGACTTCTTTAAAAAATGTTTTTATTGGGGCTGGAGAGGTGGCTCAGTGGTTAAGAGAGCATACTGCTTGCTATCCCAGAGGACCAAGAATTCAGTTCCCAGCACCCATGTCAAGTTGCTCACAGCTTCCTGTAACTGTAGATCCAGGAAGATCACAGCCTCTAGTCTCTGAGGGCACCTAACTCATGTTCCCCCGCCCCCATCTGTATGTGTGTGTGTGTGTGTGTGTGTGTGTGTGTGTGTGTGTGTGTCTGTCTGTCTGTCTGTCTCCACTCTTAAAATAACAAAACTAGCATTTTTTATTACATTTATTTCTTTAAACTAAACCTTTAAAATTTTTTACACATATTTAATGTGTGTATTCACTAGCATACATCACACTTTACCCACTCAGACATTTCTTTGCCTTCTCAATATTGATTTTATATTAGCTATTTTGAATTGTCCAGTTAATTATGGTCCATAGCTATCTTACTGAAATACAGAGTATTAGAAAATTTTTCTCCTGGGCTGGCAAGATGGCTCAGTGGATAAAAAGCAGGTATTACCAAGCCTGATGACCTGAATTCTATCCCTGGGAACTAAATGCTGGACCCTTCACATGCACTCTGTGGCATATGTGTATCTATCCCCTCCCTTGCACACACACACACACACACACACACACACACACACACACACACGACAAAAAACAAGGGCTAGTGAGATGTCTCCGAAGGTAAAGCCACTTTCTACCAAGCCTAATGATCTGAGATCAATTCCCACAATGACCCGTATGGTGGAAGGGATCAGTTAATTCCTGCAAGTTGTCTTCTGGTGTCTGTAGATGTGCACTCTTGTACACACACACACACACACACACACACACACACACACACATGCAAAATGTTAAAAAAAATGTTTTTAGAGATTTGCCCTTGCTGCAGGTGATACACTCTTGGGGATTTCAGTTCATTCTTCAAATGTTGGCCACAGTATGCAATTTGAAAATCACTAAGCTAGCAGGAGCAATTTTCTCTTCTCTGCAACCAAAGGCCTTGCTTGAGAAATCATGCTGACATTCTTAGCTGGTAGGCACAGTGTGGGTGAGGGGCTTATATTCTTTTCATTCCCATCAGGGAAAGCAAATAGATTTCAACTCCTGTGTCAACTCTGATCAATTTTCAGTGGCTCCCCGGAGCACTGTCGGAAGGAGAACTGGAGCTCCTGCCACACTGAAAGAGGGTGCCACAATCCATTAGTGACACCTGCACTTGGCTCAGCATCTACAGAGCAGGTGTTTATTCAATTTTTGTTGAATGAATAAGTAAACTATTCTCCATCCTTGATCTCCATTGGCTGACCAGGTTAACCTGTGGTCAGGGTGGCTTCCATCTGAAAAAAGTCATCTTTCTTTGTTTTGAGGCAGTCTCACAAAGCCCACACTGGCCTTGAACTCACCGTGTTGTCCACACTGGCCTTGAACTCTTGTCTGCCTGCCTCTGCCTTCCTAGTGCTGAGATTATAGGCACAAGCTGCCATCTTAGACTTTAGTTTTGCCCCCACAGAAATGCCTATGAAGCTGTCTTAAAAAGCTTCAGGGTCCAGCTTTCTCTTTCTCCAACACTTTGAATCGCCTCTGCGTCTTTTCTGTGTTCCCAGCCTCTACATAATTCCGATTTCTCTCAGCTCCCTGACCCCTGCTCAGTGTGGATTGTCATTCCAAGTGACTCCAGACCCATCCATGAGTCTGTCCCATCCCAGCACTGTGGGTCTTGGTCAGGGGACTCATGCTGAACTCCCCCTGCCAGCTTTATGGCTCCCCTGCAGAGCTCTGGTACTCCTCAGAGCAAACACCATGTGCGCACAGATGCGGACTGAATCTATGGTTTAGGTGAAATGTCAGCAGGGGCATGACTGTATATTCAGAGAGCTCACAGACAGCAGGAAAGATGCGAGCATGTAGTTTGCTGTAGAGCAGGGTATGTCTGTTGTCACATGGGGGAACAAGTGCAAAGGAGACTTGGGTATCTGAGTGCCAGACATCCTGTTTTTCCACAGAACTTAACCTCTGCATTTCTGGGATATGGACAGAGAAGAATTTCAAGGCTGTGTCCATGGGCTAGAATGCTCATGCATACTCCAGAAGAATCCCATGTCCCTGGAGACCCTGTTCTAGCTCCCTGTCTCCCATGTGCCTCTAGGGGAATGACTGAGGCTCTGAAGAGTCTTCCCAGGTGGCCATCTCTACACCCCACATGGGTCACTCAGACACGAGCGGCATCTGCCTGGGGCTGATGGACAAGAATTCATTGCAACTTCCCTGGCTCTGTCCTTGGCTCTTTGAGTTTTTTCCTGGAACAGAGAGAGGAAAGTATTTTCCCCAGATACCGAGAAGAGTTTGTTATTTCGGGTATAAGATGTACCAAATATGAGAAGGATGCTCCTTTAGCCTATGTGGACATGTTCCCCTCAGCCCAGCATCCTTGGGTGTTTGAGAAAGGAAAGAACTGAAAAGAATCTTTTTTTTTTTTTTTTAGGGAGAGGAGTGTGCTTCTCTTCATGCCTCAATGAGATACATGATCACTGTGGTCTTTTCACCCCTAGGGGAGTGAGCTGGCTGTTAGACATTCCACCTTTGAAATTTGGTTCCATGCATCATACAGATCAGAGAAAGGTTTGGAAACGCTCTCCCAGTCCTATCAAGAACTCTACAAAAAAAATATGACTCCCATTCCCACCTTGCAAAGGGCACCCAAAGAGCCTGTGCTCCCAGATGGTGCCACCAAGTCCCTGCCCTCTGTCTACCTCTCCTGACTACCATGCTTCCAACTGAAATGACTCAACTACTTTGTCCTCTCTCAAGCAGCTCTCCACACCAGGCAGTATGGGATCTGACCAGACTTAAAACACCACTTTCCCAGTAAGACAGAGAGGAGTGTATGGGCATCACACCCACAAATCCAGTCTAAAGGAACCCCAGAGAGAAAGACAGCTGAGGGGGGAGGGCATGCTGGAGCTTCAGGCTGGCAATGTGCATTTGGCCATCTTGGGTAGAAATGCCTAACAGTAAAAAACGTGCTGGCTACAGGTTTTTCCCATGATCTGGGGTTCTGTTCCCCAGAGGCAATCCACGAAAACGAAAATTTGCATGGCTTTGAGGGTAGACGAAGTGAGTTCTGGTGCAATTTTTTTTTTTTTTGCGGGGGTGGGGCTAGGCGGAATGGGTTCTTCCTGACAGTGTTTCTACCCACCTCTACGCCACAGTAGTTTCAGCACTGGGTTGGCCCCCTCCCCAGTCAAGACCCTCACTGGAAAATAAATTTTTTTTGACAAAGCAACGCTGTATCTAGCCCCCAGGAATCCGGAAAGGCTGCATCCCTGCACGTCCAGCCTCGCGCTTTCCATCTGACAGGTGTGGGATCTGTTCATCTCAGTTCCCCAATCATCTCAGGTCTGCAGACCAAACACACTCCTGGAGTCCTGGCTGGCTCTGCAAGAACAGGTTGGTGCCCTGTGGGCACAGGCCGGCCTAACCCGGAATTCAGCACGCTTCAGTTCCCAGCCGGCTTCCCTCTGTCTAGAACCTCACGGCAAAGCTACTTAGTTTAGCACCAAGCCGTTCACACTACCTCCCTCCTGCCTCAGTTTCTCTGGTTTCCAGAGTTAGGTGGGGTGCTATGGTGCGCCAAGACGGACTGACGGAGAAAGAGAAAGCATGCCCAGGGCCTTACCTTGCAGCTGCTGGCGCGGGGATTCCTCCGGGGCTCCATGCCTGCCTGCCCCTCTTATAGCTGCCTCAGTGCCACTTGCGCAACTACGGGACCAGCCCCGGTCCCTGCGAGCGCCAACTCCCGCCCCGCCCCGCGGGGCAGCGACGGTGGTGGCAGCGGCCTAGTGCTCCTTGCACGAGCCCGGGCTGTGGGCGCCTCGAGGGAGGACTTCAGCCGCGCCCTCGAGTGCGAGTCTGAGGGCGCTTGGTAGGAGCCAGCAATCCTCGAGGTCGCGCCAGCGGCTCCTGCGCGCAGCAGTGGCTTAAGAATCGGTCCCTTGAGATGGCGCTTCCAGCAGCGCGGGGAGCAGCCGGGAGGGTGGCTACAGGAGGCAGCTTGGGGACAGGGCGGCCAGTGAGCAAGGCCGGCTGCCTCTTCCGACGACTCTACATACCCAACCTGGCTGCTCAGAGGGGGAACTGGGTCCTGAGTGGCACCTTTGGCACCGGAAAGACACCCGATCCCTAGGTATGAGATGCCTGCCTTTACGACACAGAATGCACCTGCTTCGAAGGTTCCAAGCACTTCAGCATTTAGGACCGCTCTGGACCAGTCACCCGGGGCGGGTGACAGGAGTCTACTCCAGATCAAACAGTATTTTCTTCATTAGGGCAGGAGTATCCTTGAGTTCCCAGTGGGAGGAAACAGGTACGGGGTGTTCAGCCTGGTGTCTTATAACCCCCCGCTGATAAGGATTAGAGGTGGCCAAGGACCGTGATGTGAACAATTGAATCAGGCCCATTGAGGTCACCTCAATTGAGAACAGCTTTGAAAACGAACCAACACCCTCAGAAACAACCAGAGAGTCATGTTGAGTAGGAGACACAGACTACCCCAAATCTTGCCTTCCCTGGTTTGGTTATCACCCATGAAATAGGAATATTTTTTACATAATTAAATGGCTGGGAAACAAACAAGAACAATAGTTCTGATGCAGAAAGTTAATGCCGGGCAGTGGTGGCGCACACTTTAATCCCAGCACTCTGGAGGCAGAGCCAGGGGAATCTCTATGAGTTTGAAGCCAGCCTGGTCTACAGAGCCAGATCCAGGGTAGGCACTAAAACTACAAAAAAAAAAAAAAAAAAAAAAAAAGTTAAATTTTGGTGTCTACAAATAAAGTTCTGAATTTTGTCAACAAAAAATTGTTGCCTTGTTTTTTTTTCTCTTGTGTTAGTCCTTACAGGGTAACCTTCATCCCCCTCTTGGCCTACAAAACAGGAATTGTTTGCTAACCTGTGAACTACAAAACACACACACACACACACACACACACACACACACACACACACACACCTGCACTGGATCCTCCTGGCCCCCAGTACTGCCAGCCTCTCTATGGGGATGCCTGGCTGCTGGTCCATCTCCCTGTTCTGCATAGACCCTGCTCTTCCTCATTGGGGAGGCTTCCTTGATTGTGGACAGAGAACAGGAGCCTCTGCCATTTACTCTTGAAGTCCTGGTACCTTCACAATGCCAACAACATGTAGGTACCCGGGAATGATTTGCTGAGGTGAATCTCAGGTCACCATGGTCACCACACAGCTGTCAGGTTAGTACACTTCTGTATAAGCATTCTTCTAGGTTTGAGGCACTGGGAGGGTATATATATTTTAAACTTGGGAAAATATATTTGTGGTGATGATGTAAGAGGAACCAGGAAAAACAGATTCAAGACAGGTCCTGGGGGCAACCATCATATTGCATTTGAGACTTCCTAATGGAAGCATGCCCCCCAAAGGCAACCCATTCTGTGAGGTGATAGGTTACTTTGTTCATCGTCGTATACAAGGTAAGAATTTAGTGCCTACCTAGCACAAAGCTAGAATATTTTTTATTTATCTTTGACAATTCCATATATGTAAACAATGCATATTGTTCATATGCACCTGAACTCCCCTGGATCTCCAAGAAACTCCCAACGTCTCATCCCCTGTCTCCTCTCATGCCCAAGTGCTGCATGTTAGAATGTTGACTGATCTTGTTGGCTTGATCTTTTATAGGTTTGTGCAGGGAACCATGGCAGCAGTAAGTTCATGAGTGCAATGGCCATATCATGTCCAGAAGATGGCATTTTATGCTGCTCTTCCTCATGCTCCAACTCTTACATTCTCCTACCCGCTTCTTCTGTAATATTCCCTGGGCCTGGGGAGGAGAACTTGATATAGCTATCCCCCTGGGGGCTCAGCACGACATTCTCAGCACTTTAACCAGTTAGGAGTCTCTGAATTAACTGCTGACCCCTTCAGAGAGAGGCTCCCCTGGCTAAGGTGGAGGGCAGCCTCGATGGGCATAAACCTGAGTATTCAGAAGGCAGTTGACAACATGTCAATTTAGCGAGACAAGAGAAGTAGGTTTCCCCCTAAAGCCTACAACCTCTCTAGCTGTGGGCTTTTGACCACGAGATCAACAGCATCAGGCATCAATTCCATTCTGTGATGTAGACCTTAAATCCAACCCAAAAGCGATTAGCTACCCCGTAACCTTTGTGCCACTTTTACACCAGTGGTCACATCTTACCTGGCAAGGGAGTGTTGTGGCATGCAGGGCTCACCAGAGGGAAGCACCATTGATGGTTTTTCTTTCTTAGCAACCTGCACAGCATCTTCGAGCACAGCTGCTCTCAACCTGTGGGTTGTGATCCCTTTGGGGGTCGAATGACCCTTTCACAGGGGTTGCCCAAGATAATTGTAAAACAGATATTTATATTACAATTTATAACAATAGCAAAATTACAGTTATAAGTAGCAATGAAAATAATTTTCTGGTTGGGAGTCACCACACCATGAGGAACTGTATTAAAGGGCCACAGCATGGGAAAGGTTGAGAACCACTGTTCTAGCACTGTATAAACTGGCCAGCAAGGAGGAAGTTTTCAGCTTAGTTCCAGCTTGATTTTTCTATGTCCTACAACCAAAATACATTGTGTTTTCAGCAATGGGGTCTTACTGTCAAGTTCTGATGGGCAGCCAAGAGCAATGCTGTTTGGGAGAGCTCTGGGACCCCCCTGACCAATAAGTTGTAGGGAGTTATCCCAGGCCTGGCACTATGATTTTCATTTAATAATCTATGTCTGCTGGGTTTAACACATATTTGTAAATGAAAATTACTAAAATAGTGAAAAATAAGAAATAATACAATGAATTGTACTTATTACCTAAATGTAATAATTACTATTTTCCATATTTTAGCTTCAGTTTTTAAAAATTATTTTAAAGCAAGTTGAAGACACCATGACTCTAACTAAGACATCATATTTCCTCCAAATGTCTCAGAATTGTCTTTTATAATTGCTTCCTTTGAACCTGGTTGTTTTCTTCCTAATATGTATTAATATCTTGGTGCTAAGTATGCGATCTACCACTGAAGTACACTCCCTAGAGAAAAAGGGTGGGAAAGAGAAAATTAAGATATGTATGTGTGGAAGTTAGAAAATGCTAACGCCAGCATTAGCAGCGGGTTAGAAATGTGTTGACATCGAGAAGAGGTAAACAGGCTGAACGTTCAGTTTAGGGAGCTAGTAAAATTATTGACAGGCAGATAGTGCACTATCCAGGCATTTAAAGTTACCTTGTAAAGTAATATTTCATGAGGCAGTACATCGTATTTTTAAATGACAATGGATAAGATTACAAAATGGGCAAAGTGTGGTGCCGCAAGCCTTAAACCCAGCCCTCGGGGTGGGGAAGTAGAGGCAGGTGGATCTCTGTGTGCTCAAGGCCAGCACAGTCTATATAGTAAGTTCCAGGTCAGCTGGGCAGCATAGTATGACCTTGTCTCAAAAAATTTACAAAATGTCATGTGTTTCCTGATCACACATGAGCAGATCCACACATCCACACTGAGCTACAATGTATTGCTAGGAGCAGGGTTAGGAAGGATTTTGACCTTTGACCTCTTTTCCATGCTTTTCTGATTTTAAAAGTATCTATGATGACTATTTGAGAAGGAGAAAAGAGAGGACAGTAGGGCATATGTGACTATGATCAAAATATGTGCATGTATGAATGTGCTACGGGAAACACATTACTCTGTGCAATTAGTGTATGCTAATGAAAAAGAAAATGTCCACAGTGGGCACCCCACTTTCCTCGGGAGTAAACTAGGGATCTGACCCAGGGCCTCGAACATGCTTAGTGAGTGCACTAATCCTGAGCCCCAGCTTCATCCCGGGAGCTACTTTTAAAAGAGAAATCCTTTTATCCTATGGGAATGAGTTAACTTTATTTTTTTTGTCTATAGGCTATAGCATTCACATATGATCAAGTTTTTCCTCGTCCCCAGCATCTTTGTGATTTTGCTCTAGAAACTTAGATCATGTGTGGGGCTAGACAGCCTCAGGGGAGGTGTCAGCATCACCTTCCTGGGGGTCACCAGGGGAACTGTTACCCAGGGATTCTGCCTGAACTCAGCAACACTCGAGACCACACTGGGAAGATGTGGACTACGTTCTCAACGACTGGGTTTTGCATTTGGTTGATTTTTAAACATTATTTTATTTCAAAAGTGAGTTAGCTGAGCATGGTGGCCCACACCTGCAACCCTAGCCTTGAGAGGTGAGAGTGAGAGGGCCAGGGTGTGTTCTTCCAGGAGGTCAGCCAGGCGTCAGAAGATTCCATCTTAAAAAACATAAAATAAAGAAGAAAGGAAGAAAGACATGACATCTAACACTAAAAATCTAGAGGGAAGAGTTCATTTTTTCAATATTCTTTCTTTCTTTTTTTTGTGTGGTGCTGGGATTTGAACCCAGGGCCTTGTGCATGGTAGACTAACACTATGCCACCAAGCTACATTCTCAGCCCCTTTTGGTTTTTTGAGACAAGGTCTCACTAAGTTGTCCAGTCCTGTCTTGAACTCTCAGCCTTCCTGACTCAGCTTCCTGGTAGTCTGAATTATAATTGCCACTATACTCGGCTTTAAATAAAGGTTCAAAGGGGACAAAGAGACATGAAAATTTATTTCCTCTAAGCCCACCCCTCCTTAGTTACTGTAACCTGTTTTCACAGGTCTTTTCTAGGTTATTGTTCTACCCATATATTTTATTTATGTATATGTGTTCCCCCACATATTTTCTTTAAAAAACACCTATACTAATTCATGCTACTACTCTTACTCTTGTCTTTAAATTTTTATATTTTGGAAATTTTTAAATTTCCATAATACATTTACAAAAAAATGGCATTAAAATATCTCCACATTCCTAGCATCCATTTTCAACCATTATTGATTTCCCTTCCTTCTTTTAATATATCTAGAATATAATTTCTCTCTCCTGTACATGGACCTGAGCTTTCTTTTTAAAGTCAGTGTGTATTCCATTTTATGGATACGCCATAATCTACCTAACCACATTGTTACATACATACTGTTGTAATTAATATATTTAAATATAGTTCTTTGATCCCTGTGTGAGTATATCTGTGGGAGAAATTCTGATAAGTAGAATTATCAGGCAAAGAGTATGTGCATTCAAAATAGAAATATATTGCCAAGTTACAGTCCTTAGAGATTGTACCAATTTGCATATGCAATTGACTGTGAGTAACAGTGGTTTGAGCATTAAGGATATTAAGTTATCTCTCCTAACCAGAAGCCCCAGGAAGGCAGGTGCGGTTTCATGCGGTAACTTCATTGTGAATCCTCATCCTTTTGATGTTTCCTTGTGTCCTTGTGCTTACGGCCCCGAAGTCGCAAGAAGGATGATGCTCTGTGAGCATCCGGTCCTCACCCTAGTAGGCAAGGTGGGGCAGAAGGCAGTCTGTTTCCTCCCCTTGAAATATTTAAAGTCTGGGCGGGATGTCAGGCTGCCAGCCTCCATGGGACTCTGTTCTCAGAGGTCACCCATCGCTCTGGTCTCACCTCTTTCTCGGCTTTCTCCAGTTCGGCCTGGTGTCTTTATTCATTAACAGATGATAAATTGCATTTCTTTAGTTCCCTCCAAGGCCGATTTCCACTTCATTGTGTTCTACTTGGATGATTTGAGCTTCCAATGGGCCTTCTTAGTGGAAGGGGACAGTTGATGTCAACCAAGCCTTGTCCTAGTCACCCTTGCTCTTTGCTAGGGAGGGTCTGCCCTTCTCATGGGAGCTTCGGTGAGGCTTAGCTTGTGAAAGCCCAGGGCTACCAAGCATGCTAATTTTATTTCTCGTCCTCACTAGGAGTGGGACTCAAGGCTAGCAAAGGAGGTGAGGGTTGGGGCTCATTGCTCAGCAAGCTGGTCAGCTTAGCTGTGTGCCTCAGTGCCTAGACGTTGATTCCTAGGTCTAGTCACTGGGTGTTAGAAAAAATGAGAAATCCAGGGCTCCCTCTTTAGTACACAGGCATACCCCGGTTATGCCCTGGTCCTTGCTGGTCTTGTCACAGAGTGGGTACCCGTGTAAGGAAGAACAAGAGGGTAAAGGTACAAAGTGGTCCTTTGGACAAATGGGTGTCCCTTTCTCCAGCGGGTCTCTGTGGGCATTCTAGGCTGGCTACTCTCCCTCCTGGGCTCTGAGGGATGTTCTCCAGTTAGTGCCCCATGTTGCTCATGAAGCATTGAGCTTGCTTTCTCCCCTTTTCTTTGGTCCTTGTGTCCTTCGCCTCTCTTCCTCTTCCACTGTGGACTCTTTTACACAAAATGATGAACCATCAACTAAGTGTTTTAGTGACTTTTTAGAAACAGTTACCGCATCTCACTAATGCTACCTCCAGGAGTTCAGTGCATGCTTGGTGAGTATTGTCATGCCTGTCAGGATATCTGCAGCTAGACTCGGGGCTTCTTAAAGGGAACCCTCCTGGTGTCTCTTTCTCCAGGCAGCAAGTGCACAATCTTACAGTGTCATGAGTAATACTGCAAACTGGCCCCAAAGCTTGAAGCAACAGTCATGTTTCCACATCATGGTTCAGTGAGTTGATGGCATGGCCTTATTCCAGTGAGTGGCAGCAGACTGCCAACTCAAGATATAGACAGTAACTGGGCTAGCCTGGGTTTGTCTCCATAGTGACAGTTGCTGGGTTCCCGAGAACAGCAAAACGGAGTGATACCTCAGGTGTAAGCACCTTCCGAGTCTCACCTACCATTGTGTTTGATGTTTCTTACTGAAGCACAAGGTTTTGGGGATGGAGACAGCTCAATAGTAACCACACAGTGAGTCATGAAGAGATCAGGATTCATACTGCGATCAGGCTACCACAATGTGAGGTATCAGGAAGCAACAGCATGGGAGGCCAAGCTGTCAATCAGAGAGCAAGGGGACAAGGGGACAAAGGCTCTGAAAGGCTGCATCAGAGGAGCAGGTGATCAGGGAATGAAATAAAGGCTGCTTCCAGGGAAGATGAAAAGGGCTGAACTTTGAAGGCCCTGCCCGTAAGTGGGAGCGTCTGAAAGTGGATTCCTATGCTCAGGCCACCATTCTGGAGGAATCAACTGGTAGAGAAACATGGGAAAGATGGTTGAGGATAAGACCCTAAAATCAAGGTGACAGACTATGAAGAATTATTTGTTCACCTTTTTTGTTTCTTCGCTCCTGGATCCAAGGACTTTCACTGAGTATATGCTGTGCACTGGGTTCCAGGCTAGACCCTGAAGCTGCAAAAGCAAGTGAGATACGGGGCCATGCCTCAGCAGTGCGCAGGAGCATGAAGGAAGACCTAGGAGATGGAGGAAAGAGATCTGCTAAGGTTGACTGGCCCCACCAAAGCTTATGTTCAAACTGAATTCCCATTGTGAGATACCAAGAGGAACATCAGGCAGGACATGTAAGAGATGAATTATGAATTGATTAATGTGTGAATGTGGTATCTGAAAAACTTTCAGAATGGTGAGCTGAATGATCTTTTATTCCTTACAAAGTACTCAGATTCTGATATTGAAAGTATTAATGAAAGTATATCTGAGAGTGTTAGACAAATAGATACAGTAAATAAAAACAATATTAAATTAGGAAAAAACGGAAATCATTCTGACATATCCAGAAGGCATTTTGAAGGTAAGAACCCCAGGTCTGTTAGCTGAATGACCAACCTAGAAGGAAAAAACAGTCATATTGTCACCAGCTTTCCCATCTAGAACTCAATGCTGCTGCTGCATTGAGAAGTGGGGAGATGAATGTGAAAGGAGAGGAAGGGGTGGGCATAAGATGCTTGGGGTGAATGTAAGTTGCTCAGGACATCAGGCTGTAGATGTTTAACAGTCAATTGGGCTGAAGTCCATGTAAGGGACCCAGGAGGGAGCTATGGATCCAGGCATCATTGAGAAGGTGTTGGCAATTTCTCCTCAAGCTAGGATTGTGAGGACCAGCAGGATTAAGCCTATGGACTGTTCTGTGATCCACAAAGTTTTGCACAAACTAGTCTACAATGGCCAGAATGGAATAGGGAATGGGGATGGGAATTCGCTAGTGCGAGGATCAAACAGGAGTCTGAGGAAGCCACAGGATCCCGTCAGCTCACACGAAGAAAAGTCCCCCAGGGACAAAGCAAGAACAGTTAACCTTTCCTCACTTTCTTTATTTAATTTACCCCCAAAAACTCATGTTCACTGCAGAAAGTTAGAAAAAACAAAAACAAAAACTGGGAAACAGGCCACCAGCAAAATCATCCAAAGCCCCACCATGCCGAGACTGTCTGGCTCTTGTGTCTCCTCCAATAAGCCCTGACTTGGTAGCAGCAATGTATTCTCGGCTTGGTATCCAGCCTTGAAGCTTCAAGGAAGGAACGAAAACCAAGAAGTGAGTGGCAGCAGCCTCCCTGTCTGAGCTCTGTCCTCTCACCTGGTCAGCCTTTGCTGTGGGAGTGCAAGGTCTAGAGGCCACGGATTTATGCAGAAATGGCTCCAAGAACCTAGGGCTGAGCAAGCATTTGGGAAAATGTTCCGGAGAAGCTGCAAGAAACCTTGGGCCCTCCTGGAAGTTGAGACAACACATCTGGGACATCCTCAGTCTCATAGTCCCCCCCACGGACAAGCTGCCAGCAACTAGAGCTGGTTGTTGAAGTAATAGGGAAGGCTGGCAGACTACAAGCCCCTGGGAATGTGCAGTGTGCCCAGCACCACATTGGGTCCTATTTGGTCCCATAAACATGAAGGATGTAGTTCATATCCTGAAGGAATTCAGCAGTCCTAGGGGGAAAAAATCACCATGGAAACAGGACCAGAAAGAGATTATTGGCCATGGTGTTAAGGGCAGACCCTGGAGTCACACTGCCTGGCTTGATTCTTGGCTCTTCCATCAACTGGTGCATGACTTGGGGTGAGTTGCTTCTCTCTGTCTTCCTCCCTGTCTGTAATGGGAGCAGTGCAGGAGCACCTTGCAGTTGCTATGAGGATCATTTGGGTTATTACAAGCGAAGCACTCTGCTCGTGTTAATTATTCATCAGAGCAGGAGAGCTGGAAGCCAGGAGTAGCCAGCTACACATGTGCTGAGTGTCCAGCAAGGGGATGTGCCTGCTCAGCAGAGTGGAACACAGTGGCCAAGAAAGTCCATCTTTCCTACTTTGACACAACCATTGGTTCTGGTTTGTCCCATTATGGTCTGTTATGGAGCTGAGGAGTCAGAAGATCTGTCTGCCCAGGGCTGAGGCTGCCAAGTGCATTTCTTCTGCAGCCTGGTTACATAAGCAGTGGGGTTGCTGCATGACCCCTGGGAGGGGGTGCGGATATGGCTGAGCCGCGGGCTGGGCAGTGAGGAGCTGCTCTCTCTCCCACAAAAAGCCTACTCCTGGGTTTGGCCCTCCAGCTCCTAAGGCAGCGCCTTGTGCATATCATTGTTCCGTATGTGCCTGGGGTAGATATTGATTTAAAAAGTAAGATACCTGTTATTCTGATATACAAGTAATGAACATCCAGAGAATTCCAAATTCTGATAAATCCACTACCCTGAAATCGCAAATATTTTATATTCTTGATGTGTAACTTCTCTCTCATCTTGTGTCTATGTGTATATTTTCCATAAGAATAGGATTATATAGCAATATCATCTGCAGTTGTCTCACATTTTTTACTATGCCATTAAATATCTTTCCATGATGTAATTTATGACACCTGCATTGTGCCAATGTGCCATAAATTATTTAACCAATCCCTTTGGTTGAAACTGGAGAACATTTTCAATGATACTCTTTCTTCCCATAAACAAGGCTCTCATGCATAATCTTGCAGATAAATCTCTGCAGATATTTGTGCTTATTTCTTTAGGATCATTTCTAAAAGCCATCCAACAGGCATGCACAGTTCTGGGGCTTTGTGTGCTTACTGTTAGAATTCCCTGGATGAGGCTCCCAGTAATAGCTTCCTACCCAAGGGCCTGCAGAGGCTCAACTTAGTCACTTGTGGAGAGCTGGGGGATAACAGGTCATCAAGCATCTTGGAAATACCTACTTTGCTGTGCTGGCTAATTTTATGTCAACTTGGCACAAGCTAACAGTCATCTGAGAGAAGGGAACTTCAATTGAGAAAATGCCTCCATAAGATAAGGCTGTGGGCCAGCCCATAGGGCATTTTCTTAACTAGTTATTGGTATGGGAGGGCCCAGTCCACTGTGGGTGGGGCCACCCCTAGGCTGGTGGTCTTGGATTCTCTAAGAAAGCAGGCTGAGAAAGCCATGATGAGCAAGCCAGTAAGCAACACTCCTCTATGGCCTCTGCATCAGCTCCTGCCTCCCAGTTCCTGACCAGTGTGAGTTCCTGCACTGGCTTTCCTCAGTGGACTATGATTCAGGATATGTAAGCCAAATAAACCCTTGCCTCCCCAAGGTGCTTTTGGCCATGGTGTTCCATCACAGCAATAATAACCCTAACTGAGACAGTTGCTAGGAAGAATGGCTGAAAAAAAGAAAACGGCAGAATGTGGTCAGTCCATGAGCGGCTGGACATTTAGCTGCTCCTTGAAAAAGTCAGGGGAGCCCCTGCTCCCAAAGACTAAGTAGAGCTGTGTGAATAATTCCATAGAGGTGACTGGGTTGCCTCATAGAGGGGAAATAGAAGGGACAGACTCTTTGCAGCTCAAACACCTGCTCTTTGGGAGCCCTGGGTTGCCCTACCCACTAAACTGCGGGCTGCTCTTCCAGCTGGCTGAACTCCAGAAGGCCGTGCTGTGTGTTCTCATTTCTCCACACCCACCCCAGCCCAAGGGGAGAAGTGGGGCAGAGTAAATGTTTGTTGAACTGATAGGACAAGCTGCACTCTAACCCCAGCTCCCGTTTTCAGATGCAGACTGCAGCATCGTACTGCTTGGCCAAGTGTACACTGAGCATCCTTTCTGGAGTACTGTGAACAGTGTGCACCAAATGCTTAAAAGACGCACAACTCTTGACCTCTAGGAATAGCTTGGAAAGGAACCCAGGGTCTCCAGGAACCAATACCTGCCTGTCTTGCATCCTAGGCTGCTTATCGCTGGAGAACATTTCCCGCCCTGTTACCCACGTTCTGCTCTTCCTCGGTGCATAGTTACCATACTAACTTCTGTAGCCCGCCTTTCCTGAGCCCCAGCGGGGCATCTTCCGCAGTGTGTGCCGTAGTCAGTGATGCACATGAGTTATCGGATCATCTCAGCCAGTGTGCTTCTGAGTGCAGCCGGGCAGCATCTGCGTCGAGGAGTTACCTTGCTCCACACCTGGCCGATGACAGGGTGCTGCATCACGAGCAGGTGCAGGAAGTGTGAGAGAGGGCACACTCGGGAAAGGAGGTTCTTTTAATGACTCAGGCATACCCTGCAGCGCCACGACCCCTCATCCGTCTGCTGCTTAGACTGTGGCAGGCCTGAGCTGTGGAATTGCACACTACTCAGAGAGGCAACAGCCCTGTTTTCAGCCACACCTTGCAAAAATAACAACCTGAAATAGGATTGAGCATATGGAAGCTGGAAAGGAGAAGGAGAGTGGCTGAAGGCACAGAGTGGGTCTAGAATCCATGGCATCTGGTATCAAGTCCCAGGCTCAGTTCTAGTTAAACGGCTTCCTGTTTACACTATGATACAAATGTGATTATGTGTAACAGAAAAGACTCGTTTGTTTGAAATAGGCTCTAGAACCCAGGACTTCTGCTTTGTTTCAGGGTCTCGTGTTGTCAGACTGACCTCAAATTCACGATGTATAGCGGATGATGACCTTGAACTCCTGATCTTCCTGCCTCCACCTCCCAAGTGCTGGGATTATAGGTGTGTGCATCACGGCTGACAGGACTTCCAATATACACTATGAGTTCCCCTAGTGAGTTTTAGAGAGGATTTAATTAACTCTAATTTGATTCAAAGGAGCTGGCCTCCCGAGACAGGAGTTTATGAGATAAGGGGAGACTCCACAGGAGTGACATCTGCCAAAGAAGCCAGGCGGACGGGCAAGCCTGCGTCTCCTTCCACGGTTCCAGAAGCAGCACTTCTGCATTAATAAGAAATGAATTTTTATTGATAGTGGAGTTAATTACTGATGGTAAATTTGCTCTTTTTTGACAAGGAAGAATGATTAAGACATTAACCCACACTGTACTAGTGGAGAGATCCTAGGGCAAGCAACTCTTCAAGGTGGCTGATGCTAATCTCATACTCAAAGTGAGAAAGGAGGGGCTGGCAGGTGTCAATCAACTCGCTCAAAGTTGTCCGGCAGAGCCCCAGCTTGAGGCTCAGTCTGAGCAGTCAGGGTTTTTCTCCTGTCCCAGCCAGTCTTACCCTGGTGATGCTGTAGAAGTTCCTGGGACCCAGGTCTTAGCCTAGCCTAATAAGATCAGAATGTCAGAATGCCTGGTTTTGGTGCTAGGCATCAGTGGTTAAAACTTCTCCAGGTGGTCCAGTAGATAGGTCTTGATCACATAGCCTTCACCTCAAGGCCCCTGAACTCAGAGGCAGCCCCCAACCCAGAGACAGAGGGACCCATTGGGAATTCCCTTAGTATCATTGGGAGCTTTAAGGACAGATGCTACCTGAGATCCAGGGGCATCATTTAAGGCAGAGACCCTGGGAGGGGGCTTGCTCATTAGCCCATATCCTTTTAAAGCATCCTAGGGGGGGTCCAAATGCAAGCAGTGTTGAGAATTAAAGTCTGGAGGTGCAAACCAAATTGCTAGCCCACCCCAACTGCTCAGGACAGAGTTCATGGTGATGTGGCCCATTCTCTGTGGGATCCCACTGAGTTGCAGGGAGTAGGGATGAAGGAGCAATCCATCAACTCTTTGTAGCCCAGTTTGCCCAGATGCCAAATGCTCAAAAGAACTCATCCCGCTCTTAAGTCAATTCAGTGCTTTCAGCAAATTCGTTGAAACATTTACTTGACATAATATTTCTTTGTAGAAAAAAACCAAGTACACTTTAGTCTTTGCCCATAAAAATGATTTTTTAAAAACTGTCACAAATGGCCCCACATGAATGAATTTTGCCATAGGGACAAAGACAAGTTAGAATACAGAAAATTGAATCTGCAAACCTTTGCAGCGGGTTGATGACACTCTGGCTCTGTATGCAGAGGGACAAGAAGTACTGAAGGGTATAGCAAATGAATTTTAACAGTCAAGGCATACTGGAGACCTGGCTGAAGACAGGAAAAGCACAGAGAGGAAGGCTGACTGGAAGGCTGACTGGAGAGGCTCAGGGCTGGGACAGGGACGGCTTAAGCTGTTTCTTCCCAGCTACATCCAACTCTACATCCAACTCCTTATCCCAGCTGACCTTCGCCTGGCTTGCATGCCCCCCCTCAGCTCTCTCCATCCCCCCTGCCCCTCTCTTTCTGAAGGGCCTGGGAGGGCCCTGTTCATCCCCTCAGTAGGGTAGCATGGGACTCCCTGGGGGAGGGGGGAGAGTTAGGATTAAAAACAAAGTATTTCCAACTCACAAGACCTCCCACATACGAAGAGAAAAAAGAAAACAGTTTATTATTGACTAAGAAGATTCAACAGTATGATGCACAGTGCTGCCAATCCACTGAGACACAGACCTCGGCATAGCCCAGAAGACGCAGCCCACTCTGTTCATGTTCTTAGGACCGTCTATACGGAGTCCTGAGGTAGCACCCATCAGCACACAGTGTATCCCAGCGCTCTCTGGTCATGGGGGATTGGGTAGCTATTTGTGTTTCCTAACGGCATTTTCTTTCTTGCCACGCCAAGGTGTTCAAACTCATAATGTCACATATGATAAGAACATTCTTCACCATTGATCCACACCTCTAACCCCTGGTAATAAGCTACACATCTCTCTGTTCCATAATTGACTTTGTTTTTTTTCCCCCTTAAAACTAGGAATTGGGGTGCCATCTTGCTTGGTGATTACATTTAGAGGGAATAATCTCCAGGTCTCTGAGAAAGACACCCGGGTGGGAGCTGGAAAGGGACTTACCGAGTGCGGGGTGTGTGTGTGTGTGTGTGTGTGTGTGTGTGTGTGTGTGTGTGTGTGATGCGCTCGTGTGCACATGTGTGTAGGGGGCAGGAGTTGACTCTGGGTGCCCTTCCACTATCATCCCCTCCTTTCTTGTTGAGATAGGATCACTTCCCAGTGTCAGCTAGACTGGCTGGCTGGTGAGCCTTGGGGGGGGGGGGCGGTCTACTTATCTCTACCTCCCATCCAGCACTGGGGTGACAGGTGTCACGTGGGTGCTGGGGATCCCAGCTCAGGTCCCTGCATTTGTGCAGCAAGCACTTTATCCCGTGAACCATCTCCCCAGCTCCTTGTTGAACTTTTAAAGAAATGTGTACATATTTCAGAGAGATGGCAAGAACAGAAAGAAAGTGCTTTGTCTCACTTTGTAGCTCAAGTTAGCTCTCCAGGTCTCCATCCTCCTGCCTCAGCATCCTATATGCTGGGGTAACAGGCATGCACCACCACATTAGCTTCTTCAGTTATTTAAGACTCTTATTTTTCATGTGAATTAGTTCTCTCAGAACAAATTCAGCTTTGGCCTTCATGCCGTTCCTGCCAGGGAAGGATAGGAATGTTTGGCCCCAGGGGCAGTGGTTGGCTGGCCTGGCTGTAACATAAAATCCAAGGAGCAGAGTTTAGTTGAATCTGATCTAGAGACCTTGGGAGTTGGCAAGGGAGGCTTTGAGGTGCTTTGGGAGAGCTTGGATAGTTTGGGGATTTGCCTGGGATTTTCAGATTGATGGAGGGACCACCCAACCACAGACAGTCCCTCAGACCACCGTGCTGAGTTTTCCTGCTCTCTTGCATCTGTCCAGAATCACATCGTCCTGCTCCTACCCCTCACACAGACTCTGGGTGTCACCTCTTTGCTCCCTGTCTGCTAGAGGATGCTGGCCCGGATGGTGGCTTTCTGCCTCGGTCTCCTCTTCCTGCCCCTCCCCAGCCCAGCTCACGGCTTCTGCTCTACTCCAATTAGACTCCAACCCACTAGAAGCTGCAGCCAATTCTGCAAAAAGTTCAAATCTGTAGGGACTTCAAAGATTAACCTTTGCTGTTAAGTGTTCTCAAAAGAGAAAAGAAAAATGGGGGGAAAAAAAGGAATTGGAGAGTGGGGGTGGGGCGGGGTAGCAAAGCACAGGTCAGCCGTTGTTTGATTTTCCCATGTTCTGAGCATTCTCATCTCAAACAATCACGGCAGAGCCAGCCAGCAAGGGGCTGAAAGGGGTGATAGTGCTGCTGAGATCTGCGCAGGGTGAGCTGACTGGCCCGGGAGACCCCGGGTCACCCTGGGTGGGCTGGGTGGTGAGAATATGTACTGGGATGCAGGGCTTATGACAGGGTCAGCTCTGTGCTAGCAAATTCCATGGAGTGCTTTGAGTTTTTGGTGTGTGTTTGTGAACATGTGGCGTGTGTCTGCCTCTCTCTCTCTCTCTCTCTCTCTCTCTCTCTCTCTCTCTCTCTCTCTCTCTTTTCCTCTGTCTCTCTCTCTCTTCGTCTGTCTCTCTCTTCCTCTGTCTCTGTCTCTCTCTCTGTCTCTTGCTTGTGGATCAGATGTAAGCTCTCAGCTACTGCTCCAGCACCCTGCCTGCCTGTCTGCTATCATGCTGTCCACCATGATGGTCATGGACTCACCCTCTGAAAGTGTAAGCAAGCTCCCAGTGAAATGGCCTATTTTATGAGTTGTTTTGGTCATGGCGTCTCTTCACAGCTCTAGAAAAGTAACTGAGACACTTAGATCTCCAGGCATCTCTCTGTGTCTGAGGGTCCCACATGTTCTCACGTGCTATGCAGAAGGGAGAGGTTTCCATCGGATTGTGCCTGGAGAGCTGTGGCCAAGGCCAGGCCAGCAGTTCTGTGGTTCTAGGCAGTGTCAGGGGAAGGGGAGGGGCACTGAAGCTGGGGTGATAGATTGACAGGGCATGCTCCACCCACATCCTCCCCACACTCTATGACCTGGGGAATGTGCCTCATCTATCACTTTCTCTCCTTGCCCAGAACCTCAGTTCTTTCTTATCTAGCTAAAGCTGTGCATCCTTCAAGGTTTCCTCCTGGGGGAAACCTTTCCATTTCCTCGGAGGTAGGAAGGAGTCCCTGTTGAGGCTCCACGTACCCTGGCTAGATCTCTATTATAGAACTTGCCACATCCTATTCCAATCCCTCCTGTGCCTCACTCCCTAGACTGACAAGTCCTTGGGAACAGACTGCATCCTTCCTCCCTAGCTTTCCACCCCCTGATATAGCTCTTGGCAGAAAGTAGGCTTGTAAAATGAATGGATGTTGGGTAATAGCACCAGACATTTCCATGGCATTCTTCTGGTCACCAAGTACATGCTTGCATTCACTGTCTTCTCAGCATCTCAAGTTAGCCAGAGAGACAGGTGGACCCTGAGACTGGACTGGGGGGGAGATGTTTCCAAACTCCTAGGTCTCCTGTCCCCATGACCTTCTGGCCTCTCTCGAGTCAGGTGCATACAGGGAGGCAGGGGCCAAAACTGAGTTGACTGTGATCTGGGCCGAACTGGCTCAGATGAACTTGGCCTTTAGTAAAGCTAACATCCCCATCTCTGGTTGCTAGAAGGTGGGCCTGGCAAGATGGATCAGGTGCTTGCTGCTAATCCTGATAGCCAGAGTTCAAATCTAGAATTCACCTTGTGGAAGGAGACAATTGACTCCCACAAGCTATCTTCTGATTTACACACACACACACACACACACACACACACAAATAAATAACTTATTGTGTTAAGTGACTCTCTGTCTCTGTCTCTCTCTATCTCGTGTGTGTGTGTGTGTGTGTGTGTGTATGTGTGTATGTATGTATGTATGTATGTATGTATGTATGTATGTATGTATTAGTGAGTGATAGTTTTGCAGAAAATGGATAAAGGGAAGCAGGACATGGACTTGGCATCTGGTTGCTTTGCAATGTCCTTGGCTTGCTTCCCCTATCTCCTCTTCATACTTAGGTCCAGGGATCTTCTCTATATTTCCATGGGTAAATATAGTAGTTAGTGTTCCACAGAAGTCATAGGGGGTGCATGTGCACATTCACATGTATATAAAGATATTTATGAGTAAAAATTGACTTTGTGATTATACTGGCTAACAAGTTCAAAATCTGGAGGGTGCCAGAGACACAAAAGGGCAGGTATTCCTGTTTGGATCTGAAAGGAGTCTTCTATAGGATGGTCCCTTGCTTACAGAGAGTCAGGGTTGCTTTTTTTGTTGTTCCTTTGTTGCACTCAGATTGGATGAGGCCCACACACATTATGAAGGACAATCTGCTCGCTTACAGCCCACTGACTGATATGTTAATCTCGTTAATCCTTTCTACAGAAACACTCAGTATAATGTTTGACCATCTGGACACCATGGCCAAATGAAGTTAACCGCAGTAGAGGGTCCCCAGATTCTTTCCAGGACCCAGGGAAGAAATGAATGGTTGAATCCCAACTACTGCAGTGGTCTCAGACAACAGTGTAATGCAGTAGGGATGGGTCTGTGGACGGGTGTGCTGATCAGTAGACTGATAGAAAGTTGCTAGCAACAGCATCCAACTGCCTGTAATCCCAGCACATAGAAGGCTGAGGCAGGAGGATCATCGCAAGTTTAAGATCAGCTTGGTTTATACAGTGTGTTCCAAGGCAGCCAGAGCAATATAGTGAGGCCCTGTCAGAAATCTGGAAAAGTGGATCTGAGGGAGAAAGGAGGTGGGTGGAGGGATGGGGGGAGTAGAGGGAGGAAAAACTGTGGTTGGGATATAATGTATGAGAGAAGAATAAATTTTAAAAAAGAAATCAAAACAAAATCATTATTGGCAACTAGTAACTTTTCATTTAGTATTTATTAGAATGAAAAATTTTTTTAAGACAGAACTGTAGAATGCCAGATCAGAAAGGACAATTTCTCCAACTCCCTGCATTTTCAACTGAGGAAAATGGCCCAGGGAAAAGTGACTTCCTCAAGACCCATCTTGATAGAGGTTTTTTTTCCCCCTCTGCTTTATTGTTGCCACCAACACAGCAATCAAAGACGTTTAGAGCAGGGGAGGGGAAGTCCCAGGACCATCTGACTCTGCAAACACAGGGCCTCCACCCCTCCCTGGGAGCTGTGGCCCACCCGACTCTGCAAACACAGGGTCTCCACCCCTCCCTGGCAGCTTGGCTCACCTAGAGCCCAGAGGAGCAGCCTTCAGATTCTGCCCAATATTCCAGTGCATGGCTTCTGGCTCCAGAGCTGGAGGAGAGAAAGGAAATTATGTTGGGTGCTACCTCTTAATGTGTTTCAGATGTGAAGTAACTGTCACATTTCCTCCAGGTCACATAACCCCCAACTAATAGAAGGTGGCTGGAAATGAAAGATGGACAGGAATTTCTGATATGGTAATTTGCCATCTTTGCTGGGATTCCAACATTGCTGGTTCTTTATCTTTGAACCACATGGGTTGTCTCGGGATATCTCAGAACTCCAAGGATCTCCCTTGGGCTCTTGGAAACTTCAGAGGGTCTGAGCTTACACTGAATGTCTCCCCCATTCCTCATTTCAGAGAGTGTGGGGGAGGACTCGGGGAGACATGGCTTTCATCCCTTGCGTCTTAGCAGCTAGAGGCTAAAGCACCATCACTGTTTCCCCCTAAAGCTGGCGGTACCTCTGTGGAATGCTGTCTGATCCCCTCTCACTGTCACCCATTCATCTTCAGGACATCGGCGGTCTCTGTTTGCTGGCTTTTAAAGCTTTCCCCCACCTAGAACGTGTCTTGTTCCTAAGTATTGATCAAACACTGTGACAGTATGAGAACGTTAGCGATTCCCATCACCAGTGCCCTACAGACTGTCTGTTTTATTCGCAGCTCCTTGCCTGTACCTGGGGACAGACAGACACCAAGGAACCAATCAGGTTTGAATTGCTTGTCTCCCCAAAGGCAGTAATAATTAAAGCACTGGTGTTGTTTAAGTAAATGTAAACAGAGCTTTTTATTAAAGAAGCTAAGAACAAAGACTCTCAAACTCAAGTATCATTTCAATACAGGGTGTGCAGATTCAAGGAAACACAAACACATGGGTATATGTCGGTATCTTCGACTACTGTCGCTTACGGCGCTTTTTCCTCAGTCAGGTAGAGTTGATTGACTCCGGACCTTTCTGAGGGGTGTGTCGATTCTGCTCATATTTTCCAGAAGTCTCTGTCCACAGCTTCTCTCCAGCCTTGATCTCTGATGTCCAAGGACCCTCTTCTAACATCTCTGGAGTAGGCTTTGCTTTCTTCTGGGTTCCTGGTCTCACTCCCTTGTAGCCTGTAGAGAGAAACAGAAAGCAAATTATAGTAAGGTGTGAGGTTTCCAGAACGTTTGTAGCTCATGACTGCTTTTCCTGGGCCAGTGGGAGGATACTCTTCTCTTGAATCCCTTCATCACTCTCAATCTTTGTGGGTGTGGTGATTTGAAGAAGAATGACTCCCATAGGCTCCCATGTATTTGAATGCTTACTCATCAGGGAGTGGCACTAATTGAGAAGGATTAGGAGGCGTGGCCTTGTTGGAGGAAGTGTGTCACTGGAGTGGGCTTTGAGGTTTCAGAAGCCTACACCAGGCCCAGTGTCTGTTTGTCTGTCTGCTTACAGATCAGGATGCCACACTCCCTGCTGTGATGAAAATGGACTATCCCCTGAAGCTGTAGGCAAGCCCCCAATTCAATGCTTTCTTTTATAAGAGTTGTCTTGGTCATGGTGTCTCTTCACAGCGATAGAACAGTGACTAAGACAGTGGGATTTATTATCACTAATAATAACTACAGAAAGGTTCCTTAGCAACCAGGGCCTTGATAAGGTTCCACTGTGAATTGACCCTTGGTGTCTTCTGAAAAGCCTGCTATTTAGTAGGTACAAAGCAGGTCATGTGAGAACATGACTTATGTAGTACTTTTAAGTAGAAGGTGACAGAGAGACACAAAGTGACTTCTACCTGAGTCTCCCTGTGTGCTTAGCAAGATCCTGGGGTATGTGAAAATAGAGACCCTGAAGCCACTTTCATCAAAGTAGGTGGAGGCCCAGGGGAATAGAACAGAGCAAATGTCCCAATTGTCGCAGAGCTTCCTTGAGAAAGCAAACTCCCAGCATCACGTGTCCGTCATTCCAGGGCTCCGGCCGCCTGTGAGCAGAGCCCTCTTTACCACACTGCCAGTCTGGACTCTTGTCTGCAGCCGCACCTAGCGCTGGTCCCCATTCCTCTCCAGCACACCAATGTTCTTGCTCATGGAACGGAAAAGAGTTGGAAAACGGAGTCTTCCTCCAGTCCCTCTGACCAGAAGAGCCAGAGTCAGGAAGGTCCGCTTGCTGGGGTGTGCCAGGTGTCAACATGTTTATTCCTGGATATCTGGGGAGGCTTGAGAGAAGCCATTGGCATGAATGGAGCTCTTCTGTATAACAAAGTCAACCCAAATTTGTTAATGAAACTACCTAATGCTGCTCTTATCAATGGTGTCCAAATTATGCCTCGGTTCTGTGGCCACAGCAGCACCGAGGGGTGGCATAGAGAATGCTCTCCATATAAAGCTCCTTATCATTTATTGAGGGCTTGCTGCAAGCTGGGCTCTCTGGGAAACCTGGCTTCATTATCTTATTGATTAAGATGCACAGTTTTCTCTCTGAAAAGCCCACCCCCCACTGATGCCGTGTTTAGGAGAGGGGGTGACAGGGATTCAAGTAGGGGAAGAACTTGGTGCCTTTTCCTGCTTTACAGTGCAGGCCACCTAGAAAGGAAAGACCCCGCCCTCTCAGGCACCCCACCCCCTGTCCCTACCGCCTCCTGCCAAAGCAAGCAGCCTGTCTCTGAGCTAGGCTGTTCTCAGGCTACCTTGGTCCCAGATGCCAATCATTTCATTGCCTGTTCTTATGTCATTTGCCTGTAATTTTATGAGGGAGGGTAATGTTTTTGCCCCATTTTACAGATGAGGACAGTGAGGCAAAGAATAGATAAAGATTTTCCTGCATGATTGCTGGAGGCAGGTAGAAGCTGGCAGAGCCGAGTTCCACTCATGTTTGCTATGACTATCACCCCCTATGGGAATGTGCCAAATTCTGACTCATTCTGCCTGGCCCAAATTTCTGGCTTCCTAACCGAATGACTGGGTGTGTGGAAAAATCTCAGGCAGGCTTAGGAGGGTCTGCAGAGTTGGGGGAGGTACCAATTATCTGTGAAACTAACCAATGAGCAGAAAAGAACAGAAACCGGGCAGTCTGGATCGTTGCCTGCACGTCAGCTTGCTTCCATAACAACACCAGGGGCTGATGGCTCCACAGCAGAAAGTCAAGCACTGCTCGCTCACAGGGAGGCTGGAGTCCAGGATGGAGGTGCCCAGAGGCTGGGTGTCTGCTGAGGCTTCTTTTCTGGGCTCACAGACACAACCTGTTTCCTCGTCAGGGCTTTTCTCTGTACGCACTTCCTCCTGATATCCTTACGTCTTCATTGCTTCTTTCTATAAAGGCAACCATGGATCAAGGTCTCCAGCCTCGTGGCTTTATGTAGCCTTAATTACCCCTTAAAGGTCCTCATAGACACACAGCAGGGATCGGGGCATCAACATGCAAATTTTGGAGAGACTTGAGTCATAGATTCCTTAAACCTTCCAACCTTTGTCCCAACTCCAGCAGCCGCCCAGCAATAGGCATAGTCTGCTGTAATCCAGGCATCAGTTGCCCTCTGCAAGGCTTGGGCTATTCGCTCCCTCCCTGGAAGCCACATCAACAGGAGACAGCTCCAATGAAAATTAAATAAAGGCCTTTTCCCAACTACTGCTGCAGACTCCTGCAGCTACACACAGCCCAGCGTTTACAGGCAATTTTCACTTCAGCTGTAGAGCCTGTAAATTTAAAAACCTCAGCGAGCGAAGCCTCGTTCTCCTCTCTGATCAGCGTTTCTTTCCATGATAAAAGTGATTTAAAAAAAAAAAAAAAAAAGAGTCCTCGAGGAGCGTGGTGGCACACACCTTTGATCCCAGCACTCAGGAGGCAGAGGCATGGGGGTCTCTGAGTTTGAGGCCAGCCTGGGCTACAGAGCAGGGTCTTGGATATGGATCAAAATGAGATTGACTATACCCACCCCATCTCCATCTCCTTGACTCAATTTCACAATTTCATTTGCATTTTCACATATAACCCTTGAGCACTGGCCACAAATCTAGGCACATCTAATAAACAATCTAAACTTAGAAGAATCACCCATTTCCTGGAGATCAGAGTTACTAGATGGCCATGGGAATTCTCTTAGGAGTTTGGTCTACATGAGAAAAGTTAATCCATAGCAAGTCAGGGTCAGAATAATGGCAGCTGCAAACACTGCCAAACTTGTGGTGCTCTGTCTAGACTAGTCATATTTCTCTTTTATCTATCTGTCCATCTGTCTTTCTGTCTATCTATCTATCTACCTATCTATCTATCATCTATCTATCTATCATCTATCTATGTATCTATGTGTCTGTCTATCTATCTATCTATCTATCTGTCTGTCTGTCTGTCTGTCTGTCTATGTGTCTATGTGTCTATCTATCTATCTATCTATCTATCTATCTATCTATCTATCTATCTATCTATCTATCTATCTATCTACCTACCTATCCATCCATCCATCCATCCATCCATCCATCCATCCATCCATCCATCCATCCATCTATCCATCTATCTGTCTATCTATCTATCTATCTATCTATCTATCTATCTATCTATCTATCTATCTATCATCTTTATTCCACAAAGGTTATGAAGCCTCAACAGGTGCTTCCTGGGTGACACATGTAACCTGTCTAGGGAGCGTCCCTCCCAGAGGCAGAATTGAGAAGTCCAAGGGGGCAGGGCATGAAATGTTTATAATTCCAAGTTCATGTGACATTTAGGAGGAAAATGGTGAGCAGGAAACAGCCTTATGGAATACTGAATTTAATAGTAATCTTTAAGTCTGAGAAATAAAAATAATACTGGGTTGGAGGCTAACCCAGCTCACTAACTCTGACACACTGAAACTTGGTGGTTTTCAGAATAGCAAGCACAGTGCAGGAAGAGCCATCCCAAACTGGAATGGTCCCCACCTGCCCTGCTTGCCCCAGGCCAGGCTGGGCTGGAAGGAAAGATGTGCTGGAGTGTTGGAGGAAGGAACCCCTGAATCTCTTCCTGTCTCATAGACATTCTGTTGTTCTCTCTTCCTTTATAGTCCACTCTCCAGAATATTCCTGGATCCTGGCTGAGCCCGCCGAAGCTGTCCTGATAATACTAATAAGCTGATCTAAGAGAAGAGTTTAGCCCACGGGGCCTCGGGGAGAGGCTTTCGGCTGGTGCTTCACTTGGCAGGATAGCAAGCTGCAATGAGCCTCATGCTACCAGCGCCGTGTTTGTGTTTTATATGTGCAAGGTGTTGATGATCATTCCGTTAGGTAGACCCAGCCTTTCCTTGGGCTATAGAAAAAGCTAAACTGTAAACGGCAATCTCAGAGCCTGTTCTACCTTTTAGAGTTTTTGTGAGCTTGGGGCAGGGGACATAGATGACTTCACATGCTCCCTTACCCCTAGGGTCCCTGGTCAGTGTGCTCCATAATGTCTGGTGCCCTTTGAAATGTCAATAATGAATTGCCCTTTTATTACACTCCTAGTCTTTCTCTCTCTCTCCTCTCCCCCCTCCTCACCCTCCATTTCTAGGGCTATTTCAAGGCGTACATGAGCTTGAAATCATCAAAATTGAGCATCTATGTGCTAATCCTGTGTCAAATGGTTCATATATACTAATATTGTGAGCAAGAAGTCAGAACTGCCATCTTACGGGCCAAGAAACTGAGTTTGCCCACAATCCGAGGTGCTAATAAATTTGCTCATAGTCAGCAAGTGTTAAGACTCTACCTCAGTCTTTCTAAATCCGAAACCTCACTTTTTTTTTCTACTGTGTCACTATGTTATATAAAATATTGTACCAGTCAGCACAAAATTAGTTGGTGCTGCAGTTACAAGTGACCCCTAAATCTTAATGGCCTATAACCATGAAGAGTGACTTCATCTTTCAGGTGCTGTGTGATTGACATGCAGCCCAGCCAGGCTTGGGGCTCTGTTCCACATTACCCCAGAACTCAGGCTTAGGACATACCAGCCTGCCGCCAGTACGGCAGTTCCTGTACTGGAGGGAGAGGGTGCCCTGAGCAGCCTAAAGCTAGCAATACAGTGTTCTGGCATTGGATTGAAACAGACCACATCTACCGTAACTCAGTGGCCTGTATGTTACGGTGCTCTTCTGCACCACAGCAAGGAGGAAGCACACTCTCATAGACTGAGAACCCAAAGTTCCCGATGGACAGTATTAAACTAGCCATGATTAATTTGCACAGGGATAGATACCCCAATACTCAATATACACCGCGTCACACCCCATTCCCTTCCTCATTAATGAACAGATAATAGTGGAATCTTTCTTTTTAGATCAAGGATAAGGCATAGCAAACCGGCCCTTCATTCTGTGTTCTTCTGAACTGGCCTGTCTTCACTGGCTCCCTTGCTAAATCACAGGATGCTGGGAGCAGGTTACATTTAGACCTGGTTATGCTGGAGCCTGGATCTTCAATGGTTTAATGTCTAACCCTGTACCAGGGACTTCTAAAAGCCATCCTGCGACTGTTGCAGATGATGGAATATTCATGTGTATGGCCCGTGACACCCTTCCCATGGCATCCAGTAGGGTTGGGGCTCCGAGCAGGCCCTTGTCTGCCAGTTACAAAACTTCTTCCACGTAAAGAGGCATGTCAGAATGCAAGCAACTGGCCAGGACATTATTACAGGATTACATGGAATCTGTTCTATTTGATTAAAACGAGAAAGATCATCAATCATTTGAAAGACTTGGCAGTTTGTTATTAGGTAGCCACTCGCCTATGACACACCTCACAAGCGCTCCAGGCATGCAGCATGTCAGGACACTGCTGTGCGAGAACCGCTCGCTGGTCAAGATGATGCCAGAGCTTCCAGTTGTGAAATGAAAAGCAATGCCAATTAACTCATTGTTGCACCTCTCTTGTGCCAAGGAATCAATCGATTGGGGAGAACATTTTGCCCACACTCACTGAATTGGCTGGTGATCTTGGCCCTGTACAGACCCAGGTATCAATACCTTCCGGCCTGAGTATCGGGAATGTGAGTCCAGCATTAGGTCTCAGACTCCGAGGCTTGGAAGGAACCTCCAGAGATAGTTTGCATACATTCCCTTCATGTTACCAACAAGGATCCGAAGGAACAGCCAGGTTGCAAGATTTGCTAAAGGACTCGCAACACAATTGTGGACCATTGTTTTAGGAAAGAGGTCAACGCGGGCACATCTTCACCCACAGCATTTTTAACATTTTCATAGCTATTTCAGAATCAAGATGCGCACCGAATGGCATTGCGTACTTTCTAAAAGTAGACAAGAATTTGAGAAACACCCCGTGGTGCAATTGTTCATTGCTTAAACTTGCTGCTGACTCATTTGCCCTTCGCCACTTCTTTACCAACATCGGTAGTGGCATTTGGTATTTACTGCCCCCCTCCCCCACCCCATTCTCCCTCGTTGGGCTGGCAATGAGGATGTAGTGACCTCACCTACATGAGTCCTCATTGGCTGGTGGACAGGACTCTGAGGTGAAGTCCTTGAAGGGATGCCCTGGGCACATGGGTAGGACTCCTGCCCTCCAGGCTGAAGTAAGTCATCTGTCACCCAGGCTGTGGACTGTTCAGGAATGAAAGGGGTCTGTGGCACAAGGAAGCCGAGGGTCTCAGACTTCACCTTTTTGATAAAGGCTAAATGACCCCTCCAGATAAAACTCTTCAGATGTTAAGGGGGAAAAAAATCTCATTCACAATATTCACAAAACTCATTCACAAGCCCCTCTTGGATGCGCATCTTCCATATTAACTGTGAATTTTACCTTTTCATTTGCTTGTGCTCTCTGCCTCTGAGACAGTCAATTTGGTTGTGGTCTCTAACCACATCCCCTTCTTAAGTCATGTTAAGAATCACTGCTACCCCAGTGCTTCAAGGGACATGGGGAAAAGGAGCTCCAGACCGGTTCTGTCTGGCCCTGAGGTGGAGGCATAGAGTCAGTAGCCAAGAACTAGGCTGAACGCTGTCAGTGCCCTGTCTGAACCTTTGGCCGTTGTCCATCCTCACAGGCCCAGGAGCAGTCTTTGGCATGGCCAGAGGACTCTTGGGCTTGGGGCCGGAAGCCAGCCCTTTGCCCTAGATGAGCACATGGAGTGGCCCCAACCCCACCCCCGAGAGCACACCCCTTTCCTTCTTGTCTGGGTTGATGCAGCTTAGAGAAATACTTGGGGCACTTGCGGGAATATGGAGTGACAGGGTGACATCTTAGGACCACCTTCCTCTCACCCACAACAAACAGAAGGGAGGAAAGGACCCACAGTGTGAAGGTGGTGTCCTTTCCTGGAGTCCATGGATTGTTAAAAAAATACTGTGGAAGCTTGCCCCTAACTAGGCCTTTTCTCTATGCGTCTTTACTACGAAGCCACACACATGCACACACACACACACACACACACACACACACACACGTACATGCACACATGCACACGCACACACACACATGCACACACACGCACATGTACACACACATGCACACACATGCACACACACGCACATGTACACACACACGCACACACACATGCACACACACACATGCACACACACACACACACACACTATCAGTTGTTCCTTTGAGGCCACTAAGCTCAAATTCTCGAAAACTTTAGAAAAGATAAAGAATTCAGAGCTGAAGAAGTTAAGAGGAGTTATATTATCCTTGTAGTTGGTTCGGGTTCAGGGAGGAAGACACCCTCTAAAGAACGTTTCAGGATGTGTCCGCATTGGTCACTTTCCTTGTGCTGTGACCTGAGAGGAAGCGGCTTCAGGTGCCACCATTCCAGTGCCAGGTGAAAAGCCTCTGTCTAGTTGCATTAGTTTCTTAACAATTGCCTGTGCGTTCCCTGCGTCCTTCTCATCTACAGCTTCAACTGTCCTTCCCTTCCTCTCCAAACTGCACATTTCTTAGGACTCTTGTCCATTTTCTACTCACTCCCTATAAATCTGTTGAAAAGAAGTGGGCAGTAACCACGTCACAGCCTGGATGTTATGTTGTCTTGGAATTTCCTCTGCCAAACAAATCCGTCCATTGACTTTGAATTCAGTCTCACTAAGTTCTCAGGGCAAGAAGAACATAGCCACATTATTTTACCAGAATGCAACATTGAATGGCCTCTAGTTCCATTCCTGATAGTCTTTATCAGCCTCTGAAACCTCATCAGCCAGGATGTCACACTACTATGTGTGCTGACTAGTTTTATGTCAACTTGACACAAGCTAGAGTCATCTGAGAGTCGGGAACCTCAACTGAGAAAATGCCTGCATAAGACCAGGCTGCAGGCAGGCCTGTAAGGCATTTTCTTAATTAGTGATTGATGGGAGAGGGCCCAGCCCACTGTGGATGGTGCCATATCTGGGCTGGTGGTCCTGGGTTCTATAAGAAAGCAGGCTGATGGGCGGTGGTGGCGCACGCCTTTAATCTCAGCATTCGGGAGGCAGAGGCAGGCAGATCACTGTGAGTTCGAGGCCAGCCTGGGCTAAAGAGCGAGATCCAGGACAGGCACAAAACTACACAGAGAAACCCTGTCTCAAAAAACCGAAAGAAAGAAAGAAAGAAAGGAAGGAAGGAAGGAAGAAAGAAAGAGAGAAAGAGAAAAAGAGAGAAAGAGAGAAAGAGAGAAAGAGAGAAAGAAAGAAAGAAAGAAAGAAAGAAAGAAAGAAAGAAAGAAAGAAAGAAAGAAAGCAGGCTGAGCAAGCCATGGGGAGCAAGCCAATCAGCAGCCCCCCTCCATAGCCCCTGTTTCAGACCCTGCCTCCAGGTTCCTGCCCCCTTTGAATTCCTATCCCGACTTCCTTGAACTATGAACAGTGCTGTGGAAGTGTAAGCCAGATAAACCCTTTCCTCCACAACTTGCTTTGGTAATGGTGTTTCATCACAGCAATAGAGACCCTGACTAGAACAATACGTTTCTTTCCGTGTTCCTGGTCTTCCATCCTCCCACCAGGTTCTGCTGTAGTGTTCTGGGGCTTTTTTAGCTCATGGGTCAAAACTCTTCCAATTCCTCCTGCAAAGCCATTTCAAAGGCCTAAAAATCACATGGTCAGTCAGTCACAGCAATAGGAAAATGTGGCAATGGGAACAGATCATATTGTGTCCACAGCCAGGACACAGAGAGCATTAAATTCGGGTGCTCATCTGGCCTCCTCATTTCTTTCCTTCTTATCAGTCTGGGAACCAAGCCTATGTTGTGGAATAACCCACATTCAGGATGATTCTTTCCTCCTCAGCTAAACTTCTTTGGTCACTGAGGGTCTCCTTGCCGGGAATTCAGCTCAGATACACATTGGCTGGTCTCCGCAGCATTCTGGGACCTCAGTTAAAAGGTCTCAATGACCCTGTAACTCTTGCAGACGCAGCCAGAGTTGTGTCTTCTTGATGATTCCAAACGCCAATCAAGCTGGTAATCACACTTAACCATCACAGTGTCACATCCTGTTAGTGGTTTTCGTAGGCTACTGAGCAAATTAACCCAGATGTCTGTGATGGAGACAGCAGTTTCGCTTCCATCCAGCAGCACCAGGGACACATGGCTGAAGATGTTCATTGAAGAAGTATTTGTGATAGTGACTAATCAGAAAAAAAAATAGCTCATTTTCTGTTACTTTTTAAAAAATATCTAGGACTGACTAGTTTATGAAGAATACAGGTTTATTTAGCTTACAATTCTGGAAGCTGGAATGTACAAAGGCATGTTTCTGACACCCGATGGTCCCCTGATAAGGGTCTGAAACACACATTGTATCGGTAAATTGTCACATTCTGTTAAGTTTCCTGAAGGTGGACTCTGGAAACAATGAGGCCTTCCCTTGTCTCCTCCAAAACTCCTTATCGTGGGTCAGCCTGGCCCCCTGGTTCTGTAACAGAGAGAGGCAGAAACAGCCAGCAGGCCAAGAATAGCAAAAGCATCATGTCCTTGAGAACAGCTGGGAGGTAAAGGATTTGCAAGTATGAGAAACTCATCCATGGAAAGGAAGCTCAGTCAGGAACTGCAGCTGACTGCCTCAACTTCCCCAGGCCATTTTTGCTGGGTATTGTAAGCCCCAGTTTGGTGATGCTGTCTTTGTTTGCTCATCAATTAGGCTACTCCAGCTGGACGATGAAAACAACTGACTTGAAGATGTTTAGCTGCTCTTTCTATCTATGGTACTTGATATCTTTTTCTTTTTAACTTTTGCTTTCTCTCTATATAAAACCTGGTCATTGTAGCTCATTCTCTGGACTGTACAGAACAGGGACTTCCTGCTACATTAAAGCACGGCAGAGCACATCTCAGGGTAAGGAAGAGCAAACTCATCAGAGAGCTCACAGCTTTTTTTGTTGTTATTGTGGCTTTCTCGTTTTTTGATTTAGTGTGTGTTTAATGTGTCTGTGTGCGTGCCCATGCAGTCAGCCACACATGCCACTGCATGCATGTGATGGTCAGAGAACAATTGAGGGAACCGATTCTCTTCCGGCATGTAAGTTCCAGGGATCCAGTCAGGTTGTCAGGCTTGGCGACAAGCATTTTTCACCTGCCCAGGCATCTCACTACCATCATCCCCCCTTTTCATGCTTACCTATATATTTATCTTTGTTTCTGTCTTTGTTTGGTTTGGTGGGCCTGGGGATTAAACCCAGGACCATTGACCTACATTTCTAGCCATTGTTCTTATTCATTTTGAGGTGGAACTTGCTAAATCGCTGTGGTGGTTTAAATAAGAATGGCCCTCATAGACTCATGTATTTGAATCCTTAGTCACCAGGGAGTGGAGCTCTTTGATAGGATTGGAAGGATTAAGAGGTGTGGCTTTGGAGGAAGTGTGTCACTGGGGGTGGAGGACAAAGGATGGGGTGGGGGAAAGCTTGGGGTTTCAAAGTCTGTTCCAGGCCCAGTCTCACTCTATTTTTCTGCCCTGTGGATCAGGATGTAGTTCTCAACTGCTTCTCCAGCACCACGCCTTCGTGCACGCTACCATGCTCCCAGCCATGATGATAATGAACGAAACCTCTGAAGCTGTAAGCAAGCCCTCGCTTAACTCTTATTAGAGTTGCCTCGGCCGTGGAGTCTCTTCACAGCCATAGAACCGTGACTAAGTCAGTTGCTAAGGCTGGCTTCAAACTTAGGGTCCTCCTGCCTGAGCCTAGAGCTGGAATCACAAACATGTATTACACCTCCAAGTGAGAACTCACTTTTATAAGGCAGTCATTCTATCTATTAATCGGTGAATGGATTAAGCCATTCATGAGGATGGAGGCCCCTGCCGAACACTGACACAATAGCAATCAGATTTCAACATGGGTTTCAGAAGGAACAAGCTGTATCCAGACCGCAGCAAACTGAAATGTCCATCGGAGGCGGGGGGCATGAACTGTGGTTTTCTTGTACTGACCAGTTATTCAGAAGTTAAAATGAGTGTGCTTGGAAACACAATAGTGGATTTAAAAACAAAACAAAAAAACACAGTAAGTTCTCAAACGATAGGGTCACTGTGACATCACTTATGTAAAAATAAAAAGCACTCAGAGTATTGGTAGGTGTAATTTATGAGTAGTATGGGGGAGAGCACACGTGTCAGAAAAATACCCACTGATTGCGGGATAGCAGCTGTGTGTTTGAAGAGAGAAAGGGGCACAAAGGGCACCGAAGCAGGTGTTCAAGGTCTTTTTGTTGTTGTTGTTTGTTTTAAGAATCTGATGCAAATGCAGCAAAACGTTAGCTTCTGCCGTTTCTTGGGCAGGGTAGGAGGTCCTTGTTCTGTTTCTCTTTGTCTTTTGCTGTAAGATTGCAATACTTCAAAACTGAGAGGAAAAAAGAAAAAGAGAATAGTACAAAACCCCAGCAGCACTTGACATGTGTTCATGTGAGCAGCACCTGAGAAGGGACAGGCTTCTTAGGACGGACTTCCCCAGGTTTCCAATGAGTGCTCGCAATGTGGTTTTCTTTGCTGCAGAAATGGACACCCAAGGGGGCTTCCACCCACTCCAGCCAATTATACTACGTCCTTCTGATCTCACGGCTCATAGAAATGGACCCCATTTCCTTCATTCAGATGCAGGGTAAAAATGAGACTACAGGAAGCTGGCTGCCCCAACCACCTCAACAGCCGCAGGAGGCCCCAGTGCCTGGGTTCCAAGCCCCCCAGCTGCTTCTCTACCTAGAGGGAAGACTTACCTAGTTCTTCCTTTAGCTTTTTTCTTCCTCTGTCTTTCCCAGGGTTTTGCTGTAGAATCGCACTCCTTAGGCATTCAGCAACTCCCATTTCCAAATGTCAATACCTGGATTCCTTTCTCATGAATCCACCCAAGCTGAAGCCTGAACGGTGTGAGCGGAGGCTTTTTATGATGTCCCTGGGTTCCACCTTCAGCTCTGGTTGAAGGCATCGGGTGCTGAAAATGGTTGAAAACAGGTTCTCTGAAGACATTTCAAAACCAACCAACCAACCAACAAACAAACAACCAGGCACCAGACTGAAGTGCCTGCCAATGTCCAGTGTGATGCTGAGCTGAAGGTCCCAAAGTGGTCCCTACTTTGAGAACCTCTGTCCCGAAAGACTGAGTCCTGGATTGTTTTAATGGCCCTGCAGCCTTGACATAAAGGTGTTCAAAGAGGGACTTCTTGTTCTCTTAGCAAAGGAGCCATGTCCCAGACCACTAGTCTACAGGCTCTGTTCCCATCCTGAATGCCCTGACCACGCCTCTAAAGGGCACAGCCTGCAGGATGGCTGTGCACTGACCCCAGGATCTCAAAAGGCGGAATCAGATCAGATCTGAGATGACTCCTGGCTGGACAAGGCAGAGACTCTGGGAAAGAAAGAGGGAAGGGATGAGAAAAGAGGGGGGGGGGGAGGAAGAGAAAGGATGGGGAGGGAGGCAAGAGTCCAGAGCAGAGATGCTGTCTAGCTGGGGTCAGCAGCTCCCCAGCACTAAGGGCACAGATGTAAGGAAAGCATCAGTGACACCTGTCCAGTCCCCTACATGTGACTTCCAGCTTCGTTCAGGGAGTTCTGTGGCGTTCCCACTGTCACCCCCCCCCCCCCCCAGATGCTGCTGGATCAGGCCAACTTTGGGGCAACAGAGAGGCTTTTTAGAGTGAAGAGGGGAGGACAGGCTGGCAGGTGGGGCAGCTGAACAGAGATGCTGATGTCATGTCGGTGTGCAGGGTCACGTGTTATGCTTACGGGAAGTAATAACTCCAGCCGCCTTTGATGTCCCCGCTCCAGCTGGACTTCCGGGAAGCCCTTAGGTCTCTTCACTGCTGCTGCTTTCTCCAGCCTCTTTCTCCGAGATTCCAGATCTCAGGTGCCCTCACACCCACAAACCCATCCATCCCATGTTGTAACAGCTCCCATTCTCGTGTTAGCATTGTGCCCTAGTTCTGCTGCCTGTTAGGAGGGGTGAGCCTGGGAGGGAGCCGGTGGTAGCTGAGATGCCCTACACATTCCTCTATACCGATAGTGAGGTCTAGGGGAGGAAGCCGATTGGCCCAAAGCCTCTTTATCCGCATAGTCTGCAGGGCCCATATGCCCATATGGATCAGATCCCAGCCTTCAGCTTCCTGGGAAAGGGGGCACCCTGCCCAGTGCCCAAGCGGCACCTTGAGCCTCTTGAGAGGGGGAAATTAGCCATCTGGAGAGATTTCTCGTGTTGCCTCTCCATTTTCCCTCTCCTTCTTGATTTCTCTTGGCCGCTCTGCTTAGCTCTGCTTATTTGCGTCCTCTGCCCAGACGTGATGCTCCACAGGTCGGGGGAGCCCTCCAGGCTCTGCCTCTCCAGCTAGTCGGCTATCCCTCCCAGCTCCTTTGGACTCTGGGACTTCGGGAGCTGCAACAGAACAGCGCCCTCTGCCTTCTTCAGGTCTCTCCACCCACTGCTCCCCGAGAAGGTGGCCACCTTCTCCCCTGTGTCCTGGGCAGCAAGCCTCCATACACAGATGGTCACGTAGATCCCACCTCAGAGCTGACATGCATTAGGCCCAGAGCTGGGACCCACGGCCCTGTAAGGAAAGGGTTATCACCTTGTTTTGTGGATGAGGAGACAAGCCCTGGGAGGGTTCGTGGCTTTCCCCGAGAGCACACAGCTAGTACAGGAAGCCTGGGATCTCTGGCTCCAGATCTGATCGACTCAGAAGGTCAGGTTCTTCCTATATACATCGGAAGCTGAAATCTTTTCTGAAAGATGGCTTCTAATGGGAACAGCTCCCGGGAGGAGCAGAATAGTGACTTGAGATACTCGCCTAAAGAGCAAGGGGCAGTCAAATGCCCAGATTGTAGACCCAGAAACCCATTTTGAGGGGTGATTCGTCCCAGGTGATGAGTGAGCTGTAAACAAGCTCACTGAAGGACGCCTCACATTATCAACCTTTCCCACCTACTGCCACCCCGCCCCAGGCTCTGCGCCCTTTTGGAAAGGACGGCTCTGCTTTCCTAATGCGCTGGGAAAGACTGCTGTCCTCTAGAGTAACTCACAATGGAGGCTGTAAAGGGAACTACCCCACGACGACCGCACGATGCCGCCCGTGAGCCATGCACGCCGTTGCCACTCGCGCCTAGCGAATCTGCTGTGTTTGGGGTCAGAATTGGGAGGTCCGGGAGCATCAGGGCCTGTGGTCACAAGATGAGTCAGCCCTGTAAGGTGGCCCGTCGACGTCGTGCTTTCTCTGCTGATGTCTGCCTGTCTCCAAGTGGGGGCGTTTGCCCCGCACACCTATAGTCCCCGCTTCTGACCTGTGAACTCAGCTCTCCTTCCCGAACCTCCGTAGCGCACTCCCAGCCCCACTCAAGCTCACTTGGCACCCTTGAACTCAGCGAGGTTCGCACACCCGCTCACATGCCGCCTTAGATTTGCCTTCAGTGGCTTCTGCACGGGGATGGAACCTTCTGGGGGCTTTATTTCTCAAGATCTGTGGCTTTGTTGATAACGAGATTGACACTGTACTCCTCGCCTTGGGCTGCCCCCCACCCCGCACCTGGATGTAGAGAGTAGAAAGATCCAGATAAGGAAAGGCACCGAGCCTGGCCTCCTCTGTGCTTGGGGCCTTTCAACCTTGGTGGGATGGGGGAGAAGGGGAATGAGATGGACACCCACGTGGTCACCCCTGACCGGCTGTGAGTTCACCACAGCTGCAGAGGCACCCCCAACTCCGTCAAACTGGCAGAAGCCACCCACAATTGTCATTACCTGTCCTTACCACCTCTGGAAACTGAGGACCTGGTGATTTTAAATCTGTTATGTCGGTCCTCTGCTCTTTATCTCCGCACGGCACTCACCTTTAGATAGTTCCTCTGGATTTTAACTCAGCCCTTGACTATGGACCCTCGGTCAACGCACCCAAGTGGCCTCCTCTCAGGACGGTGACAGATTTCCCCCAAGTCGGCCCCTTTACTCCAGCGTGTGCAATGCCCCCTCCTCCCTCTAGAGGGCTCTGAATCAGCGGTAAGCAAAGGTATCCACTCCGTTTACATGAACAGTCAAGGATTTTATTTGGAGGATTTGTGGTGACTCACAGGAGGAAGGAGGTAGTGGCCACTCAGGCTAAGGGAGGGCAGATGCCAGGCACCTCATCCTGGGCAGAAGCTCATCATCTTCTCATCGCACGGCTGCTGGAATCCATCCGATCAACTGTGGTTTTCCCAGTCACAGGTCTGCATACCAACAGCCAGGCCTGTCTTGGATCCCATGTCTACTCAACGCACAGGGAGGGTTGGACATACTGAATGACAGTCCTGCCAGGAGTGCCCATAGTGGCCAGCAACATCCACCCAAGTGCCTTCTGTGGCCTAGACTGGAGCCACTCTCAGTGAACACTGCATACCAGGCAAGGATTACAGGTAGGAGGTGACTGGGGCGCAGAAAGCCTTAGGGCAGCATTTCTCAACCTGTGGGTCACAACCCTTTTGGGGGTCACATATCAGATAACCTGCATGTCAGATATTTACATTATAATTCATAACGGGCAAAATTAGTTATGAAGTAGCAATGAAATAATTTCATGGTTAGGGGTCACCACAACCCGAGGAACTGTACTAAGGGGTCCCAGCATTAGGAAGGTTGAGAAGCACAGCTTTAGGACTTGACCCGTGGTCACCCAGCAGCACAAACATATGGCAAGGATGTGTGGATTCACCTGGTATTCTTGGGTTTGGTATGACTCACCTGGAACCCTTGGAGGTCCCCCCTGTAGACCACGCCCCCCGTAGATACTTTTTGGGGTAAGGGCTTCCTGACTACTGTCGAGAGAACAGCAAGCCCAGACCGCAAAAAGATCCAAAGGAGGCAGCTGCAGAAGGGCTGCAGGGAGATGCCGTCCCTCCCAGGCCAGGGCTTGCATCTGCAGATGGGCTCAAGGAAGCAGAGCCGGGACCTGGGGAGAAGGAGGGTGGAGGAGGGAAGTGGAAGGAGGCAGGGCCCTGGGATGCAGGCGGGCAGGTGACAGGGATCCCAGCAGCACCCACTTCTACCCACCCCATGTCAATCTCGTTCTTACCTGCCGGGCGGGTAGAGAGCAGATTGGTCACGTGCCCTGATGTGCGAGGCAGCTGGAGTCTCTCTCTTCTTCTGCTCTGTGAGGATTTTATGGTCCCCTGCGAGGGCTGGGATTCAGCCATTGCAAGGATCTTCTGTGTCCTGGGTTCCACAGCATCAGCACACCCACTTCCCCTGTAGACTCACCAAGAGCCTTCCAGAGGATGCCGTCTCTGGACACCTCTGGGCTAAGGCCTGGATTCTGGTCAGCTTCAGCAGCTACCATGATATGATGAGGAAAGGTAGAAGCTCCAAACCACGCCCCATTTGCACCCCCCCCCCCACCTCCACCGTCTTAAACAACTTTGGTGACCCTTGCTCCCGGAATGAAGGTAGGAAAGCTGTCCAGGAGCCCTGCTCCCCAGTAGCCTGGGTCTTTCCCACTCTACCTGGAGGTCCCTGAGGCCTTAGCCAGGGAGCAGAGAGGTCCCAGCGGGGTGGACATGGAGGGACTGTTGATTGGATGGTTCTGCTTCTCAGCCAAGTCCCAGCTCAGGTCGGCCCATGTTTTGCATTTCCTGAAGGGAGTCAAGGAAGAGCTGTCTACCTGCCAAAGCAACGGAGCTCATTAGCAGAGGCTGCCTGAAGACACCCGCAGCCCAGCTCAGCAGCTGTCCAGGGTAGGGAACAGAATGTAGGATGAGACAACCTGGGGCAAACTGCGGAGAAGGGCCTGGGGACAAACAGGGCTGTAAGGTTCTGAGGGCACCTTTGTAAGAGAGGTCTATGTTGCCTTCCTGTTGGGGGCGGGGAGCTGTGCTCACTCTTGGGAGGAAGAGGAGGGGAATCCTCCCCTACCCTGCTGAGCAGGTGGACCTCCCCTCTGGATGCTCACTTTGGGAGCCCCAAAGCTGGAGGGGACTCCGGGGCCACAGGCATCTCCCTGTGGGCTTGCTCTCTTGCACAGGCTGGAGAACTGCTGTGGGAGACCCCTGGCTCCAGCTGCTCACAGCTTTGCCTGGTCTACCCCTCCCCACCCCCACCCCCATAGCATGGTCCCCGGGAAACCTCTGGATCCTGTTCCCCAGCTCTCTCCTGCCTTCCTTGCCTGGCTGCAGCTTGTGCCAGAACAAGCAGGAGGGAGGATGGGGAAGGGAGGTCCATGCTTCTGATGGGTTTACACTGAGTCACACAAGCTTGGAATTCAGGCCGTCGGGTGAGCTGGTAAGGACTGCCATGGGAAGGGAGTGTGGCAGCTCCTGCCCCTCTCACATGGACCTTGCCCCTGAGGACACTCTGGCATTGACTGTGTCTTCCCCACCCTTTCCAAGGCTTCTCCCGATTCTTTATTTCATAAGGTCACTCCCCCAGTGCTTGCTACAAGCCTGCACGGTGCTGCAGGCTTTCCCTGTGGGGATGCCCTTGTTCCTATATGAGGAAATGAAAATCCAGCTCCAGGGAAAAATCCCTCTGGGTCCTCCCGGGTCTCCTGTCTCATTCCTCAGCACATTGCTGGGTCTTCAGAAGCCTCTAGCTCAGCAGTTCTCAACCTGGCAGGTCACAACCCCTTTGAGGGGGGTCCCATATCGGATATCCCGAATATCAGATATTCACATTATGATTAATAACAGTAGCAAAATAACATTTATGAAGTAGCAATGAAAAAATTTTATAGCTGGGGGTCGCCACAACATGAGGAACTGTATTAAAGGGTCGCAGCATTAGGAAGGTTGAGAACCAATGTTCTAGCTGCTTCTCACCACCTCTTCAAGACGTGACCTACCAACTCCTCACAAGATCCCTGTTTCTACACTTGGTGTCCAGAGTCCCATCTCCACAAAGTGACCAGAGCCACCCTTTAAAGACATCCTTTTAACGGGATAGCTCAGTTGGTAGAGTACTTGCTTAGCGTGCACGAGGCCCTGGGGTTTGGCCCTCTGCACTACCGAAACTGGGTGTGTTGGGATACACCTATAACCCTAGGTTGGGAGGCCAGAGGATTAAAACTTCCAGGTGAAGGCGGCCTTTAGATACATAGGGAGTTCAAGGTTGGTTTGGGATATATAACGTCCTTCCTCAAAAACTGAACAAAGCAAGGAAAAAAAAAAAAAAAAACCCCAACCAAGCAAAGACCCATCTTGTCTCTGTGTAAATCTTTCCTCAGTATCTTTCAATCTCAGTTCCCAATACCCACCACAGAAGCAACTAATGAGCCCAATCCCACCCACCCCTGCCGCCCCTCTCACCTCACCCCTATCACCTGGCCCATTCTTTTCCAGACACACTGGCTTCCTTGCTTTCTGTGACAGTGACAACTGTGTCTCGGCCTCGGGGTCCTTGAACATGTTGTCGTTTACCTGGGTGATCTATCATCCTGCATAGCCCAGGTCTAGGCCTCAGTCCTCCCGAGGTCTCTCCTCAAATGGAGACTTTCTTAAAGAAGCTATGATGACTAATTTTATGTGTTAACTTGACTGAGACGCGGAGTGTCTAACTATTTGGTGACTGTATTGAATGTGTCTCCAAGGACATTTTTAAAGATGAGATTAACATTTGTATTAATAGGTCCATAAAACAGTTGCCTAATGTGAGTGGGTCTCATCCAGTCCTCAAAGGCCTGTAGTGTGGTTTGAGTATAAAATGTCCTCCATGGGCAGAGAGAGAGAGAGAGAGAGAGAGAGAGAGAAAAGCAGGAGAGGAGAAAAATATAGCCTTGAATGAGGACCTATGGAGAAGATGGGCTGATATTTAATTGCTCCACATATTTGGACCTCAGAGTGCTGGTAAAGGAGTTGTGGAGAACAGGATATGTGGGAGGACAAGGGCTCAGATGGCAAGGCCAGGACACCATTAGCCGAAAACAGAGCTCTTGTGCAAATGAGAAATGTGTGTTCCCATGGCTAGTACCCCTGTCCAAGAACTGGAGACACAGCTCTACTCTGAGCTAGATTAGGGGAGCAGGACCCCACAAGTGGCTCTTCAGAGACAACCGTGGCTTCCCTCTCTCCAGCACATATCAGAGAAGTCCCCAAGTCCTGCCTCCAAAGGCTGCTCAGCTTCCTACTTCCTGCCATCAGTCCCCAACCCCCACTTATCAGCCCACCTACCCTGACAGTGGCCCTGTACCTTCTAGGAATAAGATGTCACCTTCCCAGTTCCCTCCTGAGACCTGGCAAACATAAAACCATGAGCTGGCATGTGGAAAGAGGTTCTCAGTGACCCCCTTCTGCTCCAGCTTCTCCCATACTGGTCAAGCCACTGGTCTAAGTTCTGGAAAGCGCTTCCCTTAGGCCTCTTCCCTGAAGATCATAAGAGGTAGGATAAGCAAGCCTTATCCTACTAGGCAAGTATTTATGCCCTAGTGAGGCAGGGTCTAGGGAGGCTGGCTCTCTCTGTGGCTCCAACACCCAACCATAGCTTTGACTCTTCTGCTTGGCACCTTCTTGCTCAGACAGAAGCTGTCCCACGGGAGCACTGTCCCCCTCTAAGCCAGCCCCGTGCCCCGTCCTTTCTACAGGTCTCCACTCTTCCCACAGAAACTCCATCACCACCCTCCCTCCTTTTCCTGGTCCAAGCCCTCCCTTGTTGCCCCACCAACCCCACCTGCTTGCAGAAACTTCCCTTGGCTACCTTAATCCCTTCCCCAGAATCCCAGTAGCAGTGAAATCCATTCATCACTAGGTGGACATCACCTGAGTGCCTGCACTTGCATGGCCCGTGCTGAATACAGCGGACAGAGAAACGAGCCCCCTGAGACCTTGCCTGCCAGGGCCTTCCAGATGAGAAGGCCAGTGTGGACATTTCTCCCTGGGTGCTGGGATCACCTCCCACAAACCATTCTGCAGCCGTCTGATAACCGCTCCTGGAGCTGGCCCATCCTCCCATTCTGCTCTCTACTCCAGCACAAGTAATGATGGGACCAGGCAGATGTCTGTAGGTAAATGGTGGAGGACAGACCCAGTGCTGGAGGAACCCGGGAAGCTGAGACTCTCTAAGATGGATGGGATGAGGGAGGGGAGCCTGGGAAGCTTTTCCAAGGTGGTCTGTGCAGTGTGGGGAAGTGAGAGGTGGTTGGGGACAGGGGTGTGGAGACAGAATGGATAACAGCACAAAGGCTCTCAGAAAGACTTCCCAAAAGCTTGATGTTCCGGCCAGCAAATGGTTTTGTAGCTCTTCCAGTGAGCCATAGATCATCTCTGAAGGGTTTTGAGCAGGGAAGTGAAAAGGGACAGGCTGCTGGTGAGTAATAGCTTTATAGTAATCTGATGAGCAGCAATGGGGTACAGGTTGACCTAGGTAGGTGGGGCAAAGAGACTGGGTTGCAGCCAACTTCAGATATAATAGCCAAGAAAGGACAGGGTACAGATCATCTGCTTGGTGGGGAGAGGGGTCCCAAGACAAGGGCAGGGGCCTGCCCCAAGAGAATAATAAGGTGGCTAGATCGTATACCATAGGCAGTCCAATTTAATAAGAGGATGTTAAGGACCCATGATGTACAGAGATAAGCAAAGTCACTGTCAGTTTTCAAGATGCAGGATTTGATAATGAGGATGGTATGTGAAGGGCAAAAGTGACCGGAGGAAGCAGAAATAGAAACTAGAGAGGGGAGGAGGCATGCTGTCTTCGGGGCGCGGGTCCCTCACTGTGTTACAGACACCTCCACCACTCCAGGATGGTTTTCCCAGCACTGTTCCCCTGCCTAAGATGACAAAGTGTAACAGGACAGCCACAAAGCCTGCAGCCCCACCCTGAGGAAGGTCCTCAGAGCCATGCCTTAGCCCACAGAAGGGGAAGGATGCGCACCAAGCAGAGCCTAAGCCCAAGGGTTTCACTTAGCTCTGAACACTGTGTGAGTGACCTTGCGTGACTCCGTGCTCCTCTAGCCAAGCACTGGCCACACTTAACTATAAAACAGGAATGCTTCTGCCTTCCAAAGGGGAAGTATGTCCATCCCCCAACGGCACACTGCCGCTGCATCTCTACTTTCTTATTCCTTCATTTCTGAAGTCTCAAGGTCAAACTTCTAAATGCCTTTTGAAGCTACCCATTTCTCTCTGGCCACCCCACTCCCACCCCCTTCCCTACCCCCCCCCCCCCCCCCCCCCCCCCCCCCCCCCCCGCCCTGCCCTGAGGAAGACCTAGTGCTCTTGGGATCTCTGGGACTAGAGGCCTCCCACTGGCCCACTCCACAGGAGCCCTCTCTCCTCCAATCCCCCCAAATTTAAATGCAAACCTGCTTTTCTTCCTCCACCACCTAAGAAATCCTTAAGTGGTTTCTGGCCACTCTTAAAAGTAAATCACGTCTGATCACCTGCCTTGTCCCCACGCGTCTCCTGTGTCAATCTCCTCCTCTCTGGATGCTCCAGCCTTATTGGCATGCCTCCAGCTCCTTGAACACTCCAAGCTCGCCTCGGGGTCTTTGCCCTTGCTGTCCCCTCTGCCGGGCACAATGTCCCTCCCACTTCCCTGGACGACTCCAGCACAGCCTGCAGCAGGGAGCTTAATTATCACTCCCTCTAAGAGACCTTCCCAGAGCACCCAAATTAAACTGACCCTGTTAGTCCAATGCAGATCGCCCTGTGCTTCTTCCCTGAGCTTTCCTCTCCTTTGCAAATATATATGCATAGCAGTGGTTCCTTTGTTGGTGGACTTAATGTCTGTCTGTCCCTCTGGACTAGATCCCTGAGGACAGAAGGCTTGTCTGTCTTATTAGCAGCTATACACTCAGCACTCATAATTAGTGTTGACAGAACGGAAGAAAAGGTGCATTGAACAAGGAAGGCTGGAAGCAAAGAAGGAAGAGACGGGGAGGGTGGTCTGTGTCTTTGGACCTCCAAAGCAGACCCTCAAAATGGCATGCTGGTGACAATGTCCTAAACAGAAGGACTCTGGCCGGTTAACTGAAGCCTAAAGGTGGGTTTCTGTTGACCAGAAAGGCAGATCTCTAAGGCAGTTTCTGTTTACCAGGAACCTCCCTTAATTCCATCCGGGGAAGGTCAACTACTTTGGACAGGACATCTAGTTCCGAACAACCTGTATGAGCTCAAAGACCATCCCCTGCTAACTGTGATAAAATCTGCTTGCTTTTCTGACATTTTGCTTCTCTCTGCCCCCTGAACCTCACCCCAAGAAGTAGCCTTGGCAGTTTGATCCCCAACAGACCTTTCTTTCTACGCATGCAGTGATTCAGTTCAGTGGTTTCACTGAGCCCTCCATTGTAGTCTGGTGGCAGGATCTCTGGGTTGAGCTTCTGTGACTCTTCTAAGATTTGTGACACCTGGGTCTCGGTGTCACAAATGAGCAAAGCTGGGCAGAGGGGCAGGGCAGAACCTTGTCTCAGTGGCTGGTTTGGACCTGTGTCTTGTTTAGCGAACCAGACTGCTGCCCACGGAGAGAGGTTCTCATTGTTCATGGCCCTTGCAAGTAGAAGTGGAAACTACAGCAATCAGCCAAAAAGCCCCCCCCCCCCCTTTAAGGGCCACATCTTCCTGTTGTAACAAGTGAGTGACCCTCCCCTCCCTGAGAGCTCTGGGAGAGGGTTCTTCCAACGGGCATATGATATTTGTTTGTGCGATGACTGGGATGTGGTTTGTTCCCACCAAAATCTCTGTCCAAGTTTGGTGGCTTTGCTGTGGGGAGGGACCTTTAACAGGGATTCATGCCTTTCTTTTGAGATTGGGTGAGGACACTTGAGAGTCCAGTCACAAGGCCGGTCCACCCCTCTGTTCCCTCCCTGCCTCCCACAAACTCAGCCACTTGCACTTTCTACTCTACCTCCGGAAACACACGGCTCTCACCAGAAACTGAAAAGATGGTAGCATCTTGCTCTTGGCCTTGTAGAACCATGAGCCAGAGTAAATGGATCTTCTTTATAAACGATCTGTCTTCAGACATTCCGTTAGGGCAGCACAAATCAGACGAGACACTGTGTAATTTCGTTTTGTGATTTCGTCACCTGGTGAGTGACTCATCTTTCTTCAGTTTAGCTTCATGTTTCTTGATTTGTCACCCGCCTGGCAACAAGTTGTTCCTTGTCATTTTCTCTGTGGAGTATTTGTTTTCGTTAGTTCACGTTAAAATAGAAATATTTCTTACTTGAGTGTTTCGCGCTAATTTATAGGCCAGTATTTATATTCTTTTTTATCAGCTCAGTAATAATATTTTCCAGACCTATTACAAGTTCTCATTGTCTTCACGGTTTCATTAGCCATAAAATGAAACTAAATAGAGTAACAGTTGTTTAATTTAACATATGAATCTTATTCTTGTTCTGAAAATAATTTAGATAAAAATAACGTTGTGTACACTGAATGGTGATGAATTGAGACAGTGCCGTTTATAGAACTCCATTCTATTGATATCTTTAGCGTTCCTTTCTTTCTGATGATAATGAAAATCCAACCCCCCACTTCCCGTTCCACCTACTTAAACTCACATGGGGGAATTGGACTTGGAGGGAGGGGAGGGGCCTTCAATCTTGAAGACTGTCGGCTCCCAGGCTCTCCACATCAAAAGGGGGGTATGGACATTTTCTCCTGGATGTCCTGAGTCCCACGGATAAATGTGTTAGAGGATCTGACTTCAAGAAAAAGACTTTTCTAGAAGGTCAATCGCTCCCTCATTTCAAGTACAGATGAGGCCTGTCGGCAGCATCCTCTGAACTTGGAGGGGAAAAGAAACCCCAGACTGCACAGCTGGTGACCATGTTGCACCCCGGGAGTGGTCCTGGGGATCCTGCTACCAGGCCTGGAGCGGTCCTCAGAGATGGCCTCCAGCTCTGCAGACAAGTAGCCCAAAGCTGGTTCGAACAAATGCAAACAGAGCTGTGGGAGCTGGAGACCTCGGAGTGGGGGAGTAGGAGCCGAGGGCTTGAGCAGGTTTTTGTTTTTTTGGTTTTTTTTTTTCGAGACAGGGTTTCTCTGTGTAGCTTTGCGCCTTTCCTGGAACTCACTTGGTAGCCCAGGCTGGCCTCGAACTCACAGAGATCTGCCTGTCTCTGCCTCCCAAGTGCTGGGATTAAAGGCATGCGCCACCACTGCCTGGCTTGAGCTGCAGCTCTATTAGGAAGGGTTCTTCTCCAGAGGATTTCACTCTCTAGGGTGTGCTCTCTGCATTTCGACAAAACACACAGCAACAGCAACTTGAGGGTCAGCAGCAGGACTCTGGGTAAAAGCATTTGCCTCCAAGCCTGACAACCCGAGTTCAGTCCTAAAATCCTCATGGTGGAAGGAGAGAACTGACTTCCAGGAGCTGTCCTCTGACCTCTACATGCATACCATGCACAAGTGTGCACACTCACACATGCAATATATAAATGTTAAAAAAAAAACCCTAAAAACAAAACACAGAACAACACAAACAAACAAGCAAAAAAGCCGCAATGCAGCCTAAGGAGGGAAGGGTTGATTTTGGCTCACAGCTAGAGGGTACTGTGCACTACGGTGGGGAAGGCTTGGCGGCAGGAGCGTGAGGTGGCTGGACACAGTGTGTCCAGCACGCTGGCCCGTGAGTGAGGACACCCGTAAGTAGGGCTGATCTACTGACATCAGCTAACCCAACCCAGAAACTGCCTTACATCTATCCCCAGATGTTTCTCTCTTAAGTGGTCCTAGACCCTAACGAGATGTCACTCAACATGAACCACCATACCCTCCACACAGTGACCTCATCCCAGGCTGGTGGAAAGTCCTCTGGTGACCACCACTGCTTCCTGGGCTGTGATTCCCAACATGGTAGCAGGCAGGGGCTGGACAAGGCTATCTGGACTCAGAAAGTCCGTCTTGACACTCTTCTACCCTCGGCCTAGGAGCACCCACTTCACCAGGACCTAGACCAGCACATCCTGGGTGCCCAGATGGGAAGCCATGACTCTGACTCTACAAAGGTTTCATTTAGACTTGAGGACCAACGCACAGGTTCCTATAAAGCCCCAGAGACAATCCCTTTGTGGCCACTCTGTGCCCCCCCCGTCCCCCCCCCCCCCGTCCTGATTGCTGTCTCTATGTCTTTTCTCTTCTATCCCCACCTCTGTCTCTATTTTTACTTCCCCCAGACAAACCTCCTGGGGGCAGGGGGACAATAAATAAAGCCACATGGGGGAAAGGCAGCAAGAAAAGTGAAAGGAAGAATGTTTTATACCCAATTCCCATCCAGGGCTATAGAATGGGAAGGCCAGAGTTGCCCTGGGAGGGGAGGCTGGAGGAGAGCAAAGCCAGTGTGTACCAGCACCAGGCTTTGACTATGACACCAGGAAAAGAAACCCGGACTCGCAGATGTGGTGAGGAGAGTCTGTTTGGCATCAGGAGTAATCTTGATGGCTGAGTCAGAACAGAGCTGGCAAAAGCTGGAGCCGGGCTCACACTGCCAGCCACTAGTCACTCACTCGTACTGGACTTGAGCAACAAAGCACAGGGAACACCAGTCTCCTATGGTAGGGTAACGGCAGCACAGGACTGCGGTTGGTGAGAGCAGGGGACCACACAAGGTGAGGCAGGCAGTTTTGCTTAGACCAGGGCGCTTTTCAGGTGAATGCAGGCAGGGCTACTGTATGGAGCAACCTGGAGAGTCAAGATGGCTTGTAGGGATGAATTCTCCCCCTCCCCCATTCTCCTGAAGAAGTTCTAACTCCCAATACCTCTGTGCATGACTACTTTTAGAGATAAGGCCTTTAAGACCAATGATTAGATTAAAATAAGGTTCTTGGTGGGGGCACTATTCCAATGTGTTCTTTAAAAAAAAAAATCGTTGTACATATATATACATTGTACATGGTACTGTGTTGCATAAGGATTTGTTCACACTGCTATGAATTGTACATTGAGCACAAGTCCTCATGCCTCTCCTCTCCCCTTCTCACGCAGTCTGTGTTCTCTCTGTGTGCGCATGCATGTGCGCATGTGCGCATGTGTGCATGCCAGAGGCTGATGTTTTCTTCCTCTTGCTTTCTACCCTACTTTTTGAGGCAGAATCTCTCACTGAACCCGAAACTTTCCAACGCAGCAAGACTGGCCAGCCAGCAAGGCCCAGGAATCCTCCTGTCTCTGCCTTCCCAGGGCTGCGATTACAGATGTGCAGTGCCTCCCCCAGCTGTTTCATGTGGCGTCTGGGGATCCTCACATGTACACAGCAAGCACTTAACCAACTGAGCTGCTGCCTCGGCCCACAGTCTGAGGGGGTTTGTTGTTGTTTTAGTGATTATCGATACATGATCTGACTGTGTAGCTCTTGCTGGGCTTGAACTCACAGAGATCTGCCTGCCTCTGCCTCATGAGTGCCTACATTAAAGGAATGTGCCACCTCACCCAGTGACAACCTGTGTTCTTTATAAGAGAATATTCTATTTGGGAGCTACAGATAAGCGCCTGGTTTCCTACCTGTAGCCCTCAGAGCTGTGAGAGAGACTGAGGGCCCTATAGCAGCCCTGGTGGGTAAGTGGTTGAGGGCTGGGTCGCTATGCAAAGAGAACACTTCTTAAAGTCTGGGATAGGAGAACAGAACAGGGTCACTACAGTTCATGCAGGAGCTCAGGTAAGCACAGGGGCTGGAGTGAGGTGGGGGATGGGTAGTAAGACCTCAGGAGGTACTTAGAGCAAACCTTCTGGAGTGATCCTAGGAAGACCTCACCTTTAGAGCAACAACTATACAATGCTGTACTGTAGGGTCATAGGAAAGAGAGGACTTTCAGCCCTCCAGGATCAGTGTCTATCAGAGTAAAATTCAATATGTTTTAAAGGAAGATAGTATAAAATATATTTGCTATTGGACATTATTCACAGTGTCCAGAAGATCACGACAATATTTTAGACATAAGAAATGGGAATATGTGACCTATGGTTAAGAATAATCAACTCACAATTGTAAAGCAATAGAAACAAGTCCTCAAGTAAGAGAGATGTTAGAATTAGTAAATATAGATGTTTATACAGCTCTTACAAAGTTTAGGGATTTACAAGTAGAGGATACATACATGAGTGCATACAGAAATTTCTACAGAAAAATGTTAACTGTCCAAGAAGATAACTCAGTGGGCTAAGGTACCGTCCACCAGGTCTGGAAACCTGAGTTCAATTCCCAGGATCCACATGGTGGAAGGAGAGAACCTACTCCCACAAATTGTCTTTTGACCTACACACACACACACACACACACACACACACACACACACACACAACATTATCAGTATCTTGAAAACTAAAAACCAGAGGGAGCAGGGCCACATTAACACTACTGATTATGGCTGACTTCTCAAAGGAGATAACGAGGAGGAAGCAATGAAACATCTTTTGGGGGTTGAAAGAAAACAAACTCCCTTCCCTTTAAATAACCTGTCAACTCCAAAAACATCTACTAAAGATGTTTTTCAAAAACAAAGGATTGCTGTGGGATGTTCTGTATGGCAAATGTGTTGCTGATTAGTCAATAAATAAAACACTGATTGGCCATTGGCCAGGCAGGAAGTATAGGGGGGACAAGGAGGAGAATAAAGCTGGGAAGTGGAAGGCTGAGTCAGAGAGACACTGCCAGCCGCCACCATGACAAGCCGCATGTGAAGATCCCGGTAAGCCACAAGCCATGTGGCAAGGTATAGATTTATAGAAATGGATTAATTTAAGCTGTAAGAACAGTTAGCAAGAAGCCTGCCACGGCCATACAGTTTGTAACCAATATAAGTCTCTGTGTTTACTTGGTCGAGTCTGAGAGGCTGTGGGACTGGCAGGTGAGAGAGATTTGTCCTGACTGTGGGCCAGGCAGGAAAACTCAAGCTACAAATGGCGTCCAACGTGGTGGCAAGAGTTTCCACCTAAAAACTGAGAAAAAAGATTCTAAAACAGAGCTAAAAACAGTTCCTAATTGTCTCTCTCAAATGAGCGGCAGCTGCCGGTTTGAGCTACTTGTGGGTTCCTAGCTTGAGTGCTCGACCTGCCGTATGGTGGGAATGAGGCCTCTGCAAGTGGCACATTAAGCTGCATGGAGGATTTAGCCTTTGCTAGTACAAAATGAAAAAAGAGGTTTCTGGGCTACACGCTGCTTGGATAAAAGCATAGACCCACGATAGTTCCCAGAGCTGGTGGTAAATGTAGCCATGTTGGGAAGCTGAGGTAGGTGGAGCCAGCAGCCACAGCTGCTGCAGTTTAAAGCAATAGATTCACAATAAGACAGATTCAGATGTAATAGTTTACAATGTGTGTAAAATATACGTAGGCTTGAAAGAAACAAAAAAGGTGATATATACAGTTATATAAACAAATACATAGTTTAAAAAAATAAAGTCTTTAAAGAGACAGTAAAATTAATATAGAAAATAAGCCACATAAAGATGAATATTACACAGAGAATCTGGATTGTGTTGTCTTTGGGAATTTTAACTGCAGAAAAACATTTGATTGTAAAAGTTGTTGAGTTATGCCAAAATGTATATCTTAAAGATACCTTGACTTCAAAATTTGGATATAAGGATATGTTACTTTGGAAAAGAGTCTCTGTTTTTGTTCCCACAGAAAGCCAGAGGCTATGGATTTGTTTCAGATTAAGATACATCAGGTTTGACCAGCCAAGACCCCCTGAAACGTCTCCAATGACACCATGGCCCAGATGATCCAACATCCAGAATGGTTTGAAGGCAACTGGCTCAGACGATACAGCCTCACGGACTACTCCATGATCCTAAAATTTTCTTTGTGTCCCCATAAAATTTTCTTTGTGTCCCCATAAGATACAGTGCCCCCCTCCAGCAGGAAGTAGTAAGAGAAGCTACGCCCAAATTCCCAAATTATATGTAATTTTACTTTGTTAAGGTTAAAACCTTCCTTTTTGAAAAAAAAAAAAAAAAAAGGAAAGTGCTGTGGGATGTTCTGTATGGCAAATGTGCTGCTGATTAGTCAATAAATAAAACACTGATTGGCCATTGGCTAGGCAGGAAGTGTAGGCGGGACAAGGAGGAGAATAAAGCTGGGAAGTGGAAGGCTGAGTCAGAGAGACACTGCCAGCCGGCGTCAGGACAAGGAAGATGTAAAGTACCGGTAAGTCACGAGCCATGTGGCAATGTATAGATTTATAGAAACGGATTAATTTAAGCTGTAAGAACAGTTAGCAAGAAGCCTGCCACGGCCATACAGTTTGTAACCAATATAAGTCTCTGTGTTTACTTGGTCGAGTCTGAGAGGCTGTGGGACTGGCAGGTGAGAGAGATTTGTCCTGACTGTGGGCCAGGCAGGAAAACTCAAGCTACAAAGGATTAAACTTTTAGAAATATAAACACCAAGAGAATTCATTCTTAGGCAGATATCCATGTTAATACTGATAAAGGAAGTTCTTCAAGCTGAATGGAATCGATACCAGATAGACATTGGGATCGCACAGGAAGAAGAAAGAACACTTGAAGTTAAATACATGGGTAAATGCCAAAGGCTATTATTTTTCCCTTTGTTAATTGTTTTAAAGACAACTATAATGCTGGACATATAAAATATATACAAGTCAAATTCCTGGGGCTGGAGAGATAGCCCAATGGTCAAGAGCACTTTCTGCTCTCCGGGAGGACCCGGGTTTGGTTTCTATAGCAGCCACTGTAACTCTAGTTCCAAGGATCCAATGCCCTCTTCCAACTTGCATAACACATGTGGTGCACCTCTTCTGGCACCATGTAATACATACACGCATGTAGTGCACATAAACCCATAAAGGTGCACACACACACACATACACACACACCACACACACACAAATAAAAGTAAATAAGTCTTAAAAGAAATCAAATGTATGGCAATAATAGCAAAAAGGATAAGGAACAGCAACGATTCCACAATCCACAATAAATGCTACATTTTCTAGAAAGTAGTAGCACAGTAAGTGGGCTGACTTGATTGTTAAGGAAATGGATTCTACCACATACTGATAGCTGTATTAGTGTGAGAAATGTTGAGGACGTTATGCTAAGTGGACAAAGCCAGGTACCAAACACTGTGTACTGCACAATTCACTCTACGCGAGGCTATTTCACAGGTGAAACCATTGTGGCAGAAAGGTCAGTGGTAGCCTAAGGCCAGGGGTTGGAAGAAGGCCTAGATTATAAAAAGATACTAAGAAATTGTTTAGGGAGATGTCTGGCGATAGTTTTCGTCAACATGACAGAAGCTAGGGTCACGGGAGAGGAGGGAGCCTCAGCTGAGGAAATGCTTGCCTCAGACTGGCGTGTGGGCATGTCGGTGGGAGCATTTTGCCGATTGTTGGTTGATGTGAGAGGGCCCAGCCGCTGTGAGTAATGCCATCTCTGGGCAAGTGGTCCTGGGAGATAGAAGAAAGGTCGCTGAGTGTGAGCCTGGCAGGCAGCCAGGAAAAGCACTCCTCCACAGCCACTGCCTCAGTTCCCGCCTTGAGCTCCGGTCCTGGTTTCCTCTGATGAAGGACTGCAAACCTGTAAGCCAAATAAGCTGTTTCCCCCATGCTGGCTTTGGTTTGTGTTTTATCACAGCAACAGAGAAGCAGACAGGACAAGATGGAATAAAACTATATCACCAAGGTGATGGGGTTGTGTGCGCACACAATTACTAAAAATATCAAACTCAACAAGTGAACTTAATGGTGTATAAAGTATACCTTGGTAAAGCAAAACCAGAAGATGTGGCTAAGAATAAAAAGAACATAGACTATTGATAAAGGGAAATCAGGTTGGACTGGGAGACTATGATCGCCACGCCCCAGAACTTACAGCCCGAGTGGGAGCAGTGTGGTGGTGGCACACGAGGTGGGGGGCCAGGGGGACCATGCCAGGTGAGGAGGAGGAATGAGTCCTTCCTCTCAGCCCTGCCCCATGGTATGCTCTTGCTAGTTACATTACTATAGTCTTCCTAGTAGCCCCAAAGCCCTCTGCTCCTGCAAGTTCCTGGTGGCCACTCTGCCCCGCCCACACTGGTCTTCTGACTCATCAGCCTCATATGACATGCTGGGCCCTTTGCTGCTGTTCCCACCGCCCAGAATGCTCTTCTCTCAGCCCCAGGTTACTACCTTACCTCATCCAGGTTTTTGCTCAGTTCTCAATTTCTCAACAAGGGTTCCACAGATACTCCACAGGACTCTTCAGCCCTTACCTGGCTTTGTGCCTCTACTTTTCATTTTGGTCTTGCTAAATTACTTTATGCTGGGTTTTTATCCCCCCCTCTTTTGAGATAGGGCCATCCTCTGTAGGCTGATCTGGTCTAAAACTTAGTAATCCCGCTCCTGCTACCCAAGTGCCAGAACTCCAGGCATGAGTCAGTACCATCAGCTTATGATTGGCTTTTTTCTGAGGTCCAGCATTGTCTGTGTCTACTGTTGACTATAAGCTTACGAGAACAGATGAGTACAATGTCTTTTGCCCAGTGTTCCCTTGAATTTTATTTGTAGAAGGCTTTTAGCTATGAACTGCATGAGGCCTTTAAGTGAGAACTGCACTTGGCCTTTGTCGGTTTAATGGGTAGTTGGCATTTTCTCCCAGTTTGTGGCTTTTGATTTCTCCCTTCTTTTTGTGATTCATTTGATGAATGAGGCCTCTTTGCCTTTTTTTTTTTTTTAGATTTGAGACAAGGACTCGCTATGTAGCCCTGGCTGTCCTGGAACTCACAGAGCTCCGCCTGCCCTGCCTCCACTCCTGAGTGCTGGGATTAAAAGTGTGCACCGCTACGCCCAGTAGAGGTCTTTACTTTTAACATGGTTGTTCTGTGTCTGGATTAGAGAATCTCTCACTGTCCAAGTTCATATAATCTGTTGTCTTCTAAAACTTGTCTAGTTTTGTCTTTTAAATGAAAATATTGTATATATCTGGAATTGAGTTTTATGAAGGGTGGGAGGTATGACAGAAATCATTTTTTCCCACAGTAGATAACCAGTTCCATTCCATTTACTACACAGTTCCATCTGACCCAACAAATCTGCATTGCCCCTCCTTGCCAAGGGTCAAGTCTCCACGTTCCCAGTTCCCTCTCCTGTCTGGACCCACTCTGCACCACACTGTCCGAGTCAGGGCAGTACTAACATACTTCATGACCATGGGCAGGCCATTCTTCCAAGTTCATTTTCTAGGACTGGCTTAAAAGTTTTTATCCAATACATAAATCACTTAATACCTTTAGAACACATAGGTATATATGATCCCATAGATATCGAACTAGACAGATATGTTTATTATTAAAAGCTTAAAAACCAGGCTATCAAACAGTTTAAGCAGATGTTTCAAGGTGAATTCACAGATTTATATTTTTGAAAGACAGAATAGCTATGTCCCTGCTAACAGCAATTATCCCTGGGTTGGTGAAACTGTGGATGCTTTCTATTGTTTTCTTGGTCTTTATCTCTGATTCACAAATTTTCTACTATGAGCATAGATTATTTGTCATGAGGGGGAAACTAGCTTTGTAATTATTTTTAGGTAATGGTGTGTGACTATTAAAAGGGAACAGGAAAGCTCTGTGAACATTCCAAGCTCTCTGTCTTGGCTCTTCTGAAATATAACAACAAATAATAAATGCTGGGAGTGATGGAGACGCTAACTGCCCTGATCTGATCGTCACACGAGGTATACATACATCAAAACATCAGACTGCATCCACAGACATGGTCAACTGTGTGTCGATCAAAAATAACGTGAAACTAGGCCAGGGAGATGGCTCACCGGATACAAGAGAGCTGTATAAACAAGAGGACTTGAGTTCGAATATTCAGGACGCACGCAAAATGCGGATATGGTGGTGCCTGTAACCTCAGAGCTGCAGGCGCAGAGACAGGAGGACCGCTGGAGCTTGTGGTCCCTCCCCCAAGAAAGAAACTACAAAAGAAAAGGGGGTGAGGCAGTCAGGCAGCCGGTGGTGGGGCATAGTGTATAATCAGGAGGCCCGCGCTTTCATGTGGCTCCTGGGAGAACACAGCCTTTGCTAGAGGAAGCACAAGGAGGAGCTGGCTTGGGGGCCAGAGGACATGGTAAACTGGCGTTTGGAGGAGATGACTTGGAGGGCAGGAGGAGAGTCTGGCTCAGAGCTGAGGGAGTAGGGGCTCTCAGAGCACCTGGATTGAGGTTGGAGGGTCTGGGAGCTCAAGGGAGCACTGGAGTGGGAGGGGCCAGAAAGGAGAGCAGCCCGGTAGCCAATCAGGAGGAGTTAGAGGGAAGTAATGGGGGCTGGGTAGAAGAGGAAGGAGGAGGAAGAGGATAGGAGATAGGAAGGAAAAGGGGTGGGGGTAGAAGGAAGAGTAGTGGAAGTATGAGGAGGAAGGGGAAGGAAGGAAGAGGAGAAGGACAGGCGAAAAGGGAGGGTGGAAAACTTGGATCTTGGGTGGGACAAGAAAGAGGAGGGACGCTACCTGAGGGGGTTCTGGGGATGACCCTGCACTGGACCCCGTGAGAGTAATCCAGGCCGAAGCAGAGCTTGAGGAAGGGCATAGAGAAGACAGCACTGGAACCCAGGGAGAATGTTTTTTCTAGAAGTTTCTAGTCAAGGGAAAGGAGGCAGAAAGATCGCCTGCAGCAGCAGAGGGAAGTGAGGCTTCCACGGAGCCTTGTGCACAGGCTGTGGAGAGGGACGGGTACTGAACTGCCCTCTCATGGGTCCCTCGAGTGCCCCCAGGCTTCCCAAGGGCAAGCTCAATCATAAAAAATATAACACAAATATAATACAGCCAATAACTAGTCAAGGGTTGAGGATGCGGCTTAGCGGTAGAGTGCTTGTCGATATGCTGAGCGATCCCAGGCACTGGAGAAACAACAAACCAAAACACCAGTCAATCAAATGAACAAACCAGAAGCTTGGTACTTGGACTGGAGATGTAGCTCCGTTGGCAGAGTGCTTATCTAGCATGCAGAAGGCCCCAGCATTGCATAAACCCGCATGTTGGCACATGCCTGCAATCCCAGTACTCTGAGTGTCAAGAGATAAGATAATACAATCCATCTCAGGAACAGAATCAAATGGTATGATCCTTTGACAGATCCCACCCCCCCCCCCCCCCCGCCAGACACTTGATTGAGTGTCTGGAAATCATCTAGAAATCAAAGCACAAGATAAAACCAAAATAAGGACAAATATAATCAGGAGCCAAGTATATCTATCTATCTATCTATCTGTCTGTCTATCTATCTATCTATCTATCTATCTATCTATCTATCATCTATCCTGTGATGCACAGTACACTCATAAAAATAACTTAAAAAATTGAATTGAGTTAAAGAGTATGTTTTAAAGATTCCTGGTGCATATTGAAAATGCGCTCCTAGAACAGTTGAAACTGTTTAAAAGCCAAAAAGATGAGAAACACTGCCCTGTAATGCACAGAGTGTCCTTGATTGGAGCAATCACAAAGCACTGCTTTATTTGAAGGGTCTAGTCAATGTGACCAGTAGAGAGAAGGAAAAAGCAATATCGTTATTCAACAGGGAGAGTTAAAAATCTGATTGTCTGTCTTCATTGAAAACTTGAAGATCAAGTGAAAATTATGCCAGTCGATGAGTTGGAAAAAGTAGGTAGATTCAAAGGAAATATTGAAAAATTTTATTAGCTACAGTCAGCTAGAAATCATAATGGGAAAACACAAGAATTCACCCTGGATAGCAAGCAAAATACAAAATGTCAGGAGGGGACGGGCTGGGGACACAGCTCATGGGCTGGGCACTGGATGCTAGGACCACACCGTGCGAACAAACAAAGAAATAATTACACAGTCAGAAGAATGCCAACCAGTATGCCACTCCTCAGAAAGAAAAGCTCACACTTCTTGTAATAATTTGAGTCAATCCGGAGCCAGGCCTTGTCTTAAGTCAGGAGTCCATATTGTAAAAATGCTCATCTTCCCCGACTCACACACTCCATCATGGCAATCAGCATCTCAGATGAGTTTTAAGTAAAGTCTGATTTAAGGGATCTGTCATTATCTGGACAAGGATCAGTGAGGGAATTCATAAAACTCAGGGGGAAAAAGGTCCTGAATGGGAGCCTGGCATGCTTGTCACATCAAATATGAAACATATACATCTTAGGCCCATAGTAATTGCCGCAGTAAGGTCTCAGAGCCAAGGGAATCGGATCAAAGGAGCGGGACAGAAAATCCAATTGGCCTTTCAAGTTGGTGGGGAAGAGAATGTGCTGTTGAGGAAGTGCTGTGGGATAACAGAAAAACTGCTCGCTTCTGATTTGATTTACTGAAATACAAATTCTTTCCCTGTGTCAAAGACACCACACAACAGAAATGTTTTCAGAAAAAAATGATATTTGCAGGAAAAGATTATATGATGTCTGAGATTTGCTTCAAAATAATAGAAGGAGGCTGGGGAGGGGGGGTCAGAGATGAAACAAAACTGACTACTAATAATGATTGCTACTAGGTGGTGGAGATGTGAGACTTTATTACACTATTCTGCCTTCCTTATAGGTACTAGAAACTTCAAATATCATATAGATTACAAATCCTAGCTAGGAAAATATTTCCAACATGACCTATCAAGACAAATATCCTTAGTGTGTGTGTGTGTGTGTGTGTGTGCGCAGGGATCAAACTCAGGCCTTTCACATTGTCTTAGTTAGGTTTGTATTGCTGTGAAGAGACATCATAACCAAAGCAACTCTTATAGGAAACATTAAAAGGAAAACATTTAACTGGGTGGCTTACAGTTCAGAGGTTCCATCCATTATCATGGTAGGGCATGGCAGTGTGAAGGCAGATATGATGCTGGAGAGGTAGCTGAGAGTTCTACATCATACACAGGCAACAGGAAGTGAACTGAAATACTGGGTGTGGCTCGAGCATATATGAGACCTCAAAGTCTGCCTCCACAGTGACACACTTCCTCTAACAAGGCCATGCCTACTTCAACAAAGCCACACCTCCCAATAGTGTCATTCCCTATTAGAGTATAGAGACCAATTACATTCAAACTACCACTTTCTACTCCATGACCCTCATAAACTTGTAACATTACCATAATGCAAAAATGCATTTAGTCCAACTTCAAAAGTCCCCATGGTCTATCACAGTCTCAACAATGTTTTAAAGTTCAAAATTCAAAATCTCTTCTGAGATTTATAAAATCTCTTAACTGTAATGCCCTGTAAAATCAAAGTAGAAAAACAGATCATATACTTCCAACATATAATGACACAGGATATCCACTACCATTCCAAAATGTAAGGAAGGGAGCATAGTGAGGAAATACTGGACCAAAGCAAGACCAAAAACCAGCTGGGCAAACTCCAAACTCTACATCTCCATGTCTGATGTCTAAACACTCTTCATCTCCAGCTCCTTTCAGCTTTGTTGACTGCAACACACTTCTCTCTCTTGAGCTACTTCCACACCCTGTTAGCAGCTCTCCTAGGCAGTTATCCCATGGCTCTGGCATCTCTAACATCTTAGAGTTTCCAAGGCAATCCAGGCTTCTCCTTCACAGCTTCACACAATGGCCTCTCTGGGCCTCCATTCAGGGACACCCCTGACACATGCCTGGCCTCAGCAGCTTTCCTTAGTCTTGGAGGAATATTCCATAACCTCTTTCTTCTGTCCTTGACTCTACAGTCAGAACCACATGGCTAAAGCTGCTAAGTCTGCTGCTTGCTAGGGCTGGATCATGGCCCCCTCCTTCAATTACATCTTCACCAGCTTTCTGTTTTCCATGGTTTTCTTCACTGCCTAAGCTTGGCTGTCCTGGAACTTGCTTTGTAGTCCAGGCTGGCCTCAAACTCAGAGATCTGCCAGCCTCTGCCTTCCCAGTGCTGGGATTAAAGTGTGCCTCACCACACCTGGCTCTAAGCATTTCTTTAATTTCTTTTCACAAGTTTGAAATTTAGCTGGGTGAAGTCTTGCCCCGAGGTTACCACTCCCTTTGTTCCATCTCTTAATCTGTTTATCTCCTTGAACACAGAACTTAGCTCCTTTCCACTTCCTGGTGCTCCTTTTCTCTTCAAATTATACATTTAGTATTTTTCTTTTCTCTACTTACCCCTCCTCATTATAAATCTTTAAATGCAGGAACATTAGTAACCACATTAGAGAGTCTATACTAGGTTGCTTTGAGATTTCCTCTGCCAATAGAATTAATCCAAAACTCTTCATGTTAGCCTCAGGCAGACTCTTCGGACAAGAGCAAAAGGCAGCTACTTTCTTCACCAAAATATCACAAGAATGATCTCTAGGCAACATACTGAAATTCTTCTCTGAAACCTTCTGAGACAGTCCCCCCACAGTTCAGTTCACTCTCAGCACCATTGTCTTCCATGCTCCTACTAGTATAGCCCGTTAAGCAGTTCTTAAAGCATTCTACTGTTTTCCTAACCCAAAGTATCAAAGTCAATATTACTCCAAAGAAACACATGGTCCAGCCTATCATAGCAGTACCCCAGTCCCTGGAACCAACTTGTCTTAGAGTTTTTATTGCTGTGAAGAGACATCATGACCAAAGTAAGTCTTATGAAGGAAAACATTTAACCGGGTGGCTTACAGTTCAGAGGTTCCGTCCACTATCATCATTGTGGTGTGCAGGCAGACATGATGCTGGGGAGGCAGCTGAGAGTTCTACATCATACACAGGCAACAGGAAGTGAACTGACATATGGGGTGTGGCTTGAACATATGTAAGAGTTCAAGTCTGCCTCCACAGTGACACACTTCCTCTAACCTACTCCAACAAAGCCACATCTCCCAATAGCGCCATTCCCTATGAGCTCGTGGGGGCCAATCACCTTCAAACTATCACACAAACAATAGGCAAGTGCTCCACACTGAGGTTCATCCCTAGCCCAATAATTTTCTACAAATCTCCAGCCTTAATAATAATAAAAGAAATGCTATTTTTAAAATGAGAATTTTCAGTCTGTAAGGACAGCAAATATTGAAATGAGTCAGATTCAGACAGATAAATATTACCTGTTTTCTTTCATATAGAATAAATTCATACACACAACACACATACATAACACACACACACACACACACACACACACACACAATACACACACCCTGAAAATAGAAAGATGTCTATAAGAGGAGGAAGAAGAGAGGGAGATATCTATAAGGATGAAGATGTCTGTAAGAGGAGGAAGAAGAGAGGGAGATATCTATAAGGATGAAGATGTCTGTAAGAGGAGGAAGTAGAGGATGCAATGGAGGGTGATTGAATATTTGTGCCATGAAAGGAGAAAGATGGACTATTAGGGAAAAAGGAATGACCAAGGAAGGGAGAAAGGATGAAGGAGGCCCATGGGGTTGGGGTAAATAAGAAGAAAGAATAATGATACGCACGTATGAAATTGTCACAACGGAACTCGCTACTTTGTTTTCTGACTAAAACGTTAATTAAGGACCAGTGAGATGGCTCAGCAGGAAAAGGTCCCTCACAAGTTCCATCCCCGGGACCCACCCACATGGTGGAAGTTGTCTTCTGACTTCTACATGCACACTCGGGTACACACAAACACATATATGAAAATAAATAAATAATGGTAAAAAGAAAGGAATAGGGAAGACGAGGATGAAAGGTCGTGCTCAGAGATGCAGGGAAATGGAGCCTCTCTTACATGGGGTCAGAAGAAAACTGTTCCAAATATTCCAGCCAAATTGTCCATATATGTCAGGGTCCTTTGAAACATGCTTACACTTTGACTCAATCCATTTTTTATGAATTTTTCTCATAGATGTAGATGAACAAGTTCCCTTAGATGTCTACCCATGTATGTTTAGCATAATATTATTTATAACATTGAAACACTGAGAAAATCCCCTCAATTAGTTGACTGATGGCTTAGAAGGACGCTGTTGCATCCACACATTAGAAAGGATGACGTAGCCGGGCGGTGGTGGCGCACGCCTTTAATCCCAGCACTCGGGAGGCAGAGCCAGGCGGATCTCTGTGAGTTCGAGGCCAGCCTGGGCTACCAAGTGAGTTCCAGGAAAGGCGCAAAGCTACACAGAGAAACCCTGTCTCGAAAAACCGAGAAAAAAAAAAAAAAAAAAAAGAAAGGATGACGTAGGCCTTATTTCCTGAGTGACTGCTGTCCTAGCTGAGGATGTCCTTGCCTGTGCCTTTATCTTGAAGCATTTTCCTTGATTTTCCCTCTAGGAGTTTCAGGCCTTTTTCAAAAAGGGAGATTTATTTATTTATTGTTTTATGTGTATGCCTGCATGTATGCCTGTGTACCATGTGTATGTAGTGCTGGAAGAGGGCATCAGATTCTCTGAAACTGGAGTTGCAGATGATCGTAAGCTGCCATGATGTGGGTGATATAGGACCCAAAACGGGCCTTCTGCAAGAGCAACAATGCTCTTAGCCGCTGAACCGTCTCTCCAGACTCAGGTTTTCAGGTCTTCTATTAAGGTTGTGATCCATTTGGAATGAATTTTTGCACAGGATGAGAGATGGGGATCTAGCTTCATTCCTCTGTCTGTGGGTATCTATTTTTCCCAGCATCATTTGTTGAGGAGGCCATTTTTTTAAACAAAAACAAAAATAAAAACAAAAACAACAACAACAAAAAAACCCTCCAATGTATATTTCTGTCACTGTAGCCAAAAACTGGGTGGTTGTAGCTGTCTAGGTCTATATCTAGGCTTTCTATTCTGTTCACTAGCTAGACTATATTAAGAAGAAGAAGAAGAAGAAGAAGAAGAAGAAGAAGAAGAAGAAGAAGAAGAAGAAGAAGAAGAACCCAAACTAAACTAAAGAACAAGAAACCAAAGACCTAGGAATGATGTTGCATACCTGTAATTGCAGCATTTGAGAGGTGGTGATATAAGAGAATCAGAAGTTCAAGGCCAGCCTTGGGTACATACTATGCTTGAGGCCACTCTAGGCTACATGAAACCTTGTTTAAAAAAAAATGTATCAAAATGAGCTATCAATAGTTAAAGGAGAACCCAGAATACATATGGAAATCATTTATCTGACAAAATATTTGTACCCAGACAAGGGATTGATATCTAGGATTATTTTTTAATGATCATAGAGTATAAATTTTAAAGGATAAAAAGTGTTCAGGTGATTACTGTAAAGCATTACGAATATACTTAACGACAACGTACTGTGTGTTTAACATGTTTTTAAAAGGAAATCAAACAACACAACCAATAAATGGGCTAGTGAAATGAACAGACGGCCCTCAAAAGGTGAAGTACAAATGGCTGGTAAACACATGAGGAGGTGGTCAACTTGCCAGCCATCAGAGAAACGCAGAACAAAGCCATGTGAGATTCCATCTCACCCCAGTGAGAAAGGCAGCCACTTAGGAAATAGACGACAACAGATCCTGGTGGGGATGTGAACTGCTGATGGGAATGTAAACTAGGTCAGTCATGGGAAGTTAGCCTGGGTCTTCCACCTGACCCAGCCATCCCAAAGGACTTAAAGTCAACCTATCATAGAGACGTTTGCTAGCCAGTGTTTACCGCAACCCTATCCACAATAACTAAGTTATGGAACCAACTTAGACATCCAAAAACAGAAGGCTGGCTAAAGACAGTGTGACATAGATACACAGTGGAATTTATTTCAGCCTTAGAGAAAAATGAACTCAACGTCCTTGCAAGAGAAGGGTACAACTGGAGATTATCATATTAAGAGAAAGAAGCCAAACTCAGAAAAACAGATACATATTTTCTTTCGGTTGTTGCTCGTGGGATATATATATGAAGTCGACTATGGAGAACAACAAAGGAGTTGGTTCTTTCCTTCCACCATGTGGGTCTCAGGGAACAAAGTCGGGTTGTCAGACTTGATGACAAGTGCCTTTGCCTGCTGAGTTACCTGACAACCCATCCACGTGTGACTCATATAACTATTCATATATATATATGTATATAAGAGAGAGAGAGAGAGAGAGAGAGAGAGAGAGAGAGAGAGAGAGAGAGAGAGAGAACATGTGCTAGGTGTGGTGGCACATGAATTGTCAGCACTTGAGATGCTAAGGTAGGAGAATTACTACTAGTTCAAAGCCAGCCCCGGCTACAGAGTAAGACCTTGCTTCAAAACATAAACAACACACATACACACACACACACACACACACACACACACACACACACACACACACACCCAACATACTATGTACACATATACTAAGCATAAAGTGTTTCATGTTTTCTTCTAATGCTTTTGTGGCTTCACTTTTAACTTTCAAGTATTTCCTCGATTTTGATGTAAAGATTGAAGTAAGAGTCACTTTTTCTCCAAAATATATCCCCAGCTGTTATAGCCTTAAATACTGAACAGCCTGTCTTAATCTCTCTGGTGTGAGATGCCATTTCAGGAAATGCTAAATTCCTCTATTAATCTGGTTCTCCTTCTGAGAGCTTCTGCTGTACTGCTCTGACTGAATGTTTTCCAGTGCCTCTTTATTTTAATTATGTTTTCACAAATAGCTGAGCTGATCGCTTCTGAGGTGACTAAAGAGAATTTCCTGGATATCTGTGAGTGTTTATTTTTTTTCATGAACACTTAAGAATAAACCTGTCTGATTCCAAGAATAAAAGATACCCAGGTAATTAAACATCAGGCATAATTTAAGAAGAATGAACATCATTGTAACACTTAGGATAAGCAATGTCCAAGTAAAGAACGAGATTTTTCATTTCTGTTTGTAGCTTCTTCTGCTGTGATCCTCAGAAATGTTGTAAATTCTTCATATGATTCTTGTGTCTTTATTGCTATTGCAGTCAGTTCCATTATAATTTTAAACTTCTTGTTGTTTGAGGAATGATATTAATTTTCTATATTAATTTCACATCACCGATCTCATAGAATTCTTACTAGCTGCAATTTTTTTCCTGTCATTTTCTTGGATTTTTGACTTATGCAACCAGGTCGTTTTCCACTAAAGATACAATTTTGCTTCCTGTTCTGTGATCTGGCGCTTCTTCGTTTCTTCTTCTTATTTAACTGCTGTAATGACTACTTCATCTAACTACTTTTTACTCCAGTGGGAATCCTTCCATGGTTTTATCATTAAGCTAGCTGATGAGTTTGGTTTGAAATAAATAATAGAAATGGAAAAAGAATCACAACCCAAAACAGGTATTTCACAGTAGCGGAAAATAAAAGTGACTGGTGAGTCCCGAAAAGATGCTCTCTATTTTACACGCAGCAGTCTCAGACTGCCCTGTCTTATCATTTCATTTCACTGTGAGACAAGGTCACTCAATGCCACTCAGGCCGGCCTCAAGTCAGGAGCTTCCTACCGCTACCTCGCGGGGCTTAGATGGGCACCACTGTTCTTAGCTTAACTTGCTTTTTAAACGCTAAAATCCAGATTTACCTTTTGTCCCTGGTCCAGCTTCTCTGCTCATGGCAGGCTCTTTGGACCCTTGCTTCAGCTGGCTCCCAGGCAGATGGCCCCTTCGTCCACAGCTCCAGCACCGCCCTTGCCCCAGAGCGTGCAGTCTGTATACCCCACAGGCTCCCCCGCAGCCCTGCTGGTTTCCTGCGAGAGAGGATCCACTCACCTCAACCACTGACCTTCACTGGGTGTGCCACATCTCCGAACTTTTCCAGAAAAGCGCCGTCCTTCTTCCTCGTCCCTCCCGTCTAACAACTCACGTCTTGTCTCACATTTACTCAAGTGTTTGTTGGTTTAACGTGCTTCCTCCTCCCTCCCGCCGCCGTGGCCATGATCCCTGCCTGACTGGAGCAGAGACCAAAAGGATTTTCCTTCTGCATTTCGGAACCTCTTAGAAGCAGCTTCCGAATTTATTGCGGCTGAGGTATTTTTCCAAAAACAGAAATTCAGTCCTAACCACCTTTCTTCTTAAAACTCATTGGTGAGCTGGGCACAGTGGTGCACACCTTTAATCTTAGCACTTAGAAGGCGAAGCAGGAGGATCTCTGAGTTTGAGGCCAGCCTGGTCTACACAGTGAGTTCCAGGACAGCCAGGACTACATAGTGAGATCCTGTCTCAACAACTACACCTCGTTGGTGGCTCCCCGTTCATAATGTAGAGAAGTTCTAAGTCTATGTTCTTGACAGGGTCCTTCTACCCAGTTTTCCGGGACACACACGTACATACACACATGCACATACATACTACACATGCACACATACACATGCACGCACTTACACACGAATGACTCACAAACACATACATACGCATACATACATACACATGTGCACACACCCTTATATATGCAAACACATTTGAGCACACATACATACATATGCATATATACACACACATACACACATGCACACAGAGACACATACATACACATGCATCCATATACACACATTTATGAAATTAAAAATATGGTGTGTATGTTTTCAAACTTCAGAAACAAAGTCCATTTTGAGAAGCTGGCCCCACCTACTGTCGCCACCACACTGCCTAGGGCTACAGCATCTTGCAGGAGCCTGTCAGCTAGAGTCTGTGGTGAAACATACATTTATCAAATTTGCATTTCTTTAAATTTAAGATTACTGTTGTTTTGCCCACAGCGGCCAGAAAGGACTGTTGGATCCTGTAGGACTGAAGTTTCAGACAGCTATGAGCTGCCATGTGGTTGCTGGGAATTGAACCCTGGTCCTCTGGAAGAACAGTCGTCGCTCTTAACCACTCAGCCATCTCTTCAGCCCCTAACTAACTTACATTTAAATTCACATGTGCATCAGCAGCAGCTTTAAGACTGTCTGCTGTGTTGGTTGACTAGACAGATCCAGGCATCCTTAAGACTTAGAACGAAACATCTCCCCTTACAGCGAGAGTCCTCGCTGACCTACAGCTCGCCCCAGCCAGGACCAGAAAGGGCTCTCTCATGGCCCCTGTTTCTGCTGAGACTAGCGTTCGTGTTTGCAGAATTTTGGAATTTCTCGTTGACTTTGTGATCTCCTTTAAGCAGCTGCTCTGGCCCCTCCTGTGCTTTACAGAGTATCCCTTTTGTTCAGAACAGCTGGTCTCGTAACTCCTCTGTTCTAAGGCTCCAAATTGGGTGGCAGCTCCCCACAACGTGTGCACAGCTTCAGGTTGGGGCATCCTGGGATTCTTCCCAGACACTCTCCAGAGTGGAGCCACTAGTCAGAGCTTTTGTCTGCCATTCTGGCTTAATTTTTTCCTCCTCATGCTGGGCAAACCCTCCACCACCAAGCTAACGCCTCGGCCCTCTTTTCACTTTCTCTCTTTGAGACAGGCTCTCACTAACTTTCCTGGCCTGGCCTTGAACTCACACTGTACCACAGGCTGGCCTTGAACTTGTCCTCCTGCTTCGGTCTCCAGAATAGCTGGAGTTATAGGCCTGGGCTGCAGGCCCGCCGTGAAGCGTGTTGTTAATAACTTTTTAAAATAGGTCAGCGAGTGCTTACATCTCTGAAAAATGCCTTTGTTCTACTCAAAGCTTGGTGATCATTTTTTTGGCTATTGAAGTCAGATGGCTTTTGCTTTAAATTGGAAAGGCCTGTTCCGTTGCACTCTGGAGTCATGAAAACTTCTCATGGCATTTTTAAAGTTTATTGGAATTTTATATATTTTCTCAGCCTTTTTTTTTTTTTTTTTTTTTTTTTTGCTTATTTTCTTCGTCTCTAGAATTTGAGGTTGACACACTGCTGCAGATAGATGCTCACTCTTTGCTGGATTGACTCAGCAGGCTCTTTAAGGAGCCTCAAGCTTCAGGGTTGAGAATTTTCCTCTATTATTTATTTGATCATTTCCTCTCAATTTTCCCTGTTGTCTCTTTCTGGGATACCCATTAGTCCGGTATGAGCCCTTCCCAATTGATTCTCCCTTCGTCTCTGTTATCTTTTCCATATGTCTTGTTAGCCTGCTTTCTGGGAGTTCTCCTTAGCTTCAGTGTGCAATTTGATTGGATTTTTACAGTTCTGCTTTCTGGGAGGGCTACCTCCCTCTCCCTCAATTCTCCTGAATCTTTTCTTTTGGCAGCCATTTTAAAAATGTTTTCATTTCCACAGCATTTTCTTCCTTGGAGTTTTCCCTTCCACTGCTCTCCCTGCGGATATAAACACGAGCTCTGCTTGCTTTGTTTTTAGGTCGTTCTGCTCTTCACATTGTTTCTACTTCCTCGGGGTCTTCTTTTCCCTTTCTCTCTCTCAGCCTCAGTCTTGTTGAAGGCTACCCTTGGGGTTAGAACATATGGGGCAGTGCCTGTTTATATACTTAAAAATAAAGCATTGTAAGGGAGAGCCGGCTCAGTGGTTAAGAGTGCCTAGTGCTCTTGCAGAAAATCTGGGTTATGGTTCCCAGAATCCACATGGCAGCTCACAGCAGCCTCTAACTCCAGTTCCAGGGGATCCAATGTCCCCTTCTGATCTCTGAGGCCTCCTACACACATGTGGTGCACATATATATGCTCAGGCTTGCACACATACACTTAAATATTTAAAAATTGGACATGGGTTATTTGAGATCTGTACACATGTTCATGAGGTTTTCTCAATAGCTAAATTTGGCTGAGAGTCATTTGCCATATTTAGGGACCCTTGGTTGTCCCAAGAAGAAACTTCTAATCCTCTGACCGAAGGACAGAACTCTGAATGAAAACAGTTTATGTAATAAGGCTGTGGACTATAACACAGTGGACTTTCAAGTGTGCTTCTGCCCCCTCCCCCAGACCCTTTGCAGACCACCTCCCATCGGGTTCTCCAAGGAGACCTTTCCTTCCCCCGCTCCTTCTCTGGGTATTCTAAGCTAATGCTGCATCACCCTTCAACAGGGCCACCTTATACCGCCCCCTGCTTTTGGTCTTGCAGAATTTAATGGAAGCTTCTGTCTGAGCATGGCCTTTCTCCATCCTTCCATAGCAATGATTTTCTCCTTTAAATAACCCGACTCCCTCTAACTCAGAGCAGCCTGAGGAGGGTGAAGAGATGGGGATGTGCACTAACCTGCTGTTTTGTGGGATTTCACTCCCTGCTGAGCTCCTGGAGAAAAGAGATGTTTCTCCATCATCTCTGTGCTCCCAGACCTTGGTGCAGTGGGTGGCATACGTTGGTCAAGAGTCTCTAAAATGTCCATTGAACTCAATTATCCAGTTTCTCTGAATCCCTCACTCTTAGCACAGTATCTAGATTGGCCGATAAAACAAGGGGCACCCAAATCAGGTCATATAGAGAAGAGTCTGTCTGGACAGAAATATTGGATGGACAGGTGGGAGCGTGTGGAGCCAGTGGCATCCATGGATATCAGGAAGCTCTCCTCCAGAACCGTCACTTCCTCTGAAGCCTTGAAGACACACCCAGGACTGTCACACAGGAGGTACTGAGTGGCAGCTTCCGTTCTTCCTGTTCAGTCGTTTGTAAACACTAGCTCCCTGGTGATGGAGCAGAGTGCTTGGGCAGGTTATGAATTCCCACTCTGGAGTTGTTCAAAGTGGCAGCAAGGAGAGTTACCGTAGAGGGAACTCAGCTCACTGGTTGAAACAATGGGCTGGGTCCTCTTGCAACTCTACCAAAATTGAGCATCCTCTTTTATAGAAAACCTTTGATAATAGCTGTTATCCTGAAATAAAATAACAGAAAAACCTATTTTCAAGAAATGAGAATTTGAAAAAAAAAATCAATATATCTACCTAATTGATACACACAATTAAAATGACTCAGTTTATAACTCATAATGACAGAGCATCTATTTCAACCTGTAGAGGTATAATGTCTTCTCAACTTACACACAGAGATGGATCTAGAGGGCTCAGGGGTGTTAATGTGTAAACTCCACTCACAGACTATTGTGAATAGTGTTTCACTGCTTGGGAAAATGTGTGAACGCTGTGACAGACAAGGGATCCATCAAGGCTGTCTGTGCAAGCCTGTTTTGTGCACTGCGCACAGCCAGGCATGCCTGGCCTCCTTCTGAATGTCAACAGCATGCCTCTAATCATTACGATGACCAAAGTCACCCCTTCCTTCAGAATGCCTCCAGGGGTCACCGCTGCTTGAGAGCCACTGGACTAAGTGACCACTAAGGCTCTCTCCCACCCTGAGATCTTGAGACTCTCCCTAGGCTGAAGAGCAAATCACCAGAGGTAAAAGCAGAGGTCTCCTAGAGCCAGCCACAAGTCTGGGACAGAGCAGCAGCTGCAGCTAGCGGACCCTGAAGGGCTTCCCTTTCTCCAAGCAGCTCCATCCACACAGTCAAGGAACCAGTAGCCCCAGTATGCTTCACCTTTATGAGGGAGGCTTACTGATAGGCTGTGACTGCCCCTGCATTTGACCTTCATCAGACAAAGACGATGGCATCCATGCATCAGTGGTGTTCTCCCCCAGCTCCTAATGCCCTCTCTTCTTGCTCTTTTTTTTGGCAATTCCCCAACCTGAAGAAAACGAGTCACCTTCACAGTCCTCACTTCCTGAGCCTCTGTCGCTGGAAACAAGGTAACATACTGCAGGCTATTGGGGCCACAGCAGAAGGGGACCACCAACCCCCACCTGCATTCTGCTCCCAGGAGTGTTAGCCCACTATTCCCTTGGTTGACAGGTGAGTGAGTCTCTCCCCAAGGGATACAGGGGACATGATGTGTACCACCTTAACACGCCTCCGCTCCGAGATGCGCTCTCTCTGTTCTCAGAATGACTAGCAGTTCCCTTCTCTCCCTCCTCACCCTTCACTAGTTTTGACTCATCCTCTCTGCTCAGAAACTGTCTCATTTCCTCTCACCCAAACAGGAAACAAAGCCCTCTGCGTCTTGCCTCTCTGTGAAACCACTGTTTCATTGTCCCCTCTTCCCATCCACGTTGAAGCGACGCCCACACCCCCATCTTCATCGGTACCCTCTACTGTTGTGATCTGCTCTTTCTTTACGACTGCATCCATCCGGGGCACCAACGGTCTCCCCATCAACTCCTGTTTCCAGCCTTCATCTCCCCCTGAGAGCGCATAATTCCATGAATTATGCGCTCTGTGCCCACCAGAAGTCTCTGGTTTTTTTGACCTGTTCTCTCATGGTGTGTTCCTTGGCTCCCTTCCCCTGCTCCTTCCTCTTTTCCTTTCCTGTCTCTTTCCCTGTACACAGTGCATTCCGGTGTGCTGTGGATCCCCCTTTCTCTAAATTCTGGCTTCTTGCTCCCCTGGTTCCAACAGCCCCTGAACACGGTGGGCTCTCAGATCCACATACTTCAACTCCCTTCCTCGGTTCTGGCTCCAAACACACAATCGGCTGCTCAGCGTCACAGGCCTTTGTCTCACTGAGTGGTGCCAGCTGGGTCAGCCTACACTCCTGCAACTCTTACTCAGCTTCTGTCGATTATATCTGAGATGCCACCAACTCCTAAACCCAGGGGTTCCTCTAACAGAACCACCTCTCAAGCCTCCACTTCCTCACTGGGCCTTCATGGACTTTTCTGGATTTCTCCACCTCAGGGAACAAATGGCTCGTGATAGTTCCCTTTCTCTTACCAGAAACTTCCATGGGCTTTGCATTGTACACAGCTAAATGATTCCTCTGAAGGGTCTAGCACACCCTTACAAGCCAGCCCGGCCTGTCCATCTCTCCTGCAGTCATCCTGAGCCTCCTTAACCCTCCTGCATCAGATGACGCAGGATTCCTTCGCTCCCAGGACAGAGAAGGGCACATCTCGTGTATTCTCGTGCAGGAGTCTCCTCAAGCTTCTGCAAATGGTGCTACCATCTTTGTGTTATAAGTAGCAGCTACGTGCCTGCTTCATACCCTCTTCCTCTTTGAATGAGTGGTGCCTGGCATAGAACCAGCAGGTAGCCAGTGCTCAAGGGCATCAACAGAATGACCAAATTAATGAAAAGCCCACATCTGCCTTTTCATTACAATTAAATTTCATTGTATTTCATTACAATACAATTAAAATCTACACGATTTTAAAAAATTAATTAATAAATTTATCAATTTATTTATTTGTTCATTTGTTTTGAGGCAGGGTCTCACTGTGTAGCTCTGGCTGGCCTGAAACTCACTATTGTAGACCAAGCTGGCTTCAAACTCACAGAAATCCTCCTGATTTTGCCCACTGAGTGCTGGAATGAAAGGTCTGCATCAGTCACACCAAGCAAAGACCTCATTAAGCCACCAATTTTTAAGATGGATGCAGATTACTTGGAAATCTTGCTAAAATGTGATGCTAATTCAGTAGGCCAGGGTGGGCCTGAAACTCTGTGTTTCCAACAGGCTGCTGGGCCTCTTCATGCTGCTGGATTTTGCAGGGGAGGGGACTTGAAGACAGGGTTTCTCTGAGCAACAGCCCTGGCCGTCCTGGAACTCACTCTGTAGACCAGGCTGGCCCCAGACTCACAGAGATCCGCCTGCCTCTGCCTTCTGTGTGCTGGGATTAAAGGCGTGCGCCACCACCTCTAGCTCAATGCTGCTGGCTTTTTGACTGCACTTAGAGGAGCAAGGTCTGATCCCAGGACAGTACTTTCAAACTGTGCTGAATAGGGTCACCCGGAGAGCTTTCTAAATTCTGATATTCTTACTGATTATACTGGGCTAAGAAGATAGCTCACTTGGTACAGCGCTTGCAGAAAGCCCTAGGTTTGATCCCCAGCACTGGATAAAACTGAGTATAGTAGCACATGCTGGTAGAGTGTGAGCCCTAGTGCTCATACCATACAGGCAGGATGATCAGGAGTTTAAGGTCATTCTTAGCTACACAGCAAATTTTGTAGCTAGCCTGAGATACTTGAGAGCCTGTCTCAAGAAACAAAACCAAAAAATAATTAATTAATAAGAACGTCTAGAGGAGGGAGTCAATGAGGTCTGGAAGATGCTGGCCTGGGCTATCTTGCAGCCATGGAGGATCCTCAGCCCTGGGGGCTCATTAGAATTGCCTGGGGAGCTTTTTACAAACTGTTGATGCTTGGACCACACCCTTATTAAATAAATCGGGATCTCTGGGGTGGACCTGAGCATCCTTTAAGTTCTCTAGGTGAGTTTCCCAATATCCCCTTCTGGGGTGGAAGCCATTGTCTCCAGGCTGTGCTTCCAAGAAATGGCCATAGATATGGGCGGGGTGGGGGGTGGAGTCACAAATGCAGAGAAAGTATGGGTATGAAGTCAGACTCCAGCCCCTCGCCCCTCCCCCCTTCTCCTGTCAAGTGCGGTGTTAAAGGTGGAGGAGTTAATCCTGCCTCACTTCAATGTGAAAGTCAAATTACACAACCTTCTCACTCTACCTTAATTTGAGCTGATTTCCCTGGAAGTCATCAAGACCCCATTGGAGTGTGGAAGTGTCCACACAGGGGCCTGTCTTCACCTCACTAATAAGTTGTGACCCCTTGAGTTCAGCCAGCCAGACTGCCTGCCTGCAGGAGAGGTCTCTCGTTTTCATAAACTCACAGCTGGAAGACCAGCCAGGGAGCAGATGGTTTGACAGCAGCCAGGCCACCAAAGGGGAGTCACAAGGACATGGATTTGCCTCAGACTGAGAGGTGGAGTCAAACACAAGCCTTTTAAAGCAGGCTGGCCTCAGCGTAGAGGCCACACGGTGGGCTGTTCAACCCACACAGAGCCAAGGCTCATCCACCGCTGGACGCACATGGTGCAGAGCAGCCGCCTGACCAGGGCAATGAGCCTGCATGCAGGTCTTCAGCTGCCTCTGTCCCTCATGCACTGTCTCTGGACATCCACACTGATGGGAAGGTGGATCACATAACAAACACGAAGGCCTTCAGTTCAAACCTGGTTCACTGCTCCTGGGTATGTGGGTTTCGATGCCGGCTTCATCTGAAGCTGTCACTATTATTTTTTGTTTTGTTAGCACACTCATGTCCCTGTAGGCAGCAGGAAACCCTGAACCTCAAGGTACAGGGGCTAGGGACAGAAGAGAGAGAGTCCAGGATGCACAGGGACTATTGAGACTTTTTTTTTTTAAGGTGCATTTATCTGAAGTGAAAACTTCAGTGGTGTTTATTTGTTACATCCCATAGGAAGGAAAAGAAAGAACTAAATGCCACAGCAAGTGGCCAGGCTCACAGGGGAGAGCCTAGAGTGAGCCTGCTAGCTGAGCTCAGTTGGAGCGCAAAGTTTCAGCGGTCTCAAACCAAGATGGAAAAGTAGCTCATACATTTCTGTCCCCAGGAGTTTCTGGGAACTAACCTTGGCCAGGCAAGTCCAGTCACTTCCTTGAGGCAGGCCAGGCTGGGCTGGGGTAGGCCTCAACTCACACGTCCACCGTGTCACCATTTATTCACTACAAAGGACTGAGTCAATGTGACTCTTCCAGACCCAACAGGACCACACCTCTACTGGAATCCACCTTCTCTATAGATGGGGCTTTTTACTCCACAGATTAGAGTTATTAAAGATTCACAACACCATCAAACTAGGAGAAACTCCATGCTTATCCATCTTCCTGTGGTTGCTGCTGAGAAGTCTGAGCCCAGAGAAGAGTAAGTCTGCCCAAAGCCACACAGCCAGGGAGAGACTGAGGTTGGCTAGAACCCAGTTCTCCTTATAACATAGTCAGCTCTGTAGTGTGCTCTTGAACCCACCCTGGCCTTCACAATGGAAATTCTGGTGACTTAATATGTAAATCAATTCGCCAGCTCCATGATCTGGAAGCAGAGATGTGCCAAAAGTGCCTTAGAGCCTCTATCATGGCATCCCAACTATAATCAAAGAAAAGCTGCAGAGAATTCTGGGACATCTGGAGACTGTGTTTCTCACTGTGCCTGCTTTGAGAAGTCAATGCAGACATTACAGAGAGAGCACACGCTCATCAGGAGACCTGGGCCATAGCTCAATCTGGGTGATCATGTCTCATACTCAGCCCCAGTTTCCTCAGAAGAAATGTAACCCGACTGGGTGGTGGTGGTGCACGCCTTTAATCTCAGCACTCAGGAGGCAGAGGCAGGCGGATCTCTGTGAGTTCGAGGCCAGCCTAGTCTACAGAGTGAGTTCTAGGACAGGCACTAAAACTATACAGAGAAACCCTGTCTTGAAAAACCAAAACAGAAAGAAAGAATGAGAGAGAGAGAGAGAGAGAGAGAGAGAGAGAGAGAGAGAGAGAGAGAGAGAGAGAGAGGAAAGAGGGAGGGACGGAGGAAGGGAGGAAGGAAGGAAGGAAGGAAGGAAGGAAGGGAAGAAAGAAAGAACAGAAGGAAGGAAAAGAAAAGAAAAGAAAAGTAACCCTCTTGCAGGGATTTCATGAGGGTGAACGAGACTGAACACAGCCTAAAGCATTGTATTTGAAGGCTGAAAATTTCAAGTGCAGCCTTGACATCCAAGTCCCAGCAAATCCTAACAACCGTGAGCTTCCCTGCTCTCTCCAGACATGTCCCCACCCCGTGGGAAACATTCCTCATTTGGCCAGTTCCCCTCCCAGCCAAGTCAATGTCTCACTACTTGGTCCTCAGCCCCAAAGTCTTACTTCCCCATCAGTCAATGAGGTGATCTGAACAATGCACCGAATCCCTCTATAGACACTCACCATATTGTCACCATGCAGCCTGCATCTCACAGACCCCTTCCAGTTTACTCAGCCCTGGATGTAGCTCTGAGTGCATTCCTCATGTGGTCCGACGCAGCATGTACTGTCTGTCAACCCCAGGCTGTGAATTAAGTAACTAACACCCTACTGTCAAACACATCTGATGGCGAGACTAGGTTCAACATGTCCCCATGATGTGCTTGTCTTCACCCATTTTCATGCTGGGAATGAAATGACTAGTCCAAAGTTTCATAGGCAAGAGAGATGGGACAGAGTGAGTCTCACAACTGCTCTTCCAGTGTCTGTGTCGGCCTTGAACTTGCAGCCTCTGGGGCAGCAGTGGTTCTCAACCTTCCTAATGCTTTGACCCTTTAATACAGTTTCTCATGTTGTAGTGACTCCCCCTCCCCCCGCCCACGCCCCCCTTCCCCGCAATCATAAAACTATTTTCATTGCTACTTCATAACTGCAGTTTTGCTACTGTTATGAATTGTGATGTCTGTGTTTTCCTATGGTCTTAGGTGACGCCTGTGAAAGGGTCATTCAACCCCCAAAGGGGTGGCAACCCACAGGTTGAGAACCGCTGCTCTGGGGGAAACAGAAGCATTGTGTATGAGCACTGCTTCTCTATGCTGAAATGAAGCTCTTCCAGTCAACTATGCTCTTAGTAGAGTGGCTAAGGGGTGTTACAGGACTGTAGATCCCCTCAAAAGGTGCCGAATCCAAAGGCTGGCCACACGTGAGACTTGTGCGTCATGGAAGAACCCAGGGAAGCAGACAAGGAAGACCTTGACCCTGGTCACTTGGGCCTTGGCTCAGTGCCTTGGGCTCAGGGCTCTTCCTGGAAGACATTGTGGTTGGTGGTCAGGCTTGTCTACAGTCCTTCAGTGAGAAAACACCAAGCTTCTTGGCCCCAAGAACAAACTTTAGGACCACTGCCATGTTGCTGTGGAACCCCTTACCCCATCCATTATTTAGGGAGCTGGGAGTTGTAAGATAGGTCCAAGGGTTGGGTTGGGGTGGCTTTGGCCAACCCGAAGCTAGCTAGTCCTTATCCATGCCTCCATGGAAGCTCTCTGACCCAAGGAGAGGGGAGATGTCTGGTTTCTGATCACTGGAACTCAAGCTTCTCTCTACAGGGACAGGTTGAGACTGGTGAAAAGAGACCTTCACCGGGCAGTAGAAAAGTTACCACCTGACCTGGATCCGCCTTCCTCAAGTGCCAGGGTGTTCCAGCCTGTCAGGATCCCAGGCATTTTGTGAATAAAGAAACCAGGTCTCCCAACCAGATCTCAGATGCTGACACAGTGTCGGCCAGATACCCTCAGAACAAGCCACTCTCAGGCTGTGGCTGTCACTAACCCCCCTCACGCAGATGAAGAACCTGAGGTTCACTGTGAAGATTGTTTTAAGCATCAGCCTGGGGCTGGAGGGAGCATTTGAGGCCTGTACTGGCACCAGTGTTCTATCAGTTCAGCTTCCTCTAGAGCACCTGGCCATGAGGACCAGAAGCCACTCTGGCTGGTCATTGCTGCAGTCAGGCCAGGAGAGCCGCAGGGTTCCCTCTGACACCCAGCGTAATACCATGTGCTGGCTTCCAGCACAGCAAGGCCAAGTCACCTTCCCTGACTCCTCCTTGAGGTCCCTGCTCTGCTCTTATCACGGGACACTCCTCCTTGTACCTGCTTGAGTCCGACCACTCTTCCCTGAGGCCGTAGCCAGATGTTTCTCAACTGAACATGGAGGGAAGCCAGGGAGCCAAGGAAATTTGGCAAATGAGCAGACATGGGGCTAGGTAGATGACAGGAGCTCAGTACTCCTACAAGAGTGAGTTTTGGCTGGAAGACTCTGGGGAATTCATTGACCTTTAGTAGAGGGCACATCTTACTGCTGGCATGCGTGTCCACACTGCCACCTCTTTAACCTGGTCACACATGGCTTTTCTGTTATGAAATGAATTCATTTCAGAGAACAGCCATTTCCCTGTACCTCTTGGAACCCAAAGAAATACTGAGGATTTCATAGGAGCTGGAGTGTGAAAAGGAAGAGCCCCTGGACTAGGATGGCTTGTCATTCCTTTCCTCGTTCCCAGTCAGAGGGTATTTCTTTGCCTCTACCTGGTAGCTCAGCAGCAAACAGAACAATGGCTGTTTCAGAGGAAAGGCCATTTCCTGCTGACAGCGTGTGTGCCTGCTTCAGGCTCCAGAGCTTCTGCAGAGGGGTGACCACCTCCCCAAGGCCAGACCTCATCCAGTGCTGCTGACCTTGGCAGTACAATGTCAACACCTGGCTCTGCCCTGGGTCAGATCTGACAATGTTGGCCTAATCCCTACTGCCCAGAGAATTTCTAATGAAGAGAACTGTCTGAAGCTCAGGTTTCAGAGTGGAAGGGATTCCGTTGTCTCTGAAACAGGGTGGGATGGAGGGAAAGAAGTGCTCTCCCTGCTTTCTTCTGCTCATCCCGGGCCAACTGGGATATCCCACGCCAACTGGGATATCCCACGCCAACTGGGATATCCCACGCCAACTGGGATATCCCACAGGCTCTTCCAGCTCTTCCTGGGGGAGCTGGGATGACAAGGGAACTCCTGAAGAGGGAGGTGTGTCTGGGACGATATCACAGCACCTTGCTGGTCCTGACATCCAGGATGATGTGAGCTACAGGCACAGCTGCTTTATCCTTTATCCTGGACGCCTCTTGTGCTGGGGTGTCTCCAGCTTGCTGAGTGGTCACAACCTAGTGAGTGTGAATTGCACAGAACTCTATCACACACACACACACACACACACACACACACACACACACACACACAAATGTATTCCTGGAGACTTTCTGGGAAGCCCAAGACACATGCTTCTTATAAGAGCCTCTTCAAATATTATTCCATACGGAGCTCCTGAACCATGACATCATCTGAACCCTCTGACCACTGATGGGGGGTGAATTCACCCCAGATCTCAGACCCAAGGAGGCCTGGATTAAAAAAAGAGACAAAAGGGGGTGTGAGAGTGGAGGGGCGTGTCTTAAGGGCTCCCCATTCCCACCCTTCTGCTTTCCGAAGGCTGGCTTACCTTCTAGGGAGTAAAAATCTCTTTAATCAGTTAACGAACTGAATCAGGAAAGGAGAGCTTGTGACAGAGCAGTGTCTCTTTAGAATCACCTATCCCTTGAAGATAGCCTGGAGTTCCTGGGTACCTGACGCAGAAGACTCCTGTGTGGTGTGCATGTTGGGAGGCTGGAAGAAGGATCTAGAATCGGGTTCTGGAGCTAGTTAGAAACTGAGAAGGCCCAGGATGGGTGGGGTAGGCTAAGGCCAGGGGTTGCTCACTCCCAGGCCTGACTCCTTGAGTTGGCAAGTAGAGGAAGAGGCTACTACGCAGGAGCGGGCCTGGAGCTGTCCACGCCAAGGTGCTGAAATCGGAGAGCGGCGGCCTAAAAGGAGGAGCCCCTAGGAGGTTGCGCTTCCGCTACAAGTTAGAGGGGGCGGGTACAAAGGGATTCCCTCTCGATCCCCCTCTGCTTCTTATCCTCAAAGGAAGCGCACGAACAAGTTAGGGCAAGAAGATGGGTTGAGCTTTGAGAAGTATCGTCTGAAGCTGTGGTCAGCTTGGGGAAAGAGGGCCAGGATCCTCCGGAGAGCAAGGTGCAATCTCAGCCAACCGTCGTCGTAGGGGACCAGCAGGGAAAGAACCCAGAAATTCCCTCTGACCTCCTGCACTCAGGGAAAATGCCACGCATGGAAAGCTAGGAAGGATACACAAGGCGTTCCCATGTACACGCGTGGCACAAGCACATTTGCACATAGATCCCCGGGAGTAGGTGCACACACACTGTATGGACACACAAAATACATCCAAGCAGTTCTGTCCACTCTCTCTAGACACCAGCCCTGGTTCCCACCAGGCCACCTAGGCACCTCTCCAGCATCACCCGGGCCCGGTGGGGCCTGGACGTCCCTCCCACTTTGTGTCTGGGCCTCAGATGGTGACCCCAAGGGAGGAACAACCAGTAAGGAAACCCTAATTCTAGCCTGAGACCAGGGAAGATGCTGACGTGGAGCCGTCGGCTCTTGGGCCCACAACGAGGAGGTGCGACGGACCGAGAAGGTACCTCCTAAGACACCCCTTCTTCTTACCCCAAACGCCCATTTATGGTGCCAGGACAGTAGAGGAGAGTGTGTCTCCCTCCCAAACTGAAGACACCCAGAGGACCAGCGCGTACCTGTGCGTGGGAGGCCCCGCGTGGAGCCCCCTCAGCGAGTCCGGACCTGCTGGCTCCTCTGGCTCCCCTTGGATAGATGTGGGTTAGGAGTGGGGGTTACCCTGCTTGCCCTCCACAGCGCCTCCTGGATGTCCGTGGGCAACGGAGAAACTCCGTTCCCGGCAGTGGGAAGTTGCCTGTGTTAGAGCTCTGGGAGGGGGTGTCCTCCGGTCTCTGGGCTTGGCCAGGGCTGCTGCGCCCCCGCACCTGCCGCCCTCGCCACCTCGCCGGCACCCTCCCGCCCGCAGACTGCGCGGAGCCTGAAAGCCGGGAGCCCGCCCGCCCTCCCGGAGAGTCTGCTGCTGACCTGCATTGACGTCATTGCGTCATTAGGTTTCCCCTGGAAACACTGGCTCGCCCGAAATAGTAACACATTAATTCAGGCCGGGGGAGCAGGAGAGACTGTTTGTAACCCTGCAGCTAACTCTGCGCGCGAGCGAGCGCGCAGCAGCCCCCACCCCTCCCGAGAGCAGTGCCGGCAGCGCTCGCCTACTATTTTGAGAACAAAGGAAGGCAAATTATAGAATCCCAGAGAGAGAGAGAGAGAGAGAGAGAGAGAGAGAGAGAGAGAGAGAGAGAGAGAGAGAGAGAGAGAGAGAGGTGGGGAGAGAGAGTGCGTGCGGGGGACGCCGAGACCCTCTCGCCTTGCACGCGCAGACACCCACGGACACACACGTGTGCGCGCCACATCTGGGTCTATCTACCCTCGGGTGGGTGGGTCCCGCGTTTAGGCTCTTTGGTGGACCTGCTGTTGTGTGCGCCAGAGTCCAGGTGCCCAGGACAGGTTCGAGTCAGGATATAACGTCCTACTGGGTTTGAGGGACTACCTTCCTCCCACCCCCGAGACTCAGCACCGCAGGCTGGTCCGCCCACCTTCCTTCCACCCCAGGGTCCAGCGCAGCCCTGGGGCCAGAGCGCGAGACGCTCCTCCGGGAAGCGGGGACACCCTGCCCTTTCTCCTCCAGCTGTGCCCCCCTGCGGGTGGAGGAAACCCCGCAGGGATCCATCCTACTGCCCGAGGTTCGCCCCAACCCTGGGCGGAGGGTGGGCTGGACACTACCGGTGTGTGGTCTAAGAGGGAGCCTCCTCTTAGAAGGTCCACTGATTTGGGAAAGTCTGAGGACCCGGTTGCTGTCGTAAGTTCCAGAATCCTTTGGGCCAAGAAGTGACCGACTTCTCTGAGTGCCACTTGCTTCAGACTCTCCCCCTAGGACAAGCAAGCCGGGGGATGAAGGAGCAGGCTGTCTAAGGGGGAGCCCTTGACCTCAAAGATGCTTGGTGTATGCACTTCCCAATCTGAGCCCTTGACTCAGTCTCTTTCCACCAAATCAAAATAGCAAACGCCGCCGAGCCTAGGGCTGTCAGTCAAGTTGGGGTGAGGAGGTGGCCGCTCTGCTGAGGCAAAAGGCCAGCAGGTCCTGCGGGGTGGATGGCAGGTGGGGAGTGAGGCCGGGCTTTGAACTGATCCCTGCCTTCCCCTTTCTCAGGAGGTTCTTGGTAGCCAGAGGTTCCCAGAGGTTTCTGTTTCATTCCACTCCAAGGTTGCTCACCTCTGCTCACTCTTAGCAGAGAAGTGTGCGACTTGGGTCCCAAGGTTCCTGTCCCTGTGTCTAGAGCCCACCTTTCCCTCTGGTAAAGGAAGGGATGGGCTTTCACACATCACCACAGAGGAAGCTCATTAGTCACAGAGACAAACAAACCTAGCTGTCTCTATTAGGTAGGAGCCAGACTAAGAACAAGATTTGGAATAGGCCTGCCCCATCGGGTGCCTGGGAAGCTGCGTGGCTCAGCCTCCCCAAGCGGCTTTCTCTCCCTGAGCCAGAATGTCCTTGACTGTGCAATGAGACCAGGAGTTCCCTTCTTTTAATTACTTTTTTCCTTGTTCTGACAAAAACAACTTAGGGAAGGGGGGGGGAGCTTATTTTGGCTCACAGTTTGAAGAAATACAGTCTATCCCAGCGGGAAGACACAGCAGTGGGAGGGGCCACAAGTCAGGAAGTAGAGAGACTGATGCTCTGCTGTCTTCTTTCCCTCTTTTTATTCTGCCTGGGACCCAGTTCTTGGGACAAGGCCAGACAGATTCAGGATGTGTCTGTCTTATCTCTTAGTTAAACCTGTCTAAAAACACCCTCAAGTCACACTCATCGGCGTATTTCCTGGGTACCTCTAAATCCGGCCAAGCTGGTAATGAAGATTAACCAAAACAGCCCTCCACCAGGCTGGATTGTGATGATTCAAGAGATAGATAGAACACAAGAGATGATACAAGAATGTGCTGAAGAGATGGAACGCCTTCTTCCTGTTCCCACCCAACAAGAGATTCTCTCAGCTATGAGTGAACCTACCTTTTCTATTCTACACACACTTCCTGGCAACATATTTGGGGACACTGGTCAAGGGACATCTGGGGAATGGTGACATTGAGGGTCCTGTCCCCTCCAAAGATGATACTGTAGTCTTTCCTTCAAGCCATCCATCGGCCTCTGTGTGAGTGCCCCTCCCGCAGCAAAGCAGCTCTAACGCTTTCAGATTCAAGTACAGCCAAATGGTTGTAGTAATGGTTGTGTGTGCTAATCTGGCTTCTGCCTCCCTCTATGGTTATTTACCAGCAGGATGTGCACCAAATCTGCATGGTCTGGACATCTACCGTCCATCCTTCCCCTGCCCAGGACTTCTGTCCCATTAAGCTGTGGCCTTCATCTGCTTGTCTGGTTCCCTGCCTGGACCACTGTTTTCTCAGTTCCTCCTGGCACAGTGCCTGGCAACCACTACCATGTGCTTGTGAACAGAGACTGGAAATCCCTCTTTAAACATCTGTTTCCAAAACTCAAATCAAACGCTGACCCCTTGTTGTAGGCCTCTGATCACCATGGTGGTAGGATTTTTTTTTTTTCTTCCTGAGACAGGGTTTCTCTGTGTAGCTTTGCGCCTTTCCTGGAACTCACTCTGTAGCCCAGGCGGGCCTCGAACTCACAGAGATCCGCCTGGCTCTGCCTCCCCAGTGCTGGGATCAAAGGTGCGCACCACCACTGCCCAGCTGGTTGTAGGATTTTATGTCATAAGTCTCTGAAAATCTGGAAGGAGGGAGCACCTGGCTTAATCATTTGATGGCCATTCTCTGAGCAAGGCGTATAGCCTTCTCCTGGGACAAATCTCCTCAGAGCCGGAAGTGGGTCTTACACATTAGGGCCCCAAAGTGCTCCCCCCGCCCAATGTCAGTGCTGGTAAAAATGTCCTAACAGAATGACTTTAACCAGGTAGACAGAAGGATTGTTACTGGCAAACGATAGCTCTGGAGGCCTGTGCTGGGAGAGACCTTCTCAGATCTGGAGGATACGTCTCAGGCTACCCAGCCCCTGGAAGGGACTTCCCAAGGCAGCGTCTTTCCCACTTTTCCTCCACCCTGAGGGAGTCTGAAAGAGTGTGTTTGGCAATATATGAGGATGAGGTGAAGATGAAGGAGGAAGAGGCCCACGGCTCTCCCAGTGAGCTGTTGTGTAGGAAGGCCAGTGTTTACAGTCACAGAAAAGACTCCAGGCCCACCCAGGCCCACAGCAATGTCCGGCAGCTGCTAGCTCTCTCCACATACAGGCCTGTAACTGGTTCTCTCTTTTGCCCAGCCTTTCTTGGCTACATTGCCCCAAGACTGTCGTAGTTTCTACCGAAAGTCTCTAGGGGCCTGCTGGGTCCTCTGCTCTAACGCTTCTGAGCCTCTGAGGTGAGGAGAGAGGATTTCTCAGTGTGGGAAGGGGCAGCCACACCTCGCTTTGCCTGCTGGGTGCTACGAGGGCCTTTCTCGCCATTTTAGTGGTTTCTGCCCAAGGACCTCAGTCAGGCCTCCCCAGGAGGCTGGGCTAGCTGCGAGGAGGCGTGGGAATGGGGAGGTGGAGCTTCTGGGCGTGTGTGCACACGGTGGGTACTGAAACACACTGGAGATGTGTGGAGGGTGGTTTGGAATACAGGGACCTCTCTTCACTGACGGGGCTGGCTCTGTAGGTGAAGAGGGTCAAAGGCTCAGGTCCAAGTACTGTTGAGAACGTTGGCTTCTGGCTCACTCATCTCTGCTGCTTCCTGCCTTTCTCTCGGGATCTTCAGTTCAAATTCAGGGGAGAAGATGAATCAGAACGGCTCAGATAGGAACGTGGATGAAGAGGCCTCCTCACAGAAGTGTGGGGGCTGCGGTGGGAAGCAGGGGATGAAGAGGCCTCCTCACAGAAGTGCGGGGCACGCTGCGGGAAGCAGGGAAGCCAGGAAAAGACACCCCCACCACCCGAGGCTTGTTCTTAGGGTGCTTTTGTTCTGTTTCTGTTTTTGAGATAGGGTCTCACTGTGTATCCCTGCATGGCTTGGAACTCACTGTGTAGACCAGGCTACCCTCAAACTCACAAAGGTTTGCCTTCCCAAGGCCTTACTTTTAGACCTGCAAAGGCAAAGTGAGTAATATGAGCAGCCGAGTCAAGAAGAAAAAAACCCAGATTTGGAATTAGAACTGGTTTCGAATCCCACTAGGGCCTGAATCAAGACAAGGCCCCCAACTCCAGACTCCTTTAACCACTTGTTTTATAAGCTGGTGGATTTCAGCAGAGGTGTGAGACCTGCTGATGACCTCAGCTTCAGTGGAGACTGGCTCAGAGCTTGGGGAGCAGGTGACAGAGTCCTCTACTCTCTGGGGAGTTGCTGTGGTTAGCTGGCTCTTGGAAACCATAGGCCCTCTCCTTCCATCCAGCCCTCCCTGTGAAGTGTGCTGGTTTAAATGAGAAAGGCCCTCATAGGCTCCTATGCTTGAATAGTTGGCCCAAAGTTGATAGAACTGTTCAGGAAGGATTAGGAGGTGTGGCCTTCTTGGAGGAGGTGTGTCACTATGGGTTGGGATTTGAGGTTTTATTTATTTATTTATTTATTTATTTATTTATTTATTTATTTATTTAGTTGTTGTTTTGAGACATGGTTTCTCTGTGTAGCCCCAGCTGCCCTGGTATTCACTTGGTGAAGCAGGCTGGGCTGGCCTCCAACTCAGAGATCTGCCTGCTTCTTCCTCCCAAGTGCTGGGATTAGAGACCTGCACCACCACCACCTGGTTTGGTTTTGAGTTTTTAAAAGCTTACACCATTCCCAGTTAGCTCTGTCTGTCCCATGCTTGTGGATGTGTGTTCTCAGCTGCAGCTTGAGCATCATGCCTGCCTGCCTGCCTGCTGCACTCTTCACCTTGATGGTTATGGCCTCTAACCCTCTGGAAGCATGAGCCCTGAGGTAAACATGTTCTTTTACAAGTTACCTTGGTCATGGGGTTTTGTCCCAGCAATAGGAAAGTAACTAAAACGTTAAACCTCATCCTCCATTGTCTGGCAGTCTCTTATACCAAGCAGTAGTGTCGTGGCTCCTAAGTTCTTCCCAACCATCCGGGAGACTGTCCATTCATTCTATCAATCTTTAGCAACCCCAGCTGACCCACTCCACCTCTACTTAAATTGTCCCCTTCTCATTTCCTGGTCCTTGACCACCACCACATTTCATTATCCCAGGCTTTGTTCAGGTTTTGCTCTCAGTATCTATTTGCCCACAGATCTAACTAGATCCTTAGAGATGCCATCACCTCCATCATTATTTTATTGACTCCCATGTTGGAACCTGAGATCCTGGAAACTCTGCACACACTCCCTTCCTTCATTCCTCTAGAACCGCCGTCCACTAACCACATTCTCCTGGCTTTGGGGTTGCTTAGGATGGCCTGCGGATTCAAGAACACCGCTTGGCTCTTGCACCCCGAGGTTAAGCCTTGCTTTCTGGTAGAGGAGCACCTGTGCACGCTGCTGTTTGGAGCAGAGGTGGAGGTAGCTGAGCAGCAAATGATGAAATGTGCAAAGTCTGCCAAGGATCCAGAGGCATCAAGCCAAGAGGAGATAGGTCCAAACTGAAGAGCGGACTGTGTGCCAGCTTAGCTGGGACGGGCAAGTTGTGCCACCTGCATTTGGGCAAGGAAAGGCTTATGCAGGTGGAAAAAGTAGGTCAGGTCTACAGAGAGATGATGCGGGCTGAACCCCGAGGCAAGGGGGCCATAAAGGGGCTAAGGAAACGGGAGGAAGACAGGTGGGATCACCTTGATACAGCAGTTCTCAAGCTGGCTTCTCATCGGGGTCCCTGGGAGATAATTTGGCCCAACTTAAAGTGAATGAGAATGTACTCAGACCCTGATTCCCAGAAAATTACACATTCATTAGTTTGGGGTGAGGGCCAGGAATTGATAGTATTTAATATTTCACTTGTACTTTGTGATTTGTTGGCAATTTTGTACCATGCTATTGGAAATTATTTTCATTTTGTAATGTAGTTCAAGGAGTCCAGACCTGGAGTGGAGGGAAGTCCTCACTGCTGGGATCTGGCTCCCGACTCACTGGCCAGGAAAGATGCCCTGAGCTTCCTGTCGCTTCCTCCCTCTGCTGTAGAGTGGTGACAGCAACATTACCAGCCTCTCCCAGGGCTCTTTGTAGGTCCATGAAATAATGCCTTTGCACTGAGTGCCACTCCACTGGGCATGAGTCCTGTTAAATGACTTCCCAGATATAGCTAATGTATAGCTAGGGCTCTAATGTATAGCTAGGGCCAAAAGACCTCAGCAGATGAACACAGGTGGGAAGGTCAGAGAAAATGGCCTGTCCTGGGGACTTAGTGTTGGGAACAATTATCAGAGAAGGAGAAACTAAACATCCAGGTGAAGACTAAATTACGATATTGTCCTATTAAGCATAAGTGAAGCCTACGTTTGGGGGGTTGAGGATAAGGAAGGAATGACCTGATGAACACAATGATATTCAGGAATCTGGGGTTGTGCAGCTCTGACTGAAGGGAAGGAGATGGGGTTTGGAAAACAGTAAGCTCAGGAGGGCTGGGGAAGTTGCAGAAAGGGGAGCGTTTCAGAGGAAACATGAAGGAAAACTGGATGGGATTCGGTACCTTAGTGGACTAAATCTCAGAGAGGTTGAGGAAAGATCATTAACAAGTTCTCACAACAGGAAGACTAACGGTAGCTCCTGTGGCGGTTGGGAGGGAGTGTATTCCACTGAGTATCAGTGGCTTGAACACAATTCAAGTTTGTTTCTCTCCCTGTTAAAAGTCCAGATGCAAACTGTTTAAAACTGCTACAGTATTTCTGTTCCAGGAAGTCTGTGGGGTCTGGTCTCCTGACATCTCTTTTCTCATGGAACTAGATTCTGGTACTTGGGGTCCAGGATCCATAAATGGGGAAAGGAACGGAGAGAAACAAACAGCTAAAGAGGACTGGGGGTGTTGTTTCATTGACAGAGTACTTGTGTAGCATTCCTGAACCCTGGCTTTGATCCCCCCCCTCCATAAGTGGGATGTGGTACCATACACCTGTATTCTCAGAATTTAAGGGAGGATCAGAAGTTCAAGGTCATCTTTGCCTGCATTGTCTGACCTACACAAGACTCTGAAGAAAAAAAAAAAGCAAGAATCAGGGTCTCTTGAGAAGGCTCCTTATAGCCACTCATCATTTACTTATATTCCTTTGCTAAAGAAAGACTCTGGTAGCTACACCTATTTTCAAGAAAAGACAGAAAGTCTGATCTCTATTTTCTAATTAAGTTTGTATCAGGTATCTATGTTACCCCTGGTGATAGAAGCAGAACCCAGGGGTCAGAATTTAGGGAAGCACCAATAGTCTCTACAATTGCCTCGTTTTTTCAAATGGTGAAGTTGAATCATGGATTCCATTGGGGAAAAACCATTTTTAAAGTGCATTGAGTTGGAAACTTGAGTGCAGAGTAATGTGTTATAAGACAGACGAAATTTCAGGACGGCCCCGAGATCTCTGGCTTCTGTTGTGCACACCTGTCCAATCCCTTACCTGTGGGTAGGAGTCCAGAACGTGATGGCAGTTTTCAAGGGAACATTTCGAGTTAGACTAGAGGAGACGCAAGGCAAATGTAGAGGGTTAACGAGGCAAGGCAGCCAGCCACGTGAAAAAAAAAAAATCTTAGCACAGTACTCAGAATCTCCCATGAACTGGCTTCTGCCTCCCTCTCTAGACACTTCTGTGGATCAGGTCCCTTAATATCTTGATCCAGCTCTACCCAACCTCTCCATACGTGGTGGTTTCATTTCCACAACCCCTGGCATGTCCTCTGCCTGTTCCCTTTACCGTTTCTTCCTACTCAAGTTTCAATCTCAAACCATACATTGCTTTACCACTAACCCACAAAGACTAATAGACGTCTCTTTGTAGTACGTACGTACATGGTACCCCAAACCTCACTCCATCGTGTTTTTAGACTTCTACAGTTAACTATGAGTTTATCTCCCTTGCAAGATTCTGGAAGGCAGGCACACAGCAGATTGTCTTTGTAGCCACAAAATGTAGCACAACTCCTGGTGTGCAGTGAACTCTTCTGTATGTGGGCAACAGATTGAAAAAGGATCTCTCAAGAGCTGGTATCAAGAGAACATAGGACAGGGGACATTCATTCTGGGACTGGTAGACAGAATGGGAGGACAAATGGGGAGTGGGAAGCTTTAAGTGAGGACTCATGATAATCAGGTTCCTCTGTCACCATCCAGGAAGGATGAATTTTGGCACTTTTAATAAGCAAGATCTGGTAAAAATTGGTTTAGACAGTGAGTGATGTGATCTTGATAACTAAGATGGTAGGGTACAGGGGAGTCAGGCATGTCTGTTTTCTTTCTTTCCTTCTTTCTTTCTTTCTTTCTTTCTTTCTTTCTTTCTTTCTTTCTTTCTTTCTTTCTTTCTTTCTTTTTCTTTCTTTCTTTCTTCCTTCCTTCTTTTCTTTCTTTCTTTCTTTCTTTCTTTCTTTCTTTCTTTCTTTCTTTCTTCTTGTTTTTGTTGTTGTTGTTGTTGTTTTGTTTTTTGAGACAGGGTTTCTCTGTGTAGCTTTGCACCTTTCCTAGATCTCGCTCCATAAACCAGGCTGGCCTTGAACTCACAAAGATCCACCTGCCTCTGCCTCCTGAGTGCTGGGATTAAAGGTGTGCGCCGCTGCTGGGATCTTGGGGTCCTTTTCGCTTAGGCTTGCTCTCCCAACTGCTACCCTACCCAATTCCATTTAATTCAACAAAAGTTAATTAAGGACTTACTATGTGCCAGAGTACTTTTCTTTCTCTACAGTGGCCAGTCAATGAGAATGCAGCTAGGAACAAGAAAAACTCTATATTCATGGACAGGAGAACAATGTGAGTGAGTTCGACCATTTCAAGTGTGGGGGAGGCAGTGGCAGGGCCGCCTTGGCCTGTTCCTTCACTCTTCCTCATTGCCTCTGATTCCAGCCACAGCCATGGGGGACCAATCTGCAAGACCCAGCTCCATCTCTGTCGGCAGTATCTCCCTTGAAGCTTATACACTCCAGATTTGTGTGACCACACCTTGTGGCCTGCACAGAAGTCTGTGGCTTGTGGCCTGCCCTAGAGAACCTAACCAAACACAGTGGGCTCTCAAAGTGTGAGAATTCAACCTGGCAGGACTTCCTGAGGCTTTCTTAGGAAGCTCTTAGGAAACTGACTGGTGCAGAAGGAGGTGGAGGACGGGGGTACGCAGGGCCCGATGTGAGCAAAGGTTCAGAATTCATACTGGGCGTGTTTTGGAAGAGCTGAAAGACCACCGGGGTGGAAGTGACAGTGAGGTGGTGAGACCTGGGTGCTGAGCAGGTGTGACTTACAGTTTCGCTAAGACAGACTTCGTCCTGAGGCAATGAGTGGCTCCTGGTGGTTTTCAGTAGGGATGAAACATAATTAAATGTTCATGCTATTAGGTTCACTGCCACATAGAAGGTGGGAGGGAGCAGAGAAGCCATGGAGATTGTCCAAGTAGCTGAGAAGCTGATCAACACCCAGGGAAGGGGAGGAAGAGGAGTGGGTTGACTCAAACAGACGGAACTTGACACTTGAGTGTTTAGTGAGGTGTGCTGGTGCAGTGAGGGGGGTGTTGGGTTAAGGATGACATTCTGATTCAAGAAACTAGGCAGAAGGCTGAAGAGATGGGCCAGTGGTTAAGAGCACATACCATTCTTGCAGAGGACCTGAGTTTGGCTTTTAGCACCCATGGCAGTCAGTTCCCAACCACCTGCAGCTCCAGCTCCCGAGGATCCAGTGCTTCTGGCCGTCTGCACCCACATGCACATGCCCCCACACAGACACACAGGCGTAAATAAAATAAAGTCAATTTAAAAGAAACTGGATGGATATATGGAAAATACTGACCAAGGCGTGTATTTGAGGAAACAGATGAGACATTACATTTTTATTAAGTTCACTGTGTCCCCAACAGAGACCAAATGCAAAGATCCTGGAAAGTGTGGGATGGGGGGGGATGGGAAGAGACCAATCCCCCTGTGTCAAAGGATACACTTGCTCACCTCATTTTGTAAGTTAGCATTTTGGTGGCTTACAAAGGTCTGAGTCAGTTTCTGGGGAAATAGGCTGGTTCAGTTTGGTGCTGAGGTCCCCAGGGCTCCTACTATGGACACTTCCTTGGCCTGGAAGCTTCCGAGGCTGCAGGTTGCTCAGCGGCGTCTGCCCTCCCCCACAACACCTCTATAAATAGGTAAGTTAAGGGAACACAGTTGCTCTCAACCAAATGGTTCCTGTCTCATCTTTAGATGCCTCCATCAATATCTGTGAATCAGAGTCTAGGACAGTGACTAAAAAAGCCATCTTTATTTAGGATGGAAAAGAGAAGGGGGAGAGCCGTGATGTTGCTAGGAATAAACTACTGCTCTTGTCTTCTCTTCCTGAGAAGGCCAGAGGAGGTGGACTTGGGATTTAGCTGCAGAACTGATTCTCAGGCGGGGGTGTGTGTGTGTCGGGGAGGATGGAGATTCTCCCTTTCTCCTCCCACTCCTGGGATGTTCAGCAATATCTGGGGGCATTTGGGGTTATCCTGACTAGTGGTGGGTGGGTGGGGTTTGTTTCTGGTTCTAGTGGGTAGACGCCAAGGATGCCACTATGGGCCTGCGATACGCAACCTTCTCATGGAAGAATATCTGGCCCGGAAAGTCATAGCGCCAATGGTGAGGTGCCCTGAGTTAGAAGGTTTTATTTTAACTTGTGCAGGTGTGAGTCAGCGTGTGTATGCACGTGTGTGTGTGTGTGTGTGTGTGTGTGTGTGTGTGTGTGTGTGTGCATGTGGTTAACTGTTGTTTCTCAGGGTCCATTCATGGTTTTTTTTTTTTTTTGTTGTTGTTGTTGTTGGTTTTTTTTGGTTTTTTTTTTTTTGAGACAGGGTTTCTCACCTGGTCTGAAACCTGTCAAGGGAATGAGAATGGCTGGCCAGCAAGCCCTAAGAGTCTTCCTGTGCGTGCCTGCCCAGTGCTGGAATTCAAAGCATGTGTCACCATGCCCAGTTTTTGTTTGTTTGTTTTGTCTTATCGTGGCTCTGGGGATCAAACTCAGGTCCTCATGTGTTCATAACAAGTACTTTACCAACTCAGTCATCTCTTCAAGCCTATTTTAACTTCTTTGTGTGTGTAGGGCTTGAGGCCTTATGCACGACAAGAACTGCAGAGCTGTGCTGAATCCTTAGCTTTCAATTTCTTCTGAAACAGAATAAAAAGACTCCCAGTCCCCCTAAAGGAAACAAAGGTCATTTATTGGATTGCTTGTTGAAGGATGTGGTAGTGAGGGCTGATTTGGACTGGATGGCCATCAGGAGCCCAGCTCTCTCCATCAAATGTCTTTGTTACTATTTGCCTCTTCTCGGAGCTAACTGGCTAAAACGTCTGAAGGAAGTAGGGCTGGGAATGGAGTGCAGTGGTAGAGCACTTCTTAAATTCATGGAGACCTTGGTTCCATCCTCCACACCAGCAAAGAAGTGAATGTCTGCAGGAACTATGAGGCATAGTTCCACCACCGCTGCTCCCGTGCAGACTATTTCTCCATATTGTGGCATTCTGTGGCTTAAACAATAGCCTTTGGATGGGAACTTAGCTCTTCATCCAACTAGAGGCCATGTTTAAACAAGGAACAATGCCAACACCTTCCCTGGCTAGGAGGCTCTGAGTAAGGTGGTATGAGTTCCAAGGGGGTATTGGGTAACCAGCATTTATATTGCTCTTTCTACATGGGTAAAGGAAAGATCTTTTTATGTGTGACAAAGATGGATAAGTACAAATAAAAGAATGGTTTTTCCTTTTTTAACTCCAAAACTGTACTTTGCATTGTGACAGGCACATACTACATGTGGCTACTTAAGCTTAAATCATTTAAAGTTACCCAAAGAGGCAAGGAGGCAATTCAGTGGTAAAGCACTTGCCTAGAGTTTATGAGGACCTGGATTTGCTCCTTAGCAACACACACACACACACACACACACACACACACACACACACACTCACGCACACACACACTCACGCACACATACACAATTTCCTGCCCTTATAGCATTAGCCACATTGTCAGAGCCTGGAACTCACATGTGGCCCCTGGTTCCTGTGCTGGATGGCGTACACAGAGACCATTTCTGTCATTACACATGTGGTGACCCACAGTTCCAAAGGAAAATGGTACTGGCCATCAGGAAGCTTGGCTGTGTCTGGAAACACATGTTAGGGCAGAAAACTGAATTCTTTTATTTATCCACAGTCCTTAATGCTTGGAATGCATGGCATGCTGAGGAACTGCATTTGTTCCCAAGCTCATACCTTGGCTAGGTATGTCCCCCAGGGGTGTATGCCTCTGCTCACTGAGGGAGGCAGGAGCCTGGAGAATAGTTTTACCTGAGGAGGATTGCTGTAACTTACGGTTCACAAGGGTGCAATTGATGTTTTAAAGGTAAAGAGCGGCTGAAGAGCTATGAATAAAGCATAGTAAGCGTTTCAAAGACCGTGACAATAGATGTCATGTGGGACTCTGCCGCGCAGGTAAACAAGGCCAGAGCTGTTAGTCTTGCTGGCATGCTTTTACAGGCCTACCAGGGCTTCCTCTCTCAGGTCTCATCTTCCTCGGCTTTCCTTTCCTATCCAAGTCTCTAAAGAGCACACAGTCTTCCCTCACTGCCCACACATGCGGTGTCTCTACTTCCCATCCAGTGCTCACAGCCTCTTCTCGGCTCAGGACAAGAGTGCACCCCCATTCCTGTGATGAGGACTGAGCTCCTGTGATGAGTCTGGGCGGTCAGCAGAAGCTTTCGCTGCTCTTCACCACACCATCTCATAGCTGATGTGGGACCTCCAGGGGTCTCCTTGTGGCATAGCCACCAGCAACATTCAAGATGACCTCGGTTCCATCATCCTGGATCCCTGAGAGGCCATCACATTGACAACTCTGACAGGAACAAACCTATGCTGTTTCAAGCATTGGTACTTGGGGACTTTATTTTCCCAACATCATCTAATCAATCAGCCCAGTCACGTGACATGCTTCTTGTGTGTTTCTCTGTCGATCTTACTGACTATGATACTGTAGTCTGCTGTGTTTATTAGCTGAAGGTGTTTCCTGTGTCTTAGAAAGAAAAGCAAATTGAAAGTTTTTCTTTTTTTTAATTTTACAATACAATTCAGTTCTACATATCAGCCACGGATTCCCTTGTTCTTCCTGCTTTGGCCCCCCTCACATTCCCCCCAGCCCACCCCCCATTCCCACCTCCTCCAGGGCAAAGCCTCCCCCGAGGACTAAGATCAACCTGGTAGACTCAGTCCAGGTAGGTCCAGTCCCCTCCTCCCAGGCCGAGCCAGGCGACCCTGCAGAGGTCCCAGGTTTCAAACAGCCGACTCATGCAATGAGCACAGGACCTGGTCCCACTGCCTGGATGCCTCCCAAACAGATCAAGCCAATCAACTGTCTCACCTATTCAGAGGGCCTGATCCAGTTGAGGGCCCCTCAGCCATTGGTTCATAGTTCATGTGTTTCCATTCGTTTGGCTATTTGTCCATGTGCTTTATCCAACCTTGGTCTCAACAATTCTCGCTCATATAAACCCTCCTCTTTCTCGCTAATTGGACTCCCGGAGCTCCACCCGGGGCCTAGCCATGGATCTCTGCATCCAGATCCCTCAGTCATTGGATGGGGTTTCTAGCACGACAATTAGGGTGTTTGGCCATCCCATCACCAGAGTAGGTCAGTTCGGGCTGTCTCTCGACCATTGCCAGCAGTCTGTTGTGGGGGTATCTTTGTGGATTTCTGTGGGCCTCTCTAGCACTTTGCTTCTTCCTATTCTCATGTGGTCTTCATTTACCATGGTTTCCTATTCCTTGTTCTCCCTCTCTGTTCTTGATCCAGCTGGGATCTCCCGCTCCCCTAAGCTCTCTTTCCCTCGACCCTCGCCCTTCACTACCCCCACTCATGTCCAGGCTGTTCATGTAGATCTCATCCATTTCTCCATCATTGGGAGATCCCCGTGTCTTTCTTGGGGTCCTGTTTTCCAGGTAGCCTCCCTGGTGATGTGAGTAGCAATCTAGTCCTCTTTGTTTTACATCTGGTATCCTCCTATGAGTGAGTACATACCATGTTTGTCTTTCTGAGTCTGGGTTACCTCACTCAGGATGATTTTTTCTAGATCCATCCATTTGCCTGCAAACCTCATGATGTCATTGTTTTTCTCTGCTGAGTAGTACTCCATTGTGTATATGTACCACATTTTATTTATCCATTCTTCAGTTGAAGGGCATCTAGGTTGTTTCCAGGTTCTGGCTATTACAAACAATGCTGATATGAACATAGCTGAGCAAGTGCCCTTGTGGTATGATTGAAAGTTTTTATATTTGTGCCAGACACTAGACATGGATGCTGACATGGCTAATCTTCTTCAATAGATTGATGTTCTGGAATCTTGAAGAAGGAGCCCCTTCACCTGCTGAGAAAGGGAAGTCTGTCTTTCCTAAACTGGTTAAGTAGCAGCTGTCTTCATGGGTCCCTGCAAAACAATCTCAAGGCAGACAGCATTTTTGGAAAGAAACTCACTGTGATTAATAACATCGATGAGTCCAAGAGGAGAAAAAAACACTGAGAAAGAAATGTCAGCATCTGTGCTGATCTACAGGCAGAAGTCACCCTGCTAGTGAAACGGACACACAACTCTTGGTCCAAAAAAGGGCTCATTCATTCATTCACAAAAATTCATCGAGCATTTAATATATGCTCTGCCTTGATGGAGCTTATAATTAGGTGGACAACTCAGACACTGCTTTAAACACTTGGAAAGCTAAGCATAGACAAATGAAAAAAAAGTTCAGCGTAGTGAAGGAAATAAGTGGGGATCAGATGGAATAAATAGGAAGAGATGTCTTTAAAGAAATAGAGTTTGAGCTGAACCTGGTCTTGCTTGACCAAAATACCTCAGAGCAATCTCAAGCGAGAAGCATTTATGTTGGCTCAGGGCTCCACAGGGCTCAGTCCATCACGCAGGCAGGGCTTGGTGGAACACACCCTGCTGGGCAGGGAAGCAGGGTGGAGAAGTCAGGCTTTGCGGGTGCCCTGCTTGCTTTCTCCAACGTTTACTGCATCCAGCCTCTCCTGCCCACGTTTGAGCCGTGCTCCTTCTTCAGTTCATCCCCTCAGAAAACCTGCCCAGAGACGCACCTCACCAGTCTCTAGGGGACTCTAAATTCAGTCAAGTTGACAACGGAGATTCACTATTATACCTGGATCAAAAGGTGCCAGCTGTACAAAGAGCAGAAGAACATTCTAGGCAGAAAAACAGCCATGCAGGAAGGAAGGAGCTTTGTATCCTAAGTGGGGTGGGAGGGTAAAGGGGACCCAGTGCCAGAAGGACAGGGGTATGGAAGGGACAAGTGAGGAGGGCTAGTCAGAGTCGGGCTGGAGCTTTAGTCGGAAGTGAGGAAGACTTGGGGACTCTGGGGGGAGAGGAGGCCACTGGAGGAGAGTGGAGGCCATGACTCAGCAAAGCTGCAGAGGCCTGGCAGGAAGGATGACAGGCTTTGTGAGCCCCCTCTCCTGCAGGCGCTCGGCTCTGTGGAACCAGACACAGTCGTCATACATAAGCGATGACTGGCTGCATCCGATGAAATTCCACTTCTGGACAACACAAATCCAAATTTCATAATCTTGTAGTTTGTTTGTTTCTGTTTTTCCAGACAGGGTTTCTCTGTGTAGCTTTGGAGCCTGTCCTGGAACTTGCTCTGTGGACTAGGCTGGCCTTGAACTCAGAGATCCGCCTGCCTCTGCCTCCTGAATGCTGGGATTAAAGGCATATGCCACCACTGCCCAGCTGAATTTCATAATACTTTCTGTCACAAAATATTATTCTTCTGGCTTTCCTCCATCATTTAATAATAGAAAGTTCATTTTTTTTTTTTTACTTGTGTGACTGATACAAAACTAGACAGCAGCCAGGTTTGGCCCCCAGGGCACGCTGGGCAAGACCCTGATTAGGAGTCCTGATTCACAGCCCTCGGGCATTGGGCAAGCAAAGCTAAGAGCTGATTAAGAGATTTTTTGCAAGGAATCTATCAAAAGAAGATGAAGGTTTGTGTGTGGCTCAGCAGAAGCCATGGGGATTCCAGGCGGCGCTGATGTACGAGGTGTGGGGCTGGGACCGAGGTGACGTGGGGATGACTATGATGGTGCCATTCTCTGAGAGGGGATGGCTGAAAGGAACCTGCTATGGGATGTCTTTCTGTATGCTGTGAATATGTGTTGCTCTGATTGGTTGATAAATAAAGCTGCATTGGCCTATGGCGGGGCAAGATGGGGCCGGGGAGGGGGGGAATCCAGGAGAGATAGGGGAGGAGAAAGGAGAGTGGGGGCAGACGCTGCTAGCTGCTGCCAGGAGAAGCAAGATGTAAAGTAGCGGTAAGCCACAAGCCACGTGGCAAGGTATAGATTTATAGAAATGGGTTAATTTAAGATGTAAGAGCTAGCTAGCAAGAAGCCTGCCATGGGTCTGAGCAGCTGTGGGACTGAGCAGGACACAGGAAAACTTCCAACTACAGGAACTGGTCTCCAGTAAGAAATCTGGTCATTCTGTGTTGGTGTCTATTGGCATCTAGAAAGATTCAGACTTGACCTGGAGCTCAGCCAGCAGGAAGTCTCCGCTCCTCGATCATCCCTGCCTCCCAAAGCCTGTTATTTCCAAGGTTTGTAGCCTCAGGCAAATCACCTTCGGTCAGTCTTTTTGCTTACCTCAACAGACAGAATATTTCCTTAGTCAGTGGTGGAACCAGCGAATTTCACTGGAGACTGACAAGGAGTTCCCTCTAGTTTCAGAGCCTCAGCCCTCCAACCCTCACCCACTCCAGCTCCAGCTCCAAATGATGCAATGACCGATCTTCAGATTGTGTGGGGAAATGGTGACATAACCCATTCACTGCAGAGCGGGCTTTCTAAAACTTCCCTCTAACCCCCACTGTCCTATGAAGTCCTCGCTGTGGCAGCCGGCCTTCCTAGGGCATGCCATGCCTCTGTTTAAATTTTTTTCTCTTTCTCCTCATCCTGTCTTTGGTCTCACAAAGCCCTGTCAGGGCTGGAGGAGAGGGGAGACCCTCATGGTGGAGCATAGTGTATTCATGAACCATGTGTATTACTCTCTGTCACTGTGATAAAATACCCTGATAGAAGCAACTTCAGGGGAAGTGTTTATTCTGGTTTACCATTACTGTGGGATCCAGTCCATCATGGCAAGAAAGGCATGGCAGCAGGAGCTGGATGGCCACACTGCATCCACACCCAACACCGTTGCCTGGCTGTAATATTGCAACTACAGTTTTACTGTGGGGGAAGTAGATAAAGGTACAGGAATTTTCTATGTGACATTTCTTACAAATGTGTGTGAATGTATACAATAATCTTAAAAGGTTTACATACCTTGGAGCCAGTGAGGTGGTTTAGCAGGTAAGGACACTCACACCAAGCCTGATGATCTGAATTTGATCCCCAGGATCCATATACTGGAAGGAGAAAACTCCTATATAATGTCCTCTGCCCTCCACATGTGTACACACACACACACACACACACACACACACACACACACACACACGCACGCACACAGCGCGCACGCACCTTGGCCTGTAACCCCCACTGAAAGAATTAGAAGTTAACCTAAACTAGGAAGCCTTCTTTAGGGTCTTTAAATGATGTTCTCTACTTTTAGCTACAATAAAGATAGATCAACCTGGGCTGGAAAGCAGCACTGTGGCAGAGTGTTTGCCTAGCATGTGCAAGGTCTTAGGTTCAATTCCCAGCCCCACAAAACAAACAAAAGTAGAATAATCATGAAAGAGGCTAGACTCCAGGGAAGATGGCCCAGCAGGTAGTGTGTGGGCTGTGCGTGCTGAACCTGGTTCAGATCTCCAGAAGCCACTCAAGAACTGAGTGTAATGACACATGCCTATAACGTCAGCACTGGGGATAGGTAGGTTGTGGAGACAGGAGGGTGGCAGGTGGGGGGGCTGTTGGGGGGGCAGACACTCAATGGCCAGCAGCCTAGCTGAAACAGCAAGCTCCAGGTTCAGTGAGAGACCCTGTCTCTGACATAAATAAGGTGCAAAGCAATAGAGAAAGACACCAGATATCAACTGTCAACTTCTGGCCTCACACACACATGCACATATGTGCACACACCTCAACCTCAACACACACACACACACACACACACACACACACACACACACACAGAGACAGAGACACAGAGACAGAGATAGAGACACAGAGACAGAGATAGAGACAGAGAGAGAGAGAGAGAGAAAGCCATAATCCAGTTACACGGCCTGTTCACCCAGAATCCAGTTGCAGAAATGGCATTCCTTGGGCTCCCGTTTCAGAGAATTGCTGGGGTGTTTCTAGAACAAGAGCCCTGTGGTACAGCAAGTTTAGGAATCTGTCTACAGTCCTCATTGAAAAATTCTTTTAAAATTCTCTCCTTGAAGATTTGCACAGTGCATAGAATTGAATGGTTCAGATAATTCCTGCAATAAACATGTTTAACTTTGTTTAACTCAGCAGTTTGCTGCATTTATTCTCAGTGCCTCAACTCCGCCGTGTTTGGAGGAAAGCGCCTTTGCTATACACAAGCAGACACACCTGCTGCACTCGGCATCTCCTCTCCCGTCTCTTCAGCTCATCTTCCCTTTGCTCTCCGGGATGGGTCGGAGGCCTAAGCTTCCCCAGAGGGGGAACTAGTCTTAGGTTGATTTATGTTCTGGAGTTAATGAGCCATCAAGTGTTATTATGAGATAAATGAGGAGGGAGAAAGGGGCTCCTGTGGGGGCAGTTTCCCGAGTAGAGATGGGGCTCTGGAAAGTGCTCAGAGGTAGCCCTGGTAAAGCCACCATAGGAGGATTATTTGAAACTCAGTGGCTGCTGAGGCGTTTCCTGGGGGCGGAGGGCACTCTATCTATGTGCACATAGTGCCACCACCAGAACCCAGGCCCTGGCTGCTCCCTTTGCCCAGGCCCTGGCCGCTCCCTTTGCCCAGGCCCTGGCCGCTCCCTTTGCCCAGGCCCTGGCCGCTCCCTTTGCCCAGGCCCTGGCTGCTCCCTTTGCCCAGGCCCTGGCTGCTCCCTTTGCCCAGGCCCTGGCTGCTCCCTTTGCCCTTGCGTTCAGCCAGAGCAATCCTTTGTGCAACCCATCTTTCCCCTTTCCACAATGCCTCTTCTCATCCTCTAACATTCCTATGCCCCACAAATCCCAGGAAAGGGGGGATAATCTTGAATTTTGAAGGTGGTGGTGGAGGAGGCGGGTGCCTGGAGGGCTAAGTGAAAGCAGTTCTGGGTTGGTGGTTACGCTCACCTCTGCACGGTGAACATTACTTCCCATCACACAGATGAGAAAACCGAGGCTTGAACGCTCTAAGTGATGTATCTGAGATTTAGAGCTCAAGAAGGCCTTACTCAAAAGCTTGGCTTCTTGGCAATGGTTGACTCCACCTGTACCCTGTTGAGTGACAGGTTCCATCTCCAGCTCACAGCCACCACCACAAGCCCTCTGCCCAGCACAGCAAGAGACTGGTGCGTGCACCACTTCATAGCAAGATTTCCCAAAGCGGTTGTCGCCAGGTCCCATCTCATTTCCTTTCCTAAGATTAGTAAGAGTTTACTGGGTCTCCAGAAGTTCTTAAGATAGGTGGTATATGCTTGCCTTGATCTTCATAACCTCCAGAATGGCAACCTACAAAGGGGGATTTAAATTAAAACCTTACCACAGGAAGCACGGGGGTATAAAAATGACATTATCTATATTTTTATACCCAAGAAATCACATATTGGCATTTGGTTTTTGTACTTTGTATTTTATGTTTACACAGGAAAAATTATATGCAGTAAATAATACAGTGGCCCTTACCTCAGCATTTAGGGATAATGAATAAAGCTGTTAGGGATTGTCAGCCTTGGAGGCCTTTGAGGATAGATCACACCTCCCATTTCACTGGTAACTCTAGAAAGGGGAGCATCACAGTTGCCCCCTTAAAATGTCATTACTGATGGTGGCACACGCCTTCAATCCCTACACTTGGGAGACAGAGGCAGGTGGATCTCTCTGAGTTTGAGGCCAGCCTGGTCTACATTACATAGTGAGATCCAGGCTAGCCAGGGATACATAGTAAGACTTTGGAAAACAAAAAAGTTAATTAACATATGAAAAGGTAGAACTTTCATAGGGTTTTATTGAGGCCTATTAATAGAAACTGTTTCTTCCTTATCAAAATAATAGATTCTAATTCATCATGGTGCTCTGATCTGTCCCAAAGACTAAAATATCCCATACTATTGTCCTCCTTTAAGAGTTAATAAAGAGCTAGGCAGTGGGCGCACATGCCTTTAATCCCAGCACTCGGAGGCAGAGGCAGGTGGATCTCTGAGTTCGAGGCCAGCCTGGTCTACAGAGTGAGTTCCAGGGCAGCCAGAGATACATAGTGAAGTCCTGTCTCAAAAAACCAAAACCAAAACCAAAACCAAAAAAAAAAAAAAAAAGAGTTAATGAAGGACCCGTGAGGTCTCAGTTGGTAAAGGTGCTTGCCATCATGCCCTTTGATGACTGGCATTCCATCCCTGAAACCCACGTGGTGGAAGGAGGGAGCAGACTCCCACAGGATGTCCTCTGACGGCCACATGTGCTCACACACACAATAAATAAATAAAATAGTGTTTTAAAAAAGATTGTGAGCCGAAGGCTGGCTCTGTGGGTAAAGGCACTTGCTGCCAAACCTGCCAACCTGAGTTTGACTGAAGGGCCACGAGGTGGAAGAAGAGAACCCACTCCCACAGTTTCCCCTCTGACACTCAAGCGTAATCCACGTGCACCTGCCCCCACACACATGTCATACACAAATATACGCAAAAAATAAGTTTTTAAAAACATAAAAAAAAGGGGAGGACTCAACCATTAGGAGAACTGGCTGCTCTTCTAAAGGACCTGGGTTCGAGTGCCAGCACCTACACAGAGGCTGTAACTGTAACCACAGTCCCAGGGGATCTAATGCCCTCTTCTGGCCTCCAAGGGCACCAAGCATGGGTGTGGTGCACAGACATATGCAGACGAAACACCTATATACATAACTTGTTTTTAAAAAATTTAAAAGCTGGGGGCTGGAGAGATGGCTCAGCAGTTAAGAGCACTGGTTGTTCTTCCGGAGGTCCTGAGTTCAATTCCCAGCAACCACATGGTGGCTCACAACCATCCGTAATGAGATCTGGTGCCCTCTTCTGACCTGCAAGCATGCATGTAGGCAGAACACTGTATACATAGTAAAGAACTAAGCCTTTAAAAAAAAATTTAAAAGCTTAAAAATGTAAAACAAACTAACAAATACATTAAGAGTTAGACACCTGGCCAGGATACATGTCACCCCACCCCCAGAAAATCCAATTCTCCTGAAGATATGCTAAGAGTAGAGAGGAACAACTATTCCCTTAGTGAGAAACGTACTTATCTTCTCAGAATCCCTCCCCGCCACAGTGCAGTCCACTACAGAGCTTCGGTGGAGCACTGTTTATCACGCCCACTTCCTGAGCTGTACCTCAAGATACCAAATTTCCCTTCCCTCTTACCATCTCTTTTTCTTTCGGATGCTGCGGACCAAAGCCGGAGCATGCTCTTCCTGACACTCCGGGCTGTCCCACAGTTCCTCCTCCTCCATGCCTGATTGAAAAGGCCTGGTGTTCTCCCCATCCTCACCTTCTAGCAGCTACTGAAAGTTTCAGCTTGCCTGACCTGTCGTGTTTCCCTTAAACGCTAATAAAATTGTCCTCCAGCGTCATTCTGAGTTGGTTTCTAAGTTCTCCTATTAACAAGACAAATTACCCGGTAACAGCACCTCCACTCCATCTCGCCCGACCCCTTCCTCCTGCCCAATCTCTTTCCCTCACCAGGAGACATGCCATTATGAATTGTATGGTCATTTAAAAATGATCATCTTTGGACAAGTCCAAGCTGGTTAATAGTATTGCATAGATGTGGGAGGGGCCTCTGAGGCCCCGCCCCTCCCGGAGGAGCTATTGGCAGCTAATGGCCGCTGGGGAATGGAAGACCTTTTCTTCAGTGGTGGGGTCCCAGGCCAGCTGCCCAAGCTCTGTAAATAACCCCACATGCAGGGCCTCGTGCAAACAACCCTGATTAAACTCATTTAGATCCTTAAAAAAAAAAGATGGAAGTAGGAAGGGACTTGCTGGGAAGAGGGGATCAGGAAGGACGGAGAGGGCGTGAGAGAGGGTCATGAGGGTCAATATGACTGCAGTACATTATATACATGCATGAAATTGTCAAAGAATAAATTTGTAAAAAAATTTTAAGTGATCACCTTCCAAGTCACTGAAAATGCATTTTAGTTGAGTGTATGTAGTACAGTATACCTATAATCCCAGCACTTGGAAGGCTGAGGCAGGAGGATTAGGAATTCAAGTCCAATCTTGGCTGCATGAGACCCTATCTCAAAAAAAAAATTTTATGTGTCTGCAGAAAATGTATGACTTTAATTTATAACTTTCCTTTACTAAATACATGCAATGTTGCACACTCCCTTTCTTTTGTTTGTTTGTTTGTTTTTGATTTGTCCAGACAGGGTTTCTCTGTGTAGCCCTGGTTGTCCTGGAATTCACTCTGTAGACCAGGCTGGCCTCGAACTCACAGAGCACTGCCTGCCTCTGCCTCCCGAGTGCTGGGAGTAAAGGCACCACCAAGCCCGGCTCAGGACTTCCCTTTTTTCACCCATGCTTCTTTCTTGAGATACTTGAGTATCTTGAGATACTTGTCAGTACTTAATGTTCTCATTCATGACTCATGACTGCTAAGTGAGGTGACACACCAGGTCTCAGGGCCTGCCGGGCACAAGGACTGGAGAAGGCAGTGGGGCTGTGATTGTTCTCAACCTCTAGGAACTGCATTTGCTTTGGGGACTCTTAATGTTTCACTGCACTTTAAAAGCAGACCCTTTCTTGGTTTGCTCCTGGGTTGTAGGCACTCCTCACACTTTCAGGCATCATCTCGAAAGAGCTGAGGGATGACAAATGCCAGCCCAAGGATGTACTGTGGTGCACACGCTCATCCTCCTCCGTGGGATATGGCTTTCACCGCTGTGCTGTCTCTGCCTGGGGGCAATGTGGGTTTAACCAGAAGTGTAGCTGTTACCAAAGGACCAACAAAGCTACCAAGTTAATTTACATGTTCTCCTCTGTTGTTTGTTTGGGCTCTTTTTGGGGGGAACCCACCACCCAGCTCCCAAATAAATCACACATGGAGGTTTATTCTTACTTATAAATGCTCAGCCTTAGCTTGGCTTGTTGCTAGCCAGCTTTCCTTAACTTTAAATTATCCCTTCCATCTTTTGCCTCTGGGCTTTTCTTTTTCTATTCCTGTACACCTTTCTTTGTTTCTTACTCCGTGGCTTGCTGTGTAGCTGGGTGGCTGGCCCCTGGAGTCCTCCTCCTCTAGCTACTTCTTTTCTCTTGTCCCTTTTCCCAGATTTCTCCTTCTATTTATCCTCTCTGCCTGCCAGCCCTGCCTATCCTTTCTCCTGCCTTGCTATTGGCCATTCAGTGCTTTATTAGACAATCAGGTGTTTTAGACAGGCACAGTAACACAGCTCCACAGAGTTAAACAAATGCAACATAAACAAAAGCAGCATACCTTAAAATAACATTCTACTACATTCCCCTGTGAGAGTACTTGAAATGGTCATATGTTCAAACTTTTAACTTAGCTTCCCCATTTACGGAGTTGTGTAAAGCAAAACCAAAATAAGGTAAAAAGAAACTCATAATTACAGTACAAAATTTTAAGTCATCCTTTCTCTGCAGAGGTTTGAGTGTTTCGCCCACAGTTGCATCGTATTTAGAAGCTCCATCCCCTGTGTGCTTGCATAGAGGTGGTGCACACAGGGATGTCTTCAGGGCACGTAAGCTGTAGCTCTTGGAAGCAATAAAGAATTGTGGCGCCTCTGACTTCCCGCAAGAGTGTTATAAAAATGAGCTAAATCCCTGAATACTTCCCTGGCCTCCTGCTTCCTTCAATGCATGCCCCTGCCATTGCTACCCACCATGAGGTGGTGCCTCAAGGGACTTCAGCCTTTTCCAGGGCCTGCATCCTGCTGTTTAGACTGACAGCCCCCAGAGCTGTGCTCTGAACAGACCTCCTTTCTTCGCAAAGTTACTCCGCCTCAGATACTGTCACAGCAACAAAAAGGGAACTTACATACCATCTCTTTACCCTCTTCCTCATTCAGCACGCGTCACCTCACACCTATATTCTCCTGCAAAAGCCACCCATAAGTATTGCTGCCTTTTCTTCCATTTTCCATACAGCTATAGAGTGATTTCTTTAAATGAAATACTTCAAAACTTGGGTTGAGTAAGAAGAGTAATATATTAAAACACCCCATGTGCCCACTTCATCGACATTATCAATTTTTAACGTTCTGTTGTGTTTACCTCCCATCCATGTTTTATACGTATAGTAATCACAGCCATAAACAATATAAAGAGCCATTTGCATGGTTTGAAACTTTTTATAAATGGCACCACACGGCATACATTCTTCAGGCACCGTGGAGCTAGACATCTGCCTTGATATATGGGGCCGTTGTTCATTTACTCTGAAAGCCTCACTGTATTCTTTCGACTGGATCTATCATGATTTATCCATTCTCCTGTGATTCTGGTTGTTCATTATTGCAAACAGTGCTGGGGTAATGGTGAGCACTCCCGTACAGGGTCTCTTTATGCATATGACAATTCCGGGGACCGCGGCAGCGAGAAGAATGGCTGGCTGTCGGGCGCATGATTCCGCTAGATTTTGTCAAATTGCTCTTTAAAATAGTTACATAAGCTTTTGCTTCTAAAAGTGCAAACATTTATTAATATTAAATGCCTAATATCCAGCAATGGTATTTTGGTGGGTATGTAATGTGCGATTTCTTGATTGCTATTGAAGTCAAGCAGTTTTTCAGATGGTTGCTGGCCCCTTGGGTTTCCCCTTCTGCCAAAGCCCATTTACATAATTTTTCCCCCTTAATTGTGTCATTTAAAAATTTTTGATTGGTAAAACTTTTCAGTATTTTCTAGATGCCAACTCACAGTTATTAGGGTTGCAATTTTCCCCTCTCTAGTCTGTGTCTTGTCTTTGACTGTATTTATAGTGTCTTTAGGGCCCGGGAGATGGCTCAGCCAGTGAATATGCGCTTGCAGCCAGGCTTGAAGACCTGAAGTGGAGCCCCAGGCCCCACGTGGTAGAGGGAGAGAACCAGCTCCTACAAGCTGTCCTCTGACCTCCACAGCCATGCTGCAGCGTGCACACCCGCCCACACAGTAACAGATAAGAGAATAAATAAATAGTAGATGTTAAAAAGTGGATGGTGTCTTCTGTTGCGACAAAGTTCTAATTGTTTTCAGTGCTGTGGAATGAACTGGGCGCTTTGCAAATTCTATGCAGGGAGCAGCAGGCCCCGCCCGCAAGGTTCTTCCTTTGAATGAGACCAACTTTGTTATTGTTTAGAACTGGGAAGTTTTGTGTTCAGCTTCAAAAAATTCTTCTCCTTCCAACTTGAGATCACAAAGATTTTGTTTCTCCTCTTCTAAGAAATAGAAAGTTTGGTTTTTCATATTTAATCCGTGCAGAATTTGATGTGGTGTCTATGGAGATTTATTACCCCATAGAAGCAACGATTTGCCTCAGCATCATTTATTAAATAGTCTTTCTTTTCCCCCATGAATGTAATTCGGCCTCCCTCATACATCAAGTTTCCAAATTGAGAGTGTTTATTTTCCAGGCAGAAGCCTATTTTAATCCACGGGCTGCTTTTCTGTCCCTTTGCTAATAGCACGCTGTCTCGGTCAGCCTTCTAATACATCTTCATCGTTGGCAGGGAGAGCCCCACTCGGCCTCCGCAGCTCCCCCCACTGTTTCAGAGCCTGCTTGCTCTGCCAATTCACTATCAGGATAGGCTGGTCAAGCTCCGCCTTTGCAGAACTTGAGCATTTTCACTTGCATTGCTCTAGGTTTGTACATTAAATTGAGATGAGCTGACATCTTTTCCGCAGCGTCTTCCAACCCAGGAATGTGACTCGTGAACATTCAACACACCCCATTTATCCAGATCGTCTGTGTTCTGCCGTGTCTTGTGATTCTGCTCCATAAAAGCTTTAGATATTTTGTTTGTTTTAGTCCCAAGTACCTAAACATTCATTGCCATGGTGAATATTTTCTGTTGTTGTCTGTTGGTTATTTCTTTCAAGACAGGGTTTCACTTTGTAGAGTAGGCTGGCCTTGAACTCATGGAGATCTGCCTGCCTCTACCTCTGGAGTGCTAGGCTCAAAGGAGTCCTCCTCCATCGCCTGGCTCTGTTGCATTTTCTAATTGGTAATCACCAACTGTGTACATTGGTTTTCTTTGTTAATGTTTCTCAGAAACTTTGCTAAATTCTCTTATAAGGGGGAATTTTCTCAGCCAAGAATTCTCGGTCTTTCGAGTTCTGCAAGCATCGGCCAAGCTACACTGACAAGTCTTGTTGCGCTCATGTCTGACCTGCTTGCACAGCTGTGATTGCAGCAGGTAAATGAAATCTCCGAGGGACTGAGTGTGCTGACACCAGGGAAGGCATAAGCACGCTGTTGGGATGCGAGTGCCCTGTGTATAAACGGTCCCCCACACAATGCAGCAAGATGAACTTTGCAAAAAGAAACTTTGAGGGGCTGGAGAGATGGTGCAGTGGTTAAGAGCTCTTATTGCTCTTGCAGAGGACCCGAATTCGGTTCCCATCACCCACGTTACATGGCTCACAAAGGACTGTAGGTCTGGCTTCAAGGGGATTCAACACCTCTGGCCTCAGAGAACACCTACACTCAAATGCACATACCCCCACACAGACCCACAGACAACATGCATGCATGCACAACAATTAAAAATAAAAAAAAGCCTCTTGTTAAAGAAGACTAAACTTTGAGCTAGCGTTTAGGAGACCCCTGCAGTGGGCAGGTACACTAGTGATCAGGCATCCAGGTTAGCACAAAACTTGGCACCCTGAAAAATGGGGGAGGGGAATCTTTTCTGAACAAAGTCTTCCTTATTACAGCCAGATATTCCCACGGATGAACATCTGTCAATGTGAACTCAGAATCATCAATCACTAAAAATACAAGGAAACAACTCATTGAGGGAGAGAGAGCCAGGAGAAATAACCAGCAACAGAGACAGACAGAGCCTCAAGGACTCAATCACATGGTTGAGTCAACGGATTTAATACAATATCGTGTTGGGAACAGGCAAAGAAAGAAAGGATTGAACCACAGACCTGGGGCAGCAACGAAAGGCTTTCAGGAGTGGCCGGGAAGGATGACAAACACTGATCAGCACAGAGAACTCCTGGGGGCTGGAGAGATGCTTCCATGGTTAAGAGCACTTGCTTCTCTTCCAGAGGACCTGAGTTCAGTTCCTAGCACCCATGTCAGGTGACTCACATCTACCTGTAAATCCAAGGGATCTGACATGGACTCCTGTGGACATTCTGGTCCCCATGGACACTCATGTGCACATGCCCACACACAGACACACATAAACAAGAAAAAAATGTTTAACTCATATACCTTCTATGAGTGTGAAAATGGAATGTTAAAACGAAAAGGAAGGGTAAGTACCAGGCAGAGTTCGTTTCCGGGTATGGTGATGCAGGCCTGTAACTCTAGCACTTGGGATGCGGAAGCAGGAAGGTCACAGTTCAAGGCCAGACTGGTTTAGAGAGAATTAACGAACTGGAAGATAATAGCAATCGTTCAGCACAAATTAGGACATAGAAACTAGGTGTATGAGGTGGTTTGGTTTGTGTTTAATAATCGTTTCAGAGGAGAAAAGAGCCAAGAACTGAGGAGACAGCAGATAGGAGTTCTCTAAAGTTGAGTCTAGATATCAGTCTTCACTTATTTCAGGCACGACACATTAAGAAAATTCTAGGGCTGGGCATGTGTGGCGCACACCTTAATCCCAGCCCTGGGAAGACATAGGCAGGCAGATCTGTATGAGTCGAGGCTAGCCTGGTCTACAAAGCAAGTTCCAGGACAGCCAGGGTTACGTAAAGAAAATTCTACTGTCAGTGGAGAAGATGGACCACCCACAAGTTCTTCAAGTCCTCTCAGGAAGTGGACTCCAATTCCCTTCTCCCTGGGGGTGAGCTAGGTTTCATGTCTCCCATCTCTCTTAGGGATCCCCCATTCTGTCCTTTCCTTTCTTTTTAAGAGTTTCCTCATCTGACTCCCCAATTCCCTCCTCAGCCTGTAATTATCCTGTTGGTTCATTTCTTGTGGTGCTGGGCTCAAAACCAACACCTGGTGTGTGCTAGGCAAATGGCTTACGGCTGACCTACACCCCAGCTCTGTTTTGTTCATTTTAATAGCTTCATTTTCCATATCTAACATTTTATTTCCAACCAAGACATTTTCACACCCAGTACTGCACTGCTTCTTGGGTCTTTTTGTTTTCATGCTTTTGCTTCTTATTACTAATATCTTTTTTATTGATCTATGTTTATGAGGCTAATTAGAAAATTTTGCTCCATCTGTTCTGATGTTTATGCTTCTGATAGGATCTGAAACCCAGCATGTTATTTTTCTTTTGGAGTGTCTGTGCTGATTCTGTGTTTCTGGCCGATCTGTGAGCAGCGCAGAAGGCCAGCCCTCTGCAATCACTGACCTCAGTTAGTTCTGGGCCTTGGGATGCGGTGGACGAGCTTCATGGTGGAGAGTCCTACTACCCCCAAAACCTCAGCCCTGCCCACAAAACAAACTTCCTTAAAGTTCAAATGTGTGGGCTGGTGAGGTAGCTCATAGGGTGACGGTGCTTGCTGTCGAGACTGGAGACCCCAGGAACCCACATAGTAGAGGGAGAGAACTGACTTCTGAAAGTTGTCCTTTGGTTTCCACACTTACTCTGTGGCGTGTATACACCCCTTGGTTTCCACACATACTCTGTGGCATGTGTACACCCCTTGGTTTCCACTCTTACTCTGTGACATGTATACACCCCTTGGTTTCCACACGTACGCTGTGGCATGTGTACACCCCCTTGGCTTCCACATATACACTGTGGCATATGTACACCTACACATAAATGCATTCATACACAAATAAGTGAAATGTAATATATTTTTTAAAGATTAAAATGTATGGGTCCTGGGAATTTGTAGAGTGACAGGTAGGGCAGAGATGGCCGGAGGATAATGGCCTCCGTCATGTTTTCTCAGCTTCTCACAAGTACTCTAATTTGACTCCCAGGAGCCCCTGAATCAGAGGGTTGAGTCTTAGCAGGTTCACAGAGTCAGTGTGTCTCTCACAGTGGAGCTGAGAGAACAGCTCTCACAGCCTGTGGGCTTCCTCGGGGGAGGAGGGGGTTCCTTGGCGCTTTCCCAGTGCTTTTCCGTGTAGTTCCTATGGCACCAAACTCCAGAGGATGCACCGCATTGGACCTACTCCACATGTTGGCGAGAAACAGAAATACACCCTGCTCTTAGCTCGTGGATACTCAATTGTACTGGAGCTCACAGATAGAACACTTTCCTAGTGTGGGCCAGCCCCTCCCCCAAAACGGTTGTGACTCAATTCAAGGATGTATCACTTCTCTTTTGCCGTTAGGGGGTGTATATAGTAGTTCCATTTTTAGTTGATTTTATTATTTTTTATTATTTATGTGTGTGTGTGAGTATGCATCAATTTTACAAGTTGTGTTGCCCTCTGTCTTTGTGTGCACGTTAGAGGCTTTCTTCAGATGTTCATAATCTTTGGTTGTCTACTTATGGCTCGGATTGGAAGCTGCAAAGGTGTTTGGTAGCTCTGAGATGTATAAGGTGGGTGGAGAAGGGTGTATGGTTGGGTGAGTGCGTGGGTGG